>NC_141041.1:27517045-27821818 GCF_052040795.2 Danio rerio | reverse complement strand
GCAAGTCCAGGGAGAGAGGTGGACCCCTGGGTAGCTTGCTGGGGTCAGAGACCCCTAGCTGGAGGGCCAGGGGGCACCCTGGGGCCTTTAATGGAAGTCCAGGGAGAGAGGTGGACCCCTGGGTAGCTTGCTCGGGTCAGGATCCCTTAGGTGGAGGGCAAGGGGGCACCCTGGGGCCTACACTGCATGTCCAGGGAGAGAGGTGGACCCCTGGGTAGCTTGCTGGGGTCAGGGGCCCTTAGGTGGAGGGCCAGGGGGCACCCTGGGGCCTATACTGCAAATCCAGGAAGAGATGTGGACCCCTGGGTAGCTTGCTGGGGTCAGGGGCCCTTAGGTGGAGGTCACGGGGGCACCCTGGGGCCTACAATGCAAGTCCAGGGAGAGAGGTGGACCCCTGGGTAGCTTACTGGGGTCAGAGGCCCTTAGGTGAAGGGCCAGCGGGCACCCTGGGGCCTACACTGCAAGTCCAGGGAGAGAGGTGGACCCCTGGGTAGCTTGCTGGGGTCAGAGGCCCCTAGGTGGAGGGCCAGGAGGCACAATGGGGCCTACACTGCAAGTCCAGGGAAAGAGGTGGACCCCTGGGTAGCTTGCTGGGGTCAGAGACCCCTAGTTGGAGGGCAAGGGGGCACTCTGGGGCCTTTAATGGAAGTCCACGGAGGGAAGTGGACTCTGGGTAGCCTGCTGGGGTCAGATTCTCTCAGGTGGAAGGCCAGGGTGCACCCTGGGGCCTATACTGCAAGTCCAGGGAGAGAGGTGGACCCCTGGGTAGCTTGCTGGGGTCAGGGGCCCTTAGGTGGAGGGCCAGGGGCACCCTGGGGCCTATACTGCATGTCCAGGAAGAGATGTGGACCCCTGGGTAGCTTGCTGGGGTCATAGGCCCCTAAGTGGAGTGCCAGGGGCACCCTGGGGCCTATACTGCAAGTCCAGGGAGAGAGGTGGACCCCTGGGTAGCTTGCTGGGGTCAGGGGCACTTAGGTGGAGGGCCAGGGGGCACCCTGGGGCCTACACTGCAAGTCCAGGTAGAGAGGTGGACCCCTGGGTAGCTTGCTGGGGTCAGAGGCCCCTAGGTGGAGGGCCAGGAGGCACAATGGGGCCTATACTGCTAGTCCAGGGAGAGAGGTGGACCCCTGGGTAGCTTGCTGGGGTCAGGGGCCCTTAGGTGGAGGGCAAGGGGGCACCCTGGGGCCTACACTGCAAGTCCAGGGAGAGAGGTGGACCCCTGGGTAGCTTGCTGGGGTCAGAGGCCCCCAGGTGGAGGGCCAGGGGGCACCCTTGGGCCTACACTGCAAGTCCAGGGAGAGAGGTGGACCCCTGGGTAGCTTGCTGGGGTCAGAGACCCCTAGTTGGAGGGCCAGGGGGCACCCTGGGGCCTTTAATGGAAGTCCAGGGAGGGAAGTGGACCCTGGGTAGCCTGCTGGGGTCAGATTCCCTTAGGTGGAAGGCCAGGTGCACCCTGGGGCCTATACTGCAAGTCCAGGAAGAGAGGTGGACCCCTGGGTAGCTTGCTGGGGTCAGAGGCCCCTAGGTGGAGGGCCAGGGGGCATCCTGGGGCCTACACTGCAAGTCCAGGGATAGACACGGAACCCTGGGTAGCTTGCTTGGGTCAGGGGCACCTAGATGGAGGGCCAGGGGTAACCCTGGGGCCTATACTGCAAGTCCAGGGAGAGAGGTGGACCCCTGGTTAGTTTGCTGGGCTCATGGGCCCTTACGTGGAGGGCCAGGGGCACCCTGGGGCCTATATTGCAAGTCCAGGGAGAGAGCTGGTCCTCTTGGTAGCTTGCTTGGGTCAGAAGCCCCTTGGTGGGGTGCAAGGGGGCACCCTGGGGCCTATACTGCAAGTCCAGGGAGAGAGGTGGACCCCTGGGTAGCTTGCTGGGGTAAGGGGCCCCTAGGAGGAGGGCCAGGGGGCACCCTGGGGCCTATACTGCAAGACCAGGGAGAGAGGTGGACCCCTTGGTAGCTTGCTGGTGTCAGGGGCCCTTAGGTGGAGGGCCAGGTGCACCCTGGGGCCTTTAATGGAAGTCCAGGGAGGGAAGTGGACCCTGGGTAGCTTGCTGGGGTCATATTCCCCTAGGTGGAAGGCCAGTGTGCACCCTGGGGCCTATACAGCAAGTCCAGGGAGAGAGGTGGACCCCTGGGTAGCTTGCTGGTGTCAGGGGCACCTAGATGGAGGGCCAGGGGTAACCCTGGGGCCTATACTGCAAGTCCAGGGAGAGAGGTGGACCCCTGGTTAGTTTGCTGGACTCATGGGCCCTTAGGTGGAGGGTCAGGGGCACCCTGGGGCCTACACTGCAAGTCCAGGGAGAGAGCTGGTCCTCTGGGTAGCTTGCTGGGGTGGGGGGCCCTTAGGTGGAGGGCAAGGGGGCACCCTGGGGCCTACACTGCAAGTCCAGGGAGAGAGGTGGACCCCTGGGTAGCTTGCTGGGGTCAGAGGCCCTTAGGTGGAGGGCAAGGGGGCACCCTGGGGCCTACATTGCAAGTCCAGGGAGAGAGGTGGACCCCTGGGTAGCTTGCTGGGGTCAGAGGCCCCTAGGTGGAGGGCCAGGGGGCACCCTGGGGCCTATACTGCAGGATCAGGGAGAGAGGTGGACCCCTTGGTAGCTTGCTGGGGTCAGAGACCCCTAGATGGAGGGCCAGGGTGCACCCTTGGGCCTACACTGCAAGTCCAGGGAGAGAGGTGGACCCCTGGGTAGCTTGCTGGGGTCAGAGACCCCTAGTTGGAGGGCAAGGGGGCACCCTGGGGCCTTTAATGGAAGTCCAAGGAGGGAAGTGGACCCTGGGTAGCCTGCTGGGGTCAGATTCCCTTAGGTGGAAGGCCAGGGCGCACCCTGGGGCCTATACTGCAAGTCCAGGGAGAGAGGTGGACCCCTGGGTAGCTTGCTGGGGTCATAGGCCCCTAAGTGGAGTGCCAGGGGCACCCTGGGGCCTATACTGCAAGTCCAGGGAGAGAGGTGGACCCCTGGGTAGCTTGCTGGGGTCAGGGGCCCTTAGGTGGAGGGCCAGGGGGCACCCTGGGGCCTACACTGCAAGTCCAGGGAGACAGGTGGACCCCTGGGTAGCTTGCTGGGGTCAGAGGCCCCTAGGTGGAGGGCCAGGTGGCACAATGGGGCCTATACTGCTGGTCCAGGGAGAGAGGTGGACCCCTGGGTAGCTTGCTGGGGTCATGGGCCCTTAGGTGGAGGGCCAGGGGTCACCCTGGGGCCTACACTGCAAGTCCAGGGAGAGAGGTGGACCCCTGGGTAGCTTGCTGGGGTCAGAGGCCCCCATATGGAGGGCCAGGGGGCACCCTTGGACCTACACTGCAAGTCCAGGGAGAGAGGTGGACCCCTGGCTAGCTTGCTGGGGTCAGAGACCCCTAGTTGGAGGGCCAGGGGCACCCTGGGGCCTTTTATGGAAGTCCAGGGAGGGAAGTGGACCCTGGGTAGCCTGCTGGGGTCAGATTCCCTTAGGTGGAAGGCCAGGGCGCACCCTGGGGCCTATACTGCAAGTCCAGGGAGAGAGGTGGACCCCTGGGTATCTTGCTGGGGTCAGGGGCGCTTAGGTGGAGGGCCAGGTGCACCCTGGGGCCTATACTGCAAGTCCAGGAAGAGATGTGGACCCCTGGGTAGCTTGCTGGGGTCATAGGCCCCTTAGTGGAGTGCCAGGGGCACCCTGGGGCCTATACTGCAAGTCCAGGGAGAGAGGTGGACCCCTGGGTAGCTTGCTCGGGTCAGGATCCCTTAGGTGGAGGGCAAGGGGGCACCCTGGGGCCTACACTGCATGTCCAGGGAGAGAGGTGGACCCCTGGGTAGCTTGCTGGATTCAGGGGCCCTTAGGTGGAGGGCCAGGGGGCACCCTGGGGCCTATACTGCAAGTCCAGGAAGAGATGTGGACCCCTGGGTAGCTTGCTGGGGTCAGGGGCCCTTAGGTGGAGGGCAAGGGGGCACCCTGAGGCCTACACTGCAAGTCCAGGGAGAGAGGTGGACCCCTGGGTAGCTTACTGGGGTCAGAGGCCCTTAGGTGGAGGGCCAGGGGGCACCCTGGGGCCTACACTGCAAGTCCAGGGAGAGAGGTGGACCCCTGGGTAGCTTGCTGGGGTCAGAGGCCCCTAGGTGGAGGGCCAGGAGGCACAATGGGGCCTATACTGCTGGTCCAGGGAGAGAGGTGGACCCCTGGGTAGCTTGCTGGGGTCAGGGGCCCTTAGGTGGAGGGCCAGGGGGCACCCTGGGGCCTACACTGCAAGTCCAGGGAGAGAGGTGGACCCCTGGGTAGCTTGCTGGGGTCAGAGGCCCCCAGGTGGAGGGCCAGGGGGCACCCTTGGGCCTACACTGCAAGTCCAGGGAGAGAGGTGGACCCCTGGGTAGCTTGCTGGGGTCAGAGACCCCTAGTTGGAGGGCAAGGGGGCACCCTGGGGCCTTTAATGGAAGTCCAGGGAGGGAAGTGGACCCTGGGTAGCCTGCTGGGGTCAGATTCCCTTAGGTGGAAGGCCAGGGTGCACCCTGGGGCCTATACTGCAAGTCCAGGGAGAGAGGTGGACCCCTGGGTAGCTTGCTGGGGTCAGGGGCCCTTAGGTGGAGGGCCAGGGGCACCCTGGGGCCTATACTGCATGTCCAGGAAGAGATGTGGACCCCTGGGTAGCTTGCTGGGGTCAAAGGCCCCTAAGTGGAATGCCAGGGGCACCCTGGGGCCTATACTGCAAGTCCAGGGAGAGAGGTGGACCCCTGGGTAGCTTGCTGGGGTCAGGGGCACTTAGGTGGAGGGCCAGGGGGCACCCTGGGGCCTACACTGCAAGTCCAGGGAGAGAGGTGGACCCCTGGGTAGCTTGCTGGGGTCAGAGGCCCCTAGGTGGAGGGCCAGGAGGCACAATGGGGCCTATACTGCTAGTCCAGGGAGAGATGTGGACCCCTGGGTAGCTTGCTGGGGTCTGGGGCCCTTAGGTGGAGGGCAAGGGGGCACCCTGGGGCCTACACTGCAAGTCCAGGGAGAGAGGTGCACTCCTGGGTAGCTTGCTGGGGTCAGAGGCCCCCAGGTGAGGGGGCACCCTTGGGCCTACACTGCAAGTCCAGGGAGAGAGGTGGACCCCTGGGTAGCTTGCTGGGGTCAGAGACCCCTAGTTGGAGGGCCAGGGGGCACCCTGGGGCCTTTAATGGAAGTCCAGGGAGGGAAGTGGACCCTGGGTAGCCTGCTGGGGTCAGATTCCCTTAGGTGGAAGGCCAGGGCGCACCCTGGGGCCTATACTGCAAGTCCAGGGAGAGAGGTGGACCCCTGGGTAGCTTGCTGGGGTCAGGGGCCCTTAGGTGGAGGGCCAGGTGCACCCTGGGGCCTATACTGCAAGTCCAGGAAGAGATGTGGACCCCTGGGTAGCTTGCTGGGGTCAGAGGCCCCCAGGTGGAGGGCCAGGGGGCACCCTTGGGCCTACACTGCAAGTCCAGGGAGAGAGGTGGACCCCTGGGTAGCTTGCTGGGGTCAGAGACCCCTAGTTGGAGGGCCAGGGGGCACCCTGGGCCTTTAATGAAAGTCCAGGGAGGGAAATGGACCCTGGGTAGCCTGCTGGGGTCAGATTCCCTTAGGTGGAAGGCCAGGGCGCACCCTGGGGCCTATACTGCAAGTCCAGGGAGAGAGGTGGACCCCTGGGTAGCTTGCTGGGGTCAGGGGCCCTTAGGTGGAGGGCCAGGTGCACCCTGGGGCCTATACTGCAAGTCCAGGAAGAGATGTGGACCCCTGGGTAGCTTGCTGGGGTCATAGGCCCCTAAGTGGAGTGCCAGGGGCACCCTGGGGCCTATACTGCAAGTCCAGGGAGAGAGGTGGACCCCTTGGTAGCTTGCTAGGGTCAGGATCCCTTAGGTGGAGGGCAAGGGGGCACCCTGGGGCCTACACTGCATGTCCAGGGAGAGAGGTGGACCCCTGGGTAGCTTGCTGGGGTCAGGGGCCCTTAGGTGGAGGGCCAGGTGGCACCCTGGGGCCTATACTGCAAGTCCAGGAAGAGATGTGGACCCCTGGGTAGCTTGCTGGGGTCAGAGGCCCTTAGGTGGAGGGCAAGGGGGCACCCTGGGGCCTACACTGCAAGTCCAGGGAGAGAGGTGGACCCCTGGGTAAATTTCTGGGGTCAGAGGCCCCCAGGTGGAGTGCCAAGGGGCACCCTTGGGCCTACACTGCAAGTCCAGGGAGAGAGGTGGACCCCTGGGTAGCTTGCCGGGGTCAGAGACCCCTAGTTGTAGGGCAAGGGGGCACCCTGGGGCCTATACTGCAAGTCCAGGGAGAGAGGTGGACCCCTGGGTAGCTTGCTAGGGTCAGGGGCCCTTAGGTGGAGGGCCAGAGGGCACCCTGGGGCCTATACTGCAAGTCCAGGGAGAGAGGTGGACCCCTGGGTAGCTTGCCGGGGTCAGAGACCCCTAGTTGGAGGGCAAGGGGGCACCCTGGGGCCTATACTGCAAGTCCAGGGAGAGAGGTGGACCCCTGGGTAGCTTGCTAGGGTCAGGGGCCCTTAGGTGGAGGGCCAGAGGGCACCCTGGGGCCTATACTGCAAGTCCAGGAAGAGATGTGGACCTCTGGGTAGCTTGCTGGGGTCATAGGCCCCTAAGTGGAGTGCCAGGGGCACCCTGGGGCCTATACTGCAAGTCCAGGGAGAGAGGTGGACCCCTGGGTAGCTTGCTGGGGTCAGGGGCCCTTAGGTGGAGGGCCAGGTGGCACCCTGGTGCCTATAATGCAAGTCCAGGAAGAGAGGTGGACCCCTGGGTAGCTTGCTGGGGTCAGAGGCCCCTAGGTGGAGGGCCAGGGGGCATCCTGGGGCCTACACTGCAAGTCCAGGGATAGACACGGACCCCTGGGTAGCTTGCTGGGGTCAGGGGCACCTAGATGGAGGGCCAGGGGTAACCCTGGGGCCTATACTGCAAGTCCAGGGAGAGAGGTGGACCCCTGGTTAGTTTGCTGCGCTCATGGGCCCTTACGTGGAGGGCCAGGGGCACCCTGGGGCCTATACTGCAAGTCCAGGGAGAGAGCTGATTCTCTGGATAGCTTGCTGGGGTCAAAAGCCCCTAGGTGGGGTGCAAGGGGGCACCCTGGGGCCTATACTGCAAGTCCAGGGAGAGAGGTGGACCCCTGGGTAGCTTGCTGGGGTAAGGGGCCCCTAGGAGGAGGGCCAAGGGGCACCCTGGGGCCTATACTGCAAGACCAGGGAGAGAGGTGGACCCCTGGGTAGCTTGCTAGGGTCAGGGGCCCTTAGGTGGAGGGCCAGAGGGCACCCTTGGGCCTATACTGCAAGTCCAGGAAGAGATGTGGACCCCTGGGTAGCTTGCTGGGGTCATAGGCCCCTAAGTGGAGTGCCAGGGGCACCCTGGGGCCTATACTGCAAGTCCAGGGATAGAGGTGGACCCCTGGGTAGCTTGCTGGGGTCAGGGGCCCTTAGGTGGAGGGCCAGGTGGCACCCTGGTGCCTATAATGCAAGTCCAGGAAGAGAGGTGGACCCCTGGGTAGCTTGCTGGGGTCAGAGGCCCCTAGGTGGAGGGCCAGGGGGCATCCTGGGGCCTACACTGCAAGTCCAGGAATAGACACGGACCCCTGGGTAGCTTGCTGGGGTCAGGGGCACCTATATGGAGGGCCAGGGGTAACCCTGGGGCCTATACTGCAAGTCCAGGGAGAGAGGTGGACCCCTGGTTAGTTTGCTGGGCTCATGGGCCCTTACATGGAGGGCCAGGGGCACCCTGGGGCCTATACTGCTAGTCCAGGGAGAGAGGTGGACCCCTTGGTATCTTGCTGGGGTCAGGGGCCCTTAGGTGGAGGGCAAGGGGGCACCCTGGGGCCTACACTGCAAGTCCAGGGAGAGAGGTGGACCCCTGGGTAGCTTGCTGGGGTCAGAGGCCCCCAGGTGGAGGGCCAGGGGGCACCCTTGGGCCTACACTGCAAGTCCAGGGAGAGAGGTGGACCCCTGGGTAGCTTGCTGGGGTCAGAGACCCCTAGTTGGAGGGCCAGGGGGCACCCTGGGGCCTTTAATGGAAGTCCAGGGAGGGAAGTGGACCCTGGGTAGCCTGCTGGGGTCAGATTCCCTTAAGTGGAAGGCCAGGGCGCACCCTGGGGCCTATACTGCAAGTCCAGGGAGAGAGGTGGACCCCTGGGTAGCTTGCTGGGGTCAGGGGCCCTTAGGTGGAGGGCCAGGTGCACCCTGGGGCCTATACTGCAAGTCCAGGAAGAGATGTGGACCCCTGGGTAGCTTGCTGGGGTCATAGGCCCCTAAGTGGAGTGCCAGGGGCACCCTGGGGCCTATACTGCAAGTCCAGGGAGAGAGGTGGACCCCTTGATAGCTTGCTAGGGTCAGGATCCCTTAGGTGGAGGGCAAGGGGGCACCCTGGGGCCTACACTGCATGTCCAGGGAGAGAGGTGGACCCCTGGGTAGCTTGCTGGGGTCAGGGGCCCTTAGGTGGAGGGCCAGGTGGCACCCTGGGGCCTATACTGCAAGTCCAGGGAGAGAGGTGGACCCCTGGGTAGCTTGCCGGGGTCAGAGACCCCTAGTTGGAGGGCAAGGGGGCACCCTGGGGCCTATACTGCAAGTCCAGGGAGAGAGGTGGACCCCTGGGTTGCTTGCTAGGGTCAGGGGCCCTTAGGTGGAGGGCCAGAGGGCACCCTGGGGCCTATACTGCAAGTCCAGGGAGAGAGGTGGACCCCTGGGTAGCTTGCTGGGGTCAGGGGCCCTTAGGTGGAGGGCCAGGTGGCACCCTGGTGCCTATAATGCAAGTCCAGGAAGAGAGGTGGACCCCTGGGTAGCTTGCTGGGGTCAGAGGCCCCTAAGTGGAGTGCCAGGGGCACCCTGGGGCCTATACTGCAAGTCCAGGGAGGGAGGTGGACCCCTGGGTAGCTTGCTCGGGTCAGGATCCCTTAGGTGGTGGGCAAGGGGGCACCCTGGGGCCTACACTGCATGTCCAGGGAGAGAGGTGGACCCCTGGGTAACTTGCTGGGGTCAGGGGCCCTTAGGCGGAGGGCCAGGGGGCACCCTGGGGCCTATACTGCAAGTCCAGGAAGAGATGTGGACCCCTGGGTAGCTTGCTGGGGTCAGGGGCCCTTAGGTGGAGGGCAAGGGGGCACCCTGGGGCCTACACTGCAAGTCCAGGGAGAGAGGTGGACCCCTGGGTAGCTTGCTGGGGTCAGAGGCCCTTAGGTGGAGGGCCAGGGGGCACCCTGGGGCCTACACTGCAAGTCCAGGGAGAGAGGTGGACCCCTGGGTAGCTTGCTGGGGTCAGAGGCCCCCAGGTGGAGGGCCAGGGGGCACGCTTGGGCCTACACTGCAAGTCCAGGGAGAGAGGTGGACCCCTGGGTAGCTTGCTGGGGTCAGAGGCCCCTAGGTGAAGGGCCAGGAGGCACAATATGGCCTATACTGCTGGTCCAGGGAGAGAGGTGGACCCCTGGGTAGCTTGCTGGATTCAGAAGCCCCTAGGTGGAGGGCCAGGGGGCACCCTGGGGCCTATACTGCAAGATCAGGGAGAGACGTGGACCCCTGGGTAGCTTGCTGGGGTCAGAGTCCCCTAGGTGGAGGGCAAGGGGGCACTCTGGGGCCTCCACTGCAAGTCCAGAGAGAGAGGTGGACCCCTGGGTAGCTTGCTGGGGTCAGAGGCCCCCAGGTGGAGGGCCGGGGGGCACTCTTGGGCCTACACTGCAAGTCCAGGGAGAGAGGTGGACCCCTGGGTAGCTTGCTGGGGTCAGAGACCCCTAGTTGGAGGGCAAGGGGGCACCCTGGGGCCTTTAATGGAAGTCCAGGGAGGGAAGTGGACCCTGGGTAGCCTGCTGGGGTCAGATTCCCTTAGGTGGAAGGCCAGGGGGCTCCCTGGGGCCTATACTGCAAGTCCAGGGAGAGAGGTGGACCCCTGGGTAGCTTGTTGGGGTCAGGGGCCCTTAGGTGGAGGGCCAGGGGCACCCTGGGGCCTATACTGCAAGTCCAGGAAGAGATGTGGACCCCTGGGTAGCTTGCTGGGGTCATAGGCCCCTAAGTGGAGTGTCAGGGGCACCCTGGGGCCTATACTGCAAGTCCAGGGAGAGAGGTGGACCCCTGGGTAGCTTGCTGGGCTCAGGGGCCCTTAGGTGGAGGGCCAGGGGGCACCCTGGGGCCTACACTGCAAGTCCAGGGAGAGAGGTGGACCCCTGGGTAGCTTGCTGGGGTCAGAGGCCACTAGGTGGAGGGCCAGGGGGCATCCTGGGGCCTACACTGCAAGTCCAGGGATAGACACAGACCCCTGGGTAGCTTGCTGGGGTCAGGGGCACCTAGATGGAGGGCCAGGGGTAACCCTGGGGCCTATACTGCAAGTCCAGGGAGAGAGGTGGACCCCTGGTTAGTTTGCTGGGCTCATGGGCCCTTACGTGTAGGGCCAGGGGCACCCTGGGGCCTATACTGCAAGTCCAGGTAGAGAGCTGGTTCTCTGGGTAGCTTGCTGGGGTCAAAAGCCCCTAGGTGGGGTGCAAGGGGGCACCCTGGGGCCTATACTGCAAGTCCAGGGAGAGAGGTGGACCCCTGGGTAGCTTGCTGGGGTCATAGGCCCCTAAATGGAGTGCCCGGGGCACACTGGGGCCTATACTGCAAGTCCAGGGAGAGAGGTGGACCCCTGGGTAGCTTGCTGGGGTCAGAGAACCCTAGGTGGAGGGCCAGGGGTAACCCTGGGGCCTATACTGCAAGTCCAGGGAGAGAGGTGGACCCCTGGTTAGATTGCTGGGCTCATGGGCCCTTAGGTGGAGGGCCAGGGGCACCCTGGGGCCTATACTGCAAGTCCACGGAGAGAGCTGGTCCTCTGGGTAGCTTGCTAGGGTGGGGGGCCCTTAGGTGGAGGGCAAGGGGGCACCCTGGGGCCTACACTGCAAGTCCAGGGAGAGAGGTGGACCCCTGGGTAGCTTGCTTGGGTCAGGACCCCTTAGGTGGAGGGCAAGGGGGCACCCTGAGGCTTACACTGCATGTCCAGGGAGAGAGGTGGACCCCTGGGTAGCTTGCTGGGGTCAGGGGCCCTTAGGTGGAGGACCAGGGGGCACCCTGGGGCCTATACTGCAAGTCCAGGAAGAGATGTGGACCCCTGGGTAGCTTGCTGGGGTCAGGGGCCCTTAGGTGGAGGGCAAGGGGGCACCCTGGGGCCTACACTGCAAGTCCAGGGAGAGAGGTGGACCTCTGGGTAGCTTTCTGGGGTTAGAGGCCCGTAGGTGGAGGGCCAGGAGGCACAATATGGCCTATACTGCTGGTCCAGGGAGAGAGGTGGACCCCTGGGTAGCTTGGTGGGTTCAGAAGCCCCTAGGTGGAGGGCCAGGGGGCACCCTGGGGCCTACACTGCAAGTCCAGGGAGAGAGGTGGACCCCTGGGTAGCTTGCTGGGGTCATAGGCCCCTAAATGGAGTGCCCGGGGCACACTGGGGCCTATACTGCAAGTCCAGGGAGAGAGGTGGACCCCTGGGTAGCTTGCTGAGGTCAGAGAACCCTAGGTGGAGGGCCAGGGGTAACCCTGGGGCCTATACTGCAAGTCCAGGGAGAGAGGTGGACCCCTGGTTAGATTGCTGGGCTCATGGGCCCTTAGGTGGAGGGCCAGGGGCACCCTGGGGCCTATACTGCAAGTCCAGGGAGAGAGCTGGTCCTCTGGGTAGCTTGCTGGGGTGGGGGGCCCTTAGGTGGAGGGCAAGGGGGCACCCTGGGGCCTACACTGCAAGTCCAGGGAGAGAGGTGGACCCCTGGGTAGCTTGCTTGGGTCAGGACCCCTTAGGTGGAGGGCAAGGGGGCACCCTGGGGCCTACACTGCATGTCCAGGGAGAGAGGTGGACCCCTGGGTAGCTTGCTGGGGTCAGGGGCCCTTAGGTGGAGGACCAGGGGGCACCCTGGGGCCTATACTGCAATTCCAGGAAGAGATGTGGACCCCTGGGTAGCTTGCTGGGGTCAGGGGCCCTTAGGTGGAGGGCAAGGGGGCACCCTGGGGCCTACACTGCAAGTCCAGGGAGAGAGGTGGACCTCTGGGTAGCTTTCTGGGGTTAGAGGCCCGTAGGTGGAGGGCCAGGAGGCACAATATGGCCTATACTGCTGGTCCAGGGAGAGAGGTGGACCCCTGGGTAGCTTGGTGGGTTCAGAAGCCCCTAGGTGGAGGGCCAGGGGGCACCCTGGGGCCTATATTGCAAGATCAGGGAGAGAGGTGGACCCCTGGGTAGCTTGCTGGAGTCAGAGAACCCTAGGTGGAGGGCAAGGGGGCATTCTGGGGCCTCCACTGCAAGTCCAGGGAGAGAGGTGGACCCCTGGGTAGCTTGCTGGGGTCAGAGGCCCCCAGGTGGAGGGCCAGGGGGCACCCTTGGGCCTACACTGCAAGTCCAGGGAGAGAGGTGGACCCCTGGGTAGCTTGCTGGGGTCAGAGACCCCTAGTTGGAGGGCAAGGGGGCACCCTGGGGCCTTTAATGGAAGTCCAGGGAGGGAAGTGGACCCTGGGTAGCCTGCTGGGGTCAGATTCCCTTAGGTGGAAGGCCAGGGTGCACCCTGGGGCCTATACTGCAAGTCCAGGGAGAGAGGTGGACCCCTGGGTAGCTTGCTGGGGTCAGGGGCCCTTAGGTGGAGGGCCAGGGGCACCCTGGGGCCTATACTGCAAGTCCAGGAAGAGATGTGGACCCCTGGGTAGCTTGCTGGGGTCATAGGCCCCTAAGTGGAGTGCCAGGGGCACCCTGGGGCCTATACTGCAAGTCCAAGGAGAGAGGTGGACCCCTGGGTAGCTTGCTGGGGTCAGCGGCCCTTAGGTGGAGGGCCAGGGGGCACCCTGGGGCCTACACTGCAAGTCCAGGGAGAGAGTTGGACCCCTGGGTAGCTTGCTGGGGTCAGAGGCACCTAGGTGGAAGGCCAGGAGGCACAATGGGGCCTATACTGCTGGTCCAGGGAGAGAGGTGGACCCCTCGGTAGCTTGCTGGGTTCAGAAGCCCCTAGGTGGAGGGCCAGGGGGCACCCTGGGGCCTATACTGCAAGATCAGGGAGAGAGGTGGTCCCCTGGGTTGCTTGCTGGGGTCAGCGACCCCTAGGTGGAGGGCAAGGGGGCACCCTGGGGCCTCCACTGCAAGTCCAAGGAGAGAGGTGGACCCCTGGGTAGCTTGCTGGGATTAGGGGCCCTTAGGTGGAGGGCCAGGTGGCACCCTGGGGCCTATAATGCAAGTCCAGGAAGAGAGATGGACCCCTGGGTACCTTGCTGGGGTCAGAGGCCCCTAGGTGGAGGGCCAGGGGGCATCCTGGGGCCTACACTGCAAGTCCAGGGATAGACACGGACCCCTGGGTAGCTTGCTGGGGTCAGGGGCACCTAGATGGAGGGCCAGGGGTAACCCTGGGGCCTATACTGCAAGTCCAGGGAGAGAGGTGGACCCCTGGTTAGTTTGCTGGGCTCATGGGCCCTTACGTGGAGGGCCAGGGGCACCCTGGGGCCTATACTGCAAGTCCAGGGAGAGAGGTGGACCCCTGGGTAGCTTGCTGGGGTAAGGTGGCCCTAGGAGGAGGGCCAGGGGGCACCCTGGGGCCTATACTGCAAGACCAGGGAGAGAGGTGGACCACTGGGTAGCTTGCTGTGGTCAGAGACCCTTAGGTGGAGGGCAAGGGGGCACCCTGGGGCCTACACTTTAAGTCCAGGGAGAGAGGTGGACCCCTTGGTACCTTGCTGGGGTCAGTGGCCCCCAGGTGGAGGGCCAGGGGGCTCCCTTGGGCCTACACTGCAAGTCCAGGGAGAGAGGTGGACCCCTGGGTAGCTAGCTGGGGTCATAGGCCCCTAAATGGAGTGCCAGGGGCACACTGGGGCCTATACTGCAAGTCCAGGGAGAGAGGTGGACCCCTGGGTAGCTTGCTGGGGTCAGGGGCCCATAGTTGGAGGGCCAGGTGGCACCCTGGGGCCTATACTGCAAGTCCAGGAAGAGAGGTGGACCCCTGGGTAGCTTGCTGGGTTCAGAGGCCCCTAGGTGGAAGACCAGGGGGCATCCTGGGGCCTACACTGCATGTCCAGGGAGAGAGGTAGACCCCTGGGTAGCTTGCTGGGGTCTGAGGCCCCTAGGTGGAGGGCTAGGAGGCACAATGGGGCCTATGCTGCTGGTCCAGGGAGAGAGGTGCACCCCTGGGTAGCTTGCTGGGGTCAGGGGCCCTTAGGTGGAGGGCCAGGGGCACCCTGGGGCCTATACTGCATGTCCAGGAAGAGATGTGGACCCCTGGGTAGCTTGCTGGGGTCATAGGCCCCTAAGTAGAGTGCCAAGGGCACCCTGGGGTCTATACTGCAAGTCCAAAGAGAGAGGTGGACCCCTGGGTAGCTTGCTGGGGTCAGGGGCACTAAGGTGGAGGGCCAGGGGGCACCCTGGGGCCTACACTGCAAGTCCAGGGAGAGAGGTGGACCCCTGGGTAGCTTGCTGGGGTCAGAGGCCCTAGGTGGAGGGCCAGGAGGCACAATGGGGCCTATGCTGCTGGTCCAGGGAGAGAGGTGGACCTCTGGGTAGCTTGCTGGGGTCAGGGGCCCTTAGGTATAGGGCCAGGGGGCACCCTTGGGCCTACACTGCAAGTCCAGGGAGAGAGGTGGACCCCTGGGTAGCTTGCTGGGGTCAGAGACCCCTAGTTGGAGGGCCAGGGGGCACCCTGGGGCCTTTAATGGAAGTCCAGGGAGGGAAGTGGACCCATGGGTAGCCTGCTGGGGTCAGATTCCCTTAGGTGGAAGGCCAGGGCGCACCCTGGGGCCTATACTGCAAGTCCAGGGAGAGAGGTGGACCCCTGGGTAGCTTGCTGGGGTCAGGGGCCCTTAGGTGGAGGGCCAGGTGCACCCTGGACCTATACTGCAAGTCCAGGAAGAGATGTGGACCCCTGGGTAGCTTGCTGGGGTCATAGGCCCCTAAGTGGAGTGCCAGGGGCACCCTAGGGCCTATACTGCAAGTCCAGGGAGAAAGGTGGACCCCTGGGTAGCTTGCTGGGGTCAGGGGCCCTTAGGTGGAGGGCAGGGGGCACCCTGGGGCCTACACTGCAAGTCCAGGGAGAGAGGTGGACCCCTGGGTAGCTTGCTGGGGTCAGAGGCCCCTAGGTGTAGGGCCAGGAGGCACAATGGGGCCTATACTGCTGGTCCAGGGAGAGAGGTGGACCCCTGGGTAGCTTGCTGGGGTCAGGGGCCCTTAGGTGGAGGGCAAGGGGGCACCCTGGGGCCTACACTGCAAGTCCAGGGAGAGAGGTGGACCCCTGGGTAGCTTGCTGGGGTCAGAGGCCCCCAGGTGGAGGGCCAGGGGGCACCCTTGGGCCTACACTGCAAGTCCAGGGAGAGAGGTGGACCCCTGGGTAGCTTGCTGGGGTCAGAGACCCCTAGTTGGAGGGCCAGGGGCACCCTGGGGCCTTTTATGGAAGTCCAGGGAGGGAAGTGGACCCTGAGTAGCTTGCTGGGGTCAGATTCCCTTAGGTGGAAGGCCAGGGCGCACCCTGGGGCCTATACTGCAAGTCCAGGGAGAGAGGTGGACCCCTGGGTAGCTTGCTGGGGTCAGGGGCCCTTAGGTGGAGGGCCAGGTGCACCCTGGGGCCTATACTGCAAGTCCAGGAAGAGATGTGGACGCCTGGGTAGCTTGCTGGGGTCATAGGCCCCTAAGTGGAGTGCCAGGGGCACCCTGGGGCCTATACTGCAAGTCTAGGGAGAGAGGTGGACCCCTGGGTAGCTTGCTCGGGTCAGGATCCCTTAGGTGGAGGGCAAGGGGGCACCCTGGGGCCTACACTGCATGTCCAGGGAGAGAGGTGGACCCCTGGGTAGCTTGCTGGGGTCAGGGGCCTTTAGGTGGAGGGCCAGGGGGCACCCTGGGGCCTATACTGCAAGCCCAGGAAGAGATGTGGACCCCTGGGTAGCTTGCTGGGGTCAGGGGCCCTTAGGTGGAGGGCAAGGGGGCACCCTGGGGCCTACACTGCAAGTCCAGGGAGAGAGGTGGACCCCTGGGTAGCTTACTGGGGTCAGAGGCCCTTAGGTGGAGGGCCAGGGGGCACCCTGGGGCCTACACTGCAAGTCCAGGGAGAGAGGTGGACCCCTGGGTAGCTTGCTGGGGTCAGAGACCCCTAGTTGGAGGGCAAGGGGGCACCCTGGGGCCTTTAATGGAAGTCCAGGGAGGGAAGTGGACCCTGGGTAGCCTGCTGGGGTCAGATTCCCTTAGGTGGAAGGCCAGGGTGCACCCTGGGGCCTATACTGCAAGTCCAGGGAGAGAGGTGGACCCCTGGGTAGCTTGCTGGGGTCAGGGGACCTTAGGTGGAGGGCCAGGGGCACCCTGGGGCCTATACTGCATGTCCAGGAAGAGATGTGGACCCCTGGGTAGCTTGCTGGGGTCATAGGCCCCTAAGTGGAGTGCCAGGGGCACCCTGGGGCCTATACTGCAAGTCCAGGGAGAGAGGTGGACCCCTGGGTAGCTGCTGGGGTCAGGGGCACTTAGGTGGAGGGCCAGGGGGCACCCTGGGGCCTACACTGCAAGTCCAGGTAGAGAGGTGGACCACTGGGTAGCTTGCTGGGGTCAGAGGCCCCTAGGTGGAGGGCCAGGAGGCACAATGGGGCCTATACTGCTAGTCCAGGGAGAGAGGTGGACCCCTGGGTAGCTTGCTGGGGTCAGGGGCCCTTAGGTGGAGGGCAAGGGGGCACCCTGGGGCCTACACTGCAAGTCCAGGGAGAGAGGTGGACCCCTGGGTAGCTTGCTGGGGTCAGAGGCCCCCAGGTGGAGGGCCAGGGGGCACCCTTGGGCCTACACTGCAAGTCCAGGGAGAGAGGTGGACCCCTGGGTAGCTTGCTGGGGTCAGAGACCCCTAGTTGGAGGGCCAGGGGGCACCCTGGGGCCTTTAATGGAAGTCCAGGGAGGGAAGTGGACCCTGGGTAGCCTGCTGGGGTCAGATTCCCTTAGGTGGAAGGCCAGGGCGCACCCTGGTGCCTATAATGCAAGTCCAGGAAGAGAGGTGGACCCCTGGGTAGCTTGCTGGGGTCAGAGGCCCCTAGGTGGAGGGCCAGGGGGCATCCTGGGGCCTACACTGCAAGTCCAGGGATAGACACGGACCCCTGGGTAGCTTGCTGGGGTCAGGGGCACCTAGATGGAGGGCCAGGGGTAACCCTGGGGCCTATACTGCAAGTCCAGGGAGAGAGGTGGACCCCTGGTTAGTTTGCTGGGCTCATGGGCCCTTACGTGGAGGGCCAGGGGCACCCTGGGGCCTATACTGCAAGTCCAGGGAAAGAGCTGATTCTCTGGGTAGCTTGCTGGGGTCAAAAGCCCCTAGGTGGGGTGCAAGGGGGCACCCTGGGGCCTATACTGCAAGTCCAGGGAGAGAGGTGGACCCCTGGGTAGCTTGCTGGGGTAAGGGGCCCCTAGGAGGAGGGCCAGGGGGCACCCTGGGGCCTATACTGCAAGACCAGGGAGAGAGGTGGACCCCTTGGTAGCTTGCTGGGGTCAGGGGCCCTTAGGTGGAGGGCCAGGTGCACCCTGGGGCCTATACTGCAAGTCCAGGAAGAGATGTGGACCCCTGGGTAGCTTGCTGGGGTCATAGGCCCCTAAGTGGAGTGCCAGGGGCACCCTGGGGCCTATACTGCAAGTCCAGGGAGAGAGGTGGACCCCTGGGTAGCTTGCTGGGGTCAGGATCCCTTAGGTGGAGGGCAAGGGGGCACCCTGGGGCCTACACTGCATGTCCAGGGAGAGAGGTGGACCCCTAGGTAGCTTGCTGGGGTCAGGGGCCCTTAGGTGGAGGGCCAGGTGGCACCCTGGGGCCTATACTGCAAGTCCAGGAAGAGATGTGGACCCCTGGGTAGCTTGCTGGGGTCAGGGGCCCTTAGGTGGAGGGCAAGGGGGCACCCTGGGGCCTACACTGCAAGTCCAGGGAGAGAGGTGGACCCCTGGGTAAATTGCTGGGGTCAGAGGCCCCCAGGTGGAGTGCCAAGGGGCACCCTTGGGCCTACACTGCAAGTCCAGGGAGAGAGGTGGACCCCTGGGTAGCTTGCCGGGGTCAGAGACCCCTAGTTGGAGGGCAAGGGGGCACCCTGGGGCCTTTAATGGAAGTCCAGGGAGGGAAGTGGACCCCTGGGTAGCTGGCTAGGGTCAGATTCCCCTAGGTGGAAGGCCATGGCGCACCCTGGGGCCTATACTGCAAGTCCAGGGAGAGAGGTGGACCCCTGGGTAGCTTGCTAGGGTCAGGGGCCCTTAGGTGGAGGGCCAGAGGGCACCCTTGGGCCTATACTGCAAGTCCAGGAAGAGATGTGGACCCCTGGGTAGCTTGCTGGGGTCATAGGCCCCTAAGTGGAGTGCCAGGGGCACCCTGGGGCCTATACTGCAAGTCCAGGGAGAGAGGTGGACCCCTGGGTAGCTTGCTGGGGTCAGGGGCCCTTAGGTGGAGGGCCAGGTGGCACCCTGGTGCCTATAATGCAAGTCCAGGAAGAGAGGTGGACCCCTGGGTAGCTTGCTGGGGTCAGAGGCCCCTAGGTGGAGGGCCAGGGGGCATCCTGGGGCCTACACTGCAAGTCCAGGAATAGACACGGACCCCTGGGTAGCTTGCTGGGGTCAGGGGCACCTAGATGGAGGGCCAGGGGTAACCCTGGGGCCTATACTGCAAGTCCAGGGAGAGAGGTGGACCCCTGGTTAGTTTGCTGGGCTCATGGGCCCTTACGTGGAGGGCCAGGGGCACCCTGGGGCCTATACTGCTAGTCCAGGGAGAGAAATGGACCCCTGGGTAGCTTGCTGGGGTCAGGGGCCCTTAGGTGTAGGGCAAGGGGGCACCCTGGGGCCTACACTGCAAGTCCAGGGAGAGAGGTGGACCCCTGGGTAGCTTGCTGGGGTCAGAGGCCCCCAGGTGGAGGGCCAGGGGGCACCCTTGGGCCTACACTGCAAGTCCAGGGAGAGAGGTGGACCCCTGGGTAGCTTGCTGGGGTCAGAGACCCCTAGTTGGAGGGCCAGGGGGCACCCTGGGGCCTTTAATGGAAGTCCAGGGAGGGAAGTGGACCCTGGGTAGCCTGCTGGGGTCAAATTCCCTTAAGTGGAAGGCCAGGGCGCACCCTGGGGCCTATACTGCAAGTCCAGGGAGAGAGGTGGACCCCTGGGTAGCTTGCTGGGGTCAGGGGCCCTTAGATGGAGGCCCAGGTGCACCCTGGGGCCTATACTGCAAGTCCAGGAAGAGATGTGGACCCCTGGGTAGCTTGCTGGGGTCATAGGCCCCTAAGTGGAGTGCCAGGTGCACCCTGGGGCCTATACTGCAAGTCCAGGGAGAGAGGTGGACCCCTTGGTAGCTTGCTAGGGTCAGGATCCCTTAGGTGGAGGGCAAGGGGGCACCCTGGGGCCTACACTGCATGTCCAGGGAGAGAGGTGGACCCCTGGGTAGCTTGCTGGGGTCAGGGGCCCTTAGGTGGAGGGCCAGCTGGCACCCTGGGGCCTATACTGCAAGTCCAGGAAGAGATGTGGACCCCTGGGTAGCTTGCTGGGGTCAGAGACCCCTAGTTGGAGGGCCAGGGGGCACCCTGGGGCCTTTAATGGAAGTCCAGGGAGGGAAGTGGACCCTGGGTAGCCTGCTGGGGTCAGATTCCCTTAGGTGGAAGGCCAGGGCGCACCCTGGTGCCTATAATGCAAGTCCAGGAAGAGAGGTGGACCCCTGGGTAGCTTGCTGGGGTCAGAGGCCCCTAGGTGGAGGGCCAGGGGGCATCCTGGGGCCTACACTGCAAGTCCAGGGATAGACACGGACCCCTGGGTAGCTTGCTGGGGTCAGGGGCACCTAGATGGAGGGCCAGGAGTAACCCTGGGGCCTATACTGCAAGTCCAGGGAGAGAGGTGGACCCCTGGTTAGTTTGCTGGGCTCATGGGTCCTTACGTGGAGGGCCAGGGGCACCCTGGGGCCTATACTGCAAGTCCAGGGAAAGAGCTGATTCTCTGGGTAGCTTGCTGGGGTCAAAAGCCCCTAGGTGGGGTGCAAGGGGGCACCCTGGGGCCTATACTGAAAGTCCAGGGAGAGAGGTGGACCCCTGGGTAGCTTGCTGGGGTAAGGGGCCCCTAGGAGGAGGGCCGGGGGCACCCTGGGGCCTATACTGCAAGACCAGGGAGAGAGGTGGACCCCTTGGTATCTAGCTGGCGTAAGGGGCCCTTAGGTGGAGGGCCAGGTGCACCCTGGGCCTATAGTGCAAGTCCAGGAAGAGATGTGGACCCCTGGGTAGCTTGCTGGGGTCATAGGCCCCTAAGTGGAGTGCCAGGGGCACCCTGGGGCCTATACTGCAAGTCCAGGGAGAGAGGTGGACCCCTGGTTAGCTTGCTGGGGTCAGGATCCCTTAGGTGGAGGGCAAGGGGGCACCCTGGGGCCTACACTGCATGTCCAGGGAGAGAGGTGGACCCCTAGGTAGCTTGCTGGGGTCAGGGGCCCTTAGGTGGAGGGCCAGGTGGCACCCTGGGGCCTATACTGCAAGTCCAGGAAGAGATGTGGACCCCTGGGTAGCTTGCTGGGGTCAGGGGCCCTTAGGTGGACAGCAAGGGGGCACCCTGGGGCCTACACTGCAAGTCCAGGAAGAGAGGTGGACCCCTGGGTAAATTGCTGGGGTCAGAGGCAACCAGGTGGAGTGCCAAGGGGCACCCTTGGGCCTACACTGCAAGTACAGGGAGAGAGGTGGACCCCTGGGTAGCTTGCCGGGGTCAGGGGCCCTTAGGTGGAGGGCCAGAGGGCAGCCTGGGGCCTATACTGCAAGTCCAAGAAGAGATGTGGACCCCTGGGTAGCTTGCTGGGGTCAGGGGCACCTAGATGGAGGGCCAGGGGTAACCCTGGGGCCTTTACTGCAAGTCCAGGGAGAGAGGTGGACCCCTGGGTAGCTTGCTAGGGTCAGGGGCCCTTAGGTGGAGGGCCAGAGGGCAGCCTGGGGCCTATACTGCAAGTCCAAGAAGAGATGTGGACCCCTGGGTAGCTTGCTGGGGTCAGGGGCACCTAGATGGAGGGCCAGGGGTAACCCTGGGGCCTATACTGCAAGTCCAGGGAGAGAGGTGGACCCCTGGTTAGTTTGCTGGGCTCATGGGCCCTTACGTGGAGGGCCAGGGGCACCCTGGGGCCTATACTGCAACTCCAGGGAGAGAGCTGATTTTCTGGGTAGCTTGCTGGGGTCAAAAGCCCCTAGGTGGGGTGCAAGGGGGCACCCTGGGGCCTATACTGCAAGTCCAGGGAGAGAGGTGGACCCCTGGGTAGCTTGCTGGGGTAAGGGGCCCCTAGGAGGAGGGCCAGGGGGCACCCTGGGGCCTATACTGCAAGACCAGGGAGAGAGGTGGACCCCTTGGTAGCTTGCTGGGGTCAGGGGCCCTTAGGTGGAGGGCCAGGTGCACCCTGGGGCCTATACTGCAAGTCCAGGAAGAGATGTGGACCCCTGGGTAGCTTGCTGGGGTCATAGGCCCCTAAGTGGAGTGCCAGGGGCACCCTGGGGCCTATACTGCAAGTCCAGGGAGAGAGGTGGACCCCTGGGTAGCTTGCTGGGGTCAGGATCCCTTAGGTGGAGGGCAAGGGGGCACCCTGGGGCCTACACTGCATGTCCAGGGAGAGAGGTGGACCCCTGGGTAGCTTGCTGGGGTCAGGGGCCCTTAGGTGGAGGGCCATGTGGCACCATGGGGCCTATACTGCAAGTCCAGGAAGAGATGTGGACCCCTGGGTAGCTTGCTGGGGTCAGGGGCCCTTAGGTGGAGGGCAAGGGGGCACCCTGGGGCCTACACTGCAAGTCCAGGGAGAGAGGTGGACCCCTGGGTAAATTGCTGGGGTCAGAGGCCCCCAGGTGGAGTGTTAAGGGGCACCCTTGGGCCTACACTGCAAGTCCAGGGAGAGAGGTGGACCCCTGGGTAGCTTGCCGGGGTCAGAGACCCCTAGTTGGAGGGCAAGGGGGCACCCTGGGGCCTTTAATGGAAGTCCAGGGAAGGAAGTGGACCCCTGGGTAGCTGGCTAGGGTCAGATTCCCCTAGGTGGAAGGCCATGGCGCACCCTGGGGCCTATACTGCAAGTCCAGGGAGAGAGGTGGACCCCTGGGTAGCTTGCTGGGGTCAGGGGCCCTTAGGTGGAGGGCAAGGGGGCACCCTGGGGCCTACACTGCAAGTCCAGGGAGAGAGGTGGACCCCTGGGTAGCTTGCTGGGGTCAGGGGCCCTTAGGTGGAGGGCCATGTGGCACCATGGGGCCTATACTGCAAGTCCAGGAAGAGATGTGGACCCCTGGGTAGCTTGCTGGGGTCAGGGGCCCTTAGGTGGAGGGCAAGGGGGCACCCTGGGGCCTACACTGCAAGTCCAGGGAGAGAGATGGACCCCTGGGTAAATTGCTGGGGTCAGAGGCCCCCAGGTGGAGTGCCAAGGGGCACCCTTGGGCCTACACTGCAAGTCCAGGGAGAGAGGTGGACCCCTGGGTAGCTTGCCGGGGTCAGAGACCCCTAGTTGGAGGGCAAGGGGGCACCCTGGGGCCTTTAATGGAAGTCCAGGGAAGGAAGTGGACCCCTGGGTAGCTGGCTAGGGTCAGACTCCCCTAGGTGGAAGGCCATGGCGCACCCTGGGGCCTATACTGCAAGTCCAGGGAGAGAGGTGGACCCCTGGGTAGCTTGCTGGGGTCAGGGGCCCTTAGGTGGAGGGCCAGGTGGCACCTTGGTGCCTATAATGCAAGTCCAGGAAGAGAGGTGGACCCCTGGGTAGCTTGCTGGGGTCAGAGGCCCCTAGGTGGAGGGCCAGGGGGCATCCTGGGGCCTACACTGCAAGTCCAGGGATAGACACGGACCCCTGGGTAGCTTGCTGGGGTCAGGGGCACCTAGATGGAGGGCCAGGGGTAACCCTGGGGCCTATACTGCAAGTCCAGGGAGAGAGGTGGACCCCTGGTTAGTTTGCTGGGCTCATGGGCCCTTACGTGGAGGGCCAGGGGCACCCTGGGGCCTATACTGCAAGTCCAGGGAGAGAGCTGATTCTCTGGGTAGCTTGCTGGGGTCAAAAGCCCCTAGGTGGGGTGCAAGGGGGCACCCTGGGGCCTATACTGCAAGTCCAGGGAGAGAGGTGGACCCCTGGGTAGCTTGCTGGGGTAAGGGGCCCCTAGGAGGAGGGCCAGGGGGCACCCTGGGGCCTATACTGCAAGACCAGGGAGAGAGGTGGACCCCTTGGTAGCTTGCAGGGGTCAGGGGCCCTTAAGTGGAGGGCCAGGTGCACCCTGGGGCCTATACTGCAAGTCCAGGAAGAGATGTGGACCCCTGGGTAGCTTGCTGGTGTCATAGGCCCCTAAGTGGAGTGCCAGGGGCACCCTGGGGCCTATACTGCAAGTCCAGGGAGAGAGGTGGACCCCTGGGTAGCTTGCTGGGGTCAGGATCCCTTAGGTGGAGGGCAAGGGGGCACCCTGGGGCCTACACTGCATGTCCAGGGAGAGAGGTGAACCCCTAGGTAGCTTGCTGGGGTCAGGGGCCCTTAGGTGGAGGGCCAGGTGGCACCCTGGGGCCTATACTGCAAGTCCAGGAAGAGATGTGGACCCCTGGGTAGCTTGCTGGGGTCAGGGGCCCTTAGGTGGAGGGCAAGGGGGCACCCTGGGGCCTACACTGCAAGTCCAGGGAGAGAGGTGGACCCCTGGGTAAATTGCTGGGGTCAGAATCCCCCAGGTGGAGTGCCAAGGGGCACCCTTGGGCCTACACTGCAAGTCCAGGGAGAGAGGTGGACCCCTGGGTAGCTTGCCGGGGTCAGAGACCCCTAGTTGGAGGGCAAGGGGGCACCCTGGGGCCTTTACTGCAAGTCCAGGGAGAGAGGTGGACCCCTGGGTAGCTTGCTAGGGTCAGGGGCCCTTAGGTGGAGGGCCAGAGGGCAGCCTGGGGCCTATACTGCAAGTCCAAGAAGAGATGTGGACCCCTGGGTAGCTTGCTGGGGTCAGGGGCACCTAGATGGAGGGCCAGGGGTAACCCTGGGGCCTATACTGCAAGTCCAGGGAGAGAGGTGGACCCCTGGTTAGTTTGCTGGGCTCATGGGCCCTTACGTGGAGGGCCAGGGGCACCCTGGGGCCTATACTGCAACTCCAGGGAGAGAGCTGATTTTCTGGGTAGCTTGCTGGGGTCAAAAGCCCCTAGGTGGGGTGCAAGGGGGCACCCTGGGGCCTATACTGCAAGTCCAGGGAGAGAGGTGGACCCCTGGGTAGCTTGCTGGGGTAAGGGGCCCCTAGGAGGAGGGCCAGGGGGCACCCTGGGGCCTATACTGCAAGACCAGGGAGAGAGGTGGACCCCTTGGTAGCTTGCTGGGGTCAGGGGCCCTTAGGTGGAGGGCCAGGTGCACCCTGGGGCCTATACTGCAAGTCCAGGAAGAGATGTGGACCCCTGGGTAGCTTGCTGGGGTCATAGGCCCCTAAGTGGAGTGCCAGGGGCACCCTGGGGCCTATACTGCAAGTCCAGGGAGAGAGGTGGACCCCTGGGTAGCTTGCTGGGGTCAGGATCCCTTAGGTGGAGGGCAAGGGGGCACCCTGGGGCCTACAATGCATGTCCAGGGAGAGAGGTGGACCCCTGGGTAGCTTGCTGGGGTCATGGGCCCTTAGGTGGAGGGCCATGTGGCACCATGGGGCCTATACTGCAAGTCCAGGAAGAGATGTGGACCCCTGGGTAGCTTGCTGGGGTCAGGGGCCCTTAGGTGGAGGGCAAGGGGGCACCCTGGGGCCTACACTGCAAGTCCAGGGAGAGAGGTGGACCCCTGGGTAAATTGCTGGGGTCAGAGGCCCCCAGGTGGAGTGCCAAGGGGCACCCTTGGGCCTACACTGCAAGTCCAGGGAGAGAGGTGGACCCCTGGGTAGCTTGCCGGGGTCAGAGACCCCTAGTTGGAGGGCAAGGGGGCACCCTGGGGCCTTTAATGGAAGTCCAGGGAAGGAAGTGGACCCCTGGGTAGCTGGCTAGGGTCAGATTCCCCTAGGTGGAAGGCCATGGCGCACCCTGGGGCCTATACTGCAAGTCCAGGGAGAGAGGTGGACCCCTGGGTAGCTTGCTGGGGTCAGGGGCCCTTAGGTGGAGGGCCAGGTGGCACCTTGGTGCCTATAATGCAAGTCCAGGAAGAGAGGTGGACCCCTGGGTAGCTTGCTGGGGTCAGAGGCCCCTAGGTGGAGGGCCAGGGGGCATCCTGGGGCCTACACTGCAAGTCCAGGGATAGACACGGACCCCTGGGTAGCTTGCTGGGGTCAGGGGCACCTAGATGGAGGGCCAGGGGTAACCCTGGGGCCTATACTGCAAGTCCAGGGAGAGAGGTGGACCCCTGGTTAGTTTGCTGGGCTCATGGGCCCTTACTTGGAGGGCCAGGGGCACCCTGGGGCCTATACTGCAAGTCCAGGGAGAGAGCTGATTCTCTGGGTAGCTTGCTGGGGTCAAAAGCCCCTAGGTGGGGTGCAAGGGGGCACCCTGGGGCCTATACTGCAAGTCCAGGGAGAGAGGTGGACCCCTGGGTAGCTTGCTGGGGTAAGGGGCCCCTAGGAGGAGGGCCAGGGGGCACCCTGGGGCCTATACTGCAAGACCAGGGAGAGAGGTGGACCCCTTGGTAGCTTGCAGGGGTCAGGGGCCCTTAGGTGGAGGGCCAGGTGCACCCTGGGGCCTATACTGCAAGTCCAGGAAGAGATGTGGACCCCTGGGTAGCTTGCTGGTGTCATAGGCCCCTAAGTGGAGTGCCAGGGGCACCCTGGGGCCTATACTGCAAGTCCAGGGAGAGAGGTGGACCCCTGGGTAGCTTGCTGGGGTCAGGATCCCTTAGGTGGAGGGCAAGGGGGCACCCTGGGGCCTACACTGCATGTCCAGGGAGAGAGGTGAACCCTAGGTAGCTTGCTGGGGTCAGGGGCCCTTAGGTGGAGGGCCAGGTGGCACCCTGGGGCCTATACTGCAAGTCCAGGAAGAGATGTGGACCCCTGGGTAGCTTGCTGGGGTCAGGGGCCCTTAGGTGGAGGGCAAGGGGGCACCCTGGGGCCTACACTGCAAGTCCAGGGAGAGAGGTGGACCCCTGGGTAAATTGCTGGGGTCAGAATCCCCCAGGTGGAGTGCCAAGGGGCACCCTTGGGCCTACACTGCAAGTCCAGGGAGAGAGGTGGACCCCTGGGTAGCTTGCCGGGGTCAGAGACCCCTAGTTGGAGGGCAAGGGGGCACCCTGGGGCCTTTAATGGAAGTCCAGGGAGGGAAGTGGACCCCTGGGTAGCTGGCTAGGGTCAGATTCCCCTAGGTGGAACGCCAGGGCGCACCCTGGGGCCTATACTGCAAGTCCAGGGAGAGAGGTGGACCCTGGGTAGCTTGCTAGGGTCAGGGGCCCTTAGGTGGAGGGCCAGAGGGCACCCTTGGGCCTATACTGCAAGTCCAGGAAGAGATGTGGACCCCTGGGTAGCTTGCTGGGGTCATAGGCCCCTAAGTGGAGTGCCAGGGGCACCCTGGGGCCTATACTGCAAGTCCAGGGAGAGAGGCGGACCCCTGGGTAGCTTGCTGGGGTCAGAGGCCCCTAGGTGGAGGGCCAGGGGGCATCCTGGGGCCTACACTGCAAGTCCAGGAATAGACACAGACCCCTGGGTAGCTTGCTGGGGTCAGGGGCACCTAGATGGAGGGCCAGGGGTAACCCTGGGGCTTATACTGCAAGTCCAGGGAGAGAGGTGGACCCCTGGTTTGTTTGCTGGGCTCATGGGCCCTTAAGTGGAGGGCCAGGGGCACCCTGGGGCCTATACTGCTAGTCCAGGGAGAGAGGTGGACCCCTGGGTAGCTTGCTGGGGTCAGGGGCCCTTAGGTGGAGGGCAAGGGGGCACCCTGGGGCCTACACTGCAAGTCCAGGGAGAGAGGTGGACCCCTGGGTAGCTTGCTGGGGTCAGAGGCCCCCAGGTGGAGGGCCAGGGGGCACCCTTGGGCCTACACTGCAAGTCCAGGGAGAGAGGTGGACCCCTGGGTAGCTTGCTGGGGTCAGGATCCCTTAGGTGGAGGGCAAGGGGGCACCCTGGGGCCTACACTGCATGTCCAGGGAGAGAGGTGGACCCCTGGGTAGCTTGCTGGGGTCAGGGGCCCTTAGGTGGAGGGCAAGGGGGCACCCTGGGGCCTACACTGCAAGTCCAGGGAGAGAGGTGGACCCCTGGGTAGCTTGCCGGGGTCAGAGACCCCTAGTTGGAGGGCAAGGGGGCACCCTGGGGCCTATACTGCAAGTCCAGGGAGAGAGGTGGACCCCTGGGTTGCTTGCTAGGG
Source organism: Danio rerio (assembly GCF_052040795.2). Lineage (NCBI taxonomy): Eukaryota > Metazoa > Chordata > Actinopteri > Cypriniformes > Danionidae > Danio > Danio rerio. Next base: position 27,794,732 of record NC_141041.1, on the reverse strand, counting down.
TCAGGGGCCCTTAGGTGGAGGGCCAGAGGGCACCCTGGGGCCTATACTGCAAGTCCAGGGAGAGAGGTGGACCCCTGGGTAGCTTGCTGGGGTCAGGGGCCCTTAGGTGGAGGGCCAGGTGGCACCCTGGTGCCTATAATGCAAGTCCAGGAAGAGAGGTGGACCCCTGGGTAGCTTGCTGGGGTCAGAGGCCCCTAAGTGTAGTGCCAGGGGCACCCTGGGGCCTATACTGCAAGTCCAGGGAGGGAGGTGGACCCCTGGGTAGCTTGCTCGGGTCAGGATCCCTTAGGTGGTGGGCAAGGGGGCACCCTGGGGCCTACACTGCATGTCCAGGGAGAGAGGTGGACCCCTGGGTAACTTGCTGGGGTCAGGGGCCCTTAGGCGGAGGGCCAGGGGGCACCCTGGGGCCTATACTGCAAGTCCAGGAAGAGATGTGGACCCCTGGGTAGCTTGCTGGGGTCAGGGGCCCTTAGGTGGAGGGCAAGGGGGCACCCTGGGGCCTACACTGCAAGTCCAGGGAGAGAGGTGGACCCCTGGGTAGCTTGCTGGGGTCAGAGGCCCTTAGGTGGAGGGCCAGGGGGCACCCTGGGGCCTACACTGCAAGTCCAGGGAGAGAGGTGGACCCCTGGGTAGCTTGCTGGGGTCAGAGGCCCCCAGGTGGAGGGCCAGGGGGCACGCTTGGGCCTACACTGCAAGTCCAGGGAGAGAGGTGGACCCCTGGGTAGCTTGCTGGGGTCAGAGGCCCCTAGGTGAAGGGCCAGGAGGCACAATATGGCCTATACTGCTGGTCCAGGGAGAGAGGTGGACCCCTGGGTAGCTTGCTGGATTCAGAAGCCCCTAGGTGGAGGGCCAGGGGGCACCCTGGGGCCTATACTGCAAGATCAGGGAGAGACGTGGACCCCTGGGTAGCTTGCTGGGGTCAGAGTCCCCTAGGTGGAGGGCAAGGGGGCACTCTGGGGCCTCCACTGCAAGTCCAGAGAGAGAGGTGGACCCCTGGGTAGCTTGCTGGGGTCAGAGGCCCCCAGGTGGAGGGCCGGGGGGCACTCTTGGGCCTACACTGCAAGTCCAGGGAGAGAGGTGGACCCCTGGGTAGCTTGCTGGGGTCAGAGACCCCTAGTTGGAGGGCAAGGGGGCACCCTGGGGCCTTTAATGGAAGTCCAGGGAGGGAAGTGGACCCTGGGTAGCCTGCTGGGGTCAGATTCCCTTAGGTGGAAGGCCAGGGGGCTCCCTGGGGCCTATACTGCAAGTCCAGGGAGAGAGGTGGACCCCTGGGTAGCTTGTTGGGGTCAGGGGCCCTTAGGTGGAGGGCCAGGGGCACCCTGGGGCCTATACTGCAAGTCCAGGAAGAGATGTGGACCCCTGGGTAGCTTGCTGGGGTCATAGGCCCCTAAGTGGAGTGTCAGGGGCACCCTGGGGCCTATACTGCAAGTCCAGGGAGAGAGGTGGACCCCTGGGTAGCTTGCTGGGCTCAGGGGCCCTTAGGTGGAGGGCCAGGGGGCACCCTGGGGCCTACACTGCAAGTCCAGGGAGAGAGGTGGACCCCTGGGTAGCTTGCTGGGGTCAGAGGCCACTAGGTGGAGGGCCAGGGGGCATCCTGGGGCCTACACTGCAAGTCCAGGGATAGACACAGACCCCTGGGTAGCTTGCTGGGGTCAGGGGCACCTAGATGGAGGGCCAGGGGTAACCCTGGGGCCTATACTGCAAGTCCAGGGAGAGAGGTGGACCCCTGGTTAGTTTGCTGGGCTCATGGGCCCTTACGTGTAGGGCCAGGGGCACCCTGGGGCCTATACTGCAAGTCCAGGTAGAGAGCTGGTTCTCTGGGTAGCTTGCTGGGGTCAAAAGCCCCTAGGTGGGGTGCAAGGGGGCACCCTGGGGCCTATACTGCAAGTCCAGGGAGAGAGGTGGACCCCTGGGTAGCTTGCTGGGGTCATAGGCCCCTAAATGGAGTGCCCGGGGCACACTGGGGCCTATACTGCAAGTCCAGGGAGAGAGGTGGACCCCTGGGTAGCTTGCTGGGGTCAGAGAACCCTAGGTGGAGGGCCAGGGGTAACCCTGGGGCCTATACTGCAAGTCCAGGGAGAGAGGTGGACCCCTGGTTAGATTGCTGGGCTCATGGGCCCTTAGGTGGAGGGCCAGGGGCACCCTGGGGCCTATACTGCAAGTCCACGGAGAGAGCTGGTCCTCTGGGTAGCTTGCTGGGGTGGGGGGCCCTTAATTGGAGGGCAAGGGGGCACCCTGGGGCCTACACTGCAAGTCCAGGGAGAGAGGTGGACCCCTGGGTAGCTTGCTTGGGTCAGGACCCCTTAGGTGGAGGGCAAGGGGGCACCCTGAGGCCTACACTGCATGTCCAGGGAGAGAGGTGGACCCCTGGGTAGCTTGCTGGGGTCAGGGGCCCTTAGGTGGAGGACCAGGGGGCACCCTGGGGCCTATACTGCAAGTCCAGGAAGAGATGTGGACCCCTGGGTAGCTTGCTGGGGTCAGGGGCCCTTAGGTGGAGGGCAAGGGGGCACCCTGGGGCCTACACTGCAAGTCCAGGGAGAGAGGTGGACCTCTGGGTAGCTTTCTGGGGTTAGAGGCCCGTAGGTGGAGGGCCAGGAGGCACAATATGGCCTATACTGCTGGTCCAGGGAGAGAGGAGGACCCCTGGGTAGCTTGGTGGGTTCAGAAGCCCCTAGGTGGAGGGCCAGGGGGCACCCTGGGGCCTACACTGCAAGTCCAGGGAGAGAGGTGGACCCCTGGGTAGCTTGCTGGGGTCATAGGCCCCTAAATGGAGTGCCCGGGGCACACTGGGGCCTATACTGCAAGTCCAGGGAGAGAGGTGGACCCCTGGGTAGCTTGCTGAGGTCAGAGAACCCTAGGTGGAGGGCCAGGGGTAACCCTGGGGCCTATACTGCAAGTCCAGGGAGAGAGGTGGACCCCTGGTATGATTGCTGGGCTCATGGGCCCTTAGGTGGAGGGCCAGGGGCACCCTGGGGCCTATACTGCAAGTCCAGGGAGAGAGCTGGTCCTCTGGGTAGCTTGCTGGGGTGGGGGGCCCTTAGGTGGAGGGCAAGGGGGCACCCTGGGGCCTACACTGCAAGTCCAGGGAGAGAGGTGGACCCCTGGGTAGCTTGCTTGGGTCAGGACCCCTTAGGTGGAGGGCAAGGGGGCACCCTGGGGCCTACACTGCATGTCCAGGGAGAGAGGTGGACCCCTGGGTAGCTTGCTGGGGTCAGGGGCCCTTAGGTGGAGGACCAGGGGGCACCCTGGGGCCTATACTGCAAGTCCAGGAAGAGATGTGGACCCCTGGGTAGCTTGCTGGGGTCAGGGGCCCTTAGGTGGAGGGCAAGGGGGCACCCTGGGGCCTACACTGCAAGTCCAGGGAGAGAGGTGGACCTCTGGGTAGCTTTCTGGGGTTAGAGGCCCGTAGGTGGAGGGCCAGGAGGCACAATATGGCCTATACTGCTGGTCCAGGGAGAGAGGTGGACCCCTGGGTAGCTTGGTGGGTTCAGAAGCCCCTAGGTGGAGGGCCAGGGGGCACCCTGGGGCCTATATTGCAAGATCAGGGAGAGAGGTGGACCCCTGGGTAGCTTGCTGGAGTCAGAGAACCCTAGGTGGAGGGCAAGGGGGCATTCTGGGGCCTCCACTGCAAGTCCAGGGAGAGAGGTGGACCCCTGGGTAGCTTGCTGGGGTCAGAGGCCCCCAGGTGGAGGGCCAGGGGGCACCCTTGGGCCTACACTGCAAGTCCAGGGAGAGAGGTGGACCCCTGGGTAGCTTGCTGGGGTCAGGGACCCCTAGTTGGAGGGCAAGGGGGCACCCTGGGGCATTTAATGGAAGTCCAGGGAGGGAAGTGGACCCTGGGTAGCCTGCTGGGGTCAGATTCCCTTAGGTGGAAGGCCAGGGTGCACCCTGGGGCCTATACTGCAAGTCCAGGGAGAGAGGTGGACCCCTGGGTAGCTTGCTGGGGTCAGGGGCCCTTAGGTGGAGGGCCAGGGGCACCCTGGGGCCTATACTGCAAGTCCAAGAAGAGATGTGGACCCCTGGGTAGCTTGCTGGGGTCATAGGCCCCTAAGTGGAGTGCCAGGGGCACCCTGGGGCCTATACTGCAAGTCCAAGGAGAGAGGTGGACCCCTGGGTAGCTTGCTGGGGTCAGGGGCCCTTAGGTGGAGGGCCAGGGGGCACCCTGGGGCCTACACTGCAAGTCCAGGGAGAGAGTTGGACCCCTGGGTAGCTTGCTGGGGTCAGAGGCCCCTAGGTGGAAGGCCAGGAGGCACAATGGGGCCTATACTGCTGGTCCAGGGAGAGAGGTGGACCCCTCGGTAGCTTGCTGGGTTCAGAAGCCCCTAGGTGGAGGGCCAGGGGGCACCCTGGGGCCTATACTGCAAGATCAGGGAGAGAGGTGGTCCCCTGGGTTGCTTGCTGGGGTCAGCGACCCCTAGGTGGAGGGCAAGGGGGCACCCTGGGGCCTCCACTGCAAGTCCAAGGAGAGAGGTGGACCCCTGGGTAGCTTGCTGGGATTAGGGGCCCTTAGGTGGAGGGCCAGGTGGCACCCTGGGGCCTATAATGCAAGTCCAGGAAGAGAGGTGGACCCCTGGGTACCTTGCTGGGGTCAGAGGCCCCTAGGTGGAGGGCCAGGGGGCATCCTGGGGCCTACACTGCAAGTCCAGGGATAGACACGGACCCCTGGGTAGCTTGCTGGGGTCAGGGGCACCTAGATGGAGGGCCAGGGGTAACCCTGGGGCCTATACTGCAAGTCCAGGGAGAGAGGTGGACCCCTGGTTAGTTTGCTGGGCTCATGGGCCCTTACGTGGAGGGCCAGGGGCACCCTGGGGCCTATACTGCAAGTCCAGGGAGAGAGGTGGACCCCTGGGTAGCTTGCTGGGGTAAGGTGGCCCTAGGAGGAGGGCCAGGGGGCACCCTGGGGCCTATACTGCAAGACCAGGGAGAGAGGTGGACCACTGGGTAGCTTGCTGTGGTCAGAGACCCTTAGGTGGAGGGCAAGGGGGCACCCTGGGGCCTACACTTTAAGTCCAGGGAGAGAGGTGGACCCCTTGGTACCTTGCTGGGGTCAGTGGCCCCCAGGTGGAGGGCCAGGGGGCTCCCTTGGGCCTACACTGCAAGTCCAGGGAGAGAGGTGGACCCCTGGGTAGCTAGCTGGGGTCATAGGCCCCTAAATGGAGTGCCAGGGGCACACTGGGGCCTATACTGCAAGTCCAGGGAGAGAGGTGGACCCCTGGGTAGCTTGCTGGGGTCAGGGGCCCTTAGTTGGAGGGCCAGGTGGCACCCTGGGGCCTATACTGCAAGTCCAGGAAGAGAGGTGGACCCCTGGGTAGCTTGCTGGGTTCAGAGGCCCCTAGGTGGAAGACCAGGGGGCATCCTGGGGCCTACACTGCATGTCCAGGGAGAGAGGTAGACCCCTGGGTAGCTTGCTGGGGTCTGAGGCCCCTAGGTGGAGGGCTAGGAGGCACAATGGGGCCTATGCTGCTGGTCCAGGGAGAGAGGTGCACCCCTGGGTAGCTTGCTGGGGTCAGGGGCCCTTAGGTGGAGGGCCAGGGGCACCGTGGGGCCTATACTGCATGTCCAGGAAGAGATGTGGACCCCTGGGTAGCTTGCTGGGGTCATAGGCCCCTAAGTAGAGTGCCAAGGGCACCCTGGGGTCTATACTGCAAGTCCAGGGAGAGAGGTGGACCCCTGGGTAGCTTGCTGGGGTCAGGGGCACTAAGGTGGAGGGCCAGGGGGCACCCTGGGGCCTACACTGCAAGTCCAGGGAGAGAGGTGGACCCCTGGGTAGCTTGCTGGGGTCAGAGGCCCTAGGTGGAGGGCCAGGAGGCACAATGGGGCCTATGCTGCTGGTCCAGGGAGAGAGGTGGACCTCTGGGTAGCTTGCTGGGGTCAGGGGCCCTTAGGTATAGGGCCAGGGGGCACCCTTGGGCCTACACTGCAAGTCCAGGGAGAGAGGTGGACCCCTGGGTAGCTTGCTGGGGTCAGAGACCCCTAGTTGGAGGGCCAGGGGGCACCCTGGGGCCTTTAATGGAAGTCCAGGGAGGGAAGTGGACCCATGGGTAGCCTGCTGGGGTCAGATTCCCTTAGGTGGAAGGCCAGGGCGCACCCTGGGGCCTATACTGCAAGTCCAGGGAGAGAGGTGGACCCCTGGGTAGCTTGCTGGGGTCAGGGGCCCTTAGGTGGAGGGCCAGGTGCACCCTGGACCTATACTGCAAGTCCAGGAAGAGATGTGGACCCCTGGGTAGCTTGCTGGGGTCATAGGCCCCTAAGTGGAGTGCCAGGGGCACCCTAGGGCCTATACTGCAAGTCCAGGGAGAGAGGTGGACCCCTGGGTAGCTTGCTGGGGTCAGGGGCCCTTAGGTGGAGGGCCAGGGGGCACCCTGGGGCCTACACTGCAAGTCCAGGGAGAGAGGTGGACCCCTGGGTAGCTTGCTGGGGTCAGAGGCCCCTAGGTGTAGGGCCAGGAGGCACAATGGGGCCTATACTGCTGGTCCAGGGAGAGAGGTGGACCCCTGGGTAGCTTGCTGGGGTCAGGGGCCCTTAGGTGGAGGGCAAGGGGGCACCCTGGGGCCTACACTGCAAGTCCAGGGAGAGAGGTGGACCCCTGGGTAGCTTGCTGGGGTCAGAGGCCCCCAGGTGGAGGGCCAGGGGGCACCCTTGGGCCTACACTGCAAGTCCAGGGAGAGAGGTGGACCCCTGGGTAGCTTGCTGGGGTCAGAGACCCCTAGTTGGAGGGCCAGGGGCACCCTGGGGCCTTTTATGGAAGTCCAGGGAGGGAAGTGGACCCTGAGTAGCTTGCTGGGGTCAGATTCCCTTAGGTGGAAGGCCAGGGCGCACCCTGGGGCCTATACTGCAAGTCCAGGGAGAGAGGTGGACCCCTGGGTAGCTTGCTGGGGTCAGGGGCCCTTAGGTGGAGGGCCAGGTGCACCCTGGGGCCTATACTGCAAGTCCAGGAAGAGATGTGGACGCCTGGGTAGCTTGCTGGGGTCATAGGCCCCTAAGTGGAGTGCCAGGGGCACCCTGGGGCCTATACTGCAAGTCTAGGGAGAGAGGTGGACCCCTGGGTAGCTTGCTCGGGTCAGGATCCCTTAGGTGGAGGGCAAGGGGGCACCCTGGGGCCTACACTGCATGTCCAGGGAGAGAGGTGGACCCCTGGGTAGCTTGCTGGGGTCAGGGGCCTTTAGGTGGAGGGCCAGGGGGCACCCTGGGGCCTATACTGCAAGCCCAGGAAGAGATGTGGACCCCTGGGTAGCTTGCTGGGGTCAGGGGCCCTTAGGTGGAGGGCAAGGGGGCACCCTGGGGCCTACACTGCAAGTCCAGGGAGAGAGGTGGACCCCTGGGTAGCTTACTGGGGTCAGAGGCCCTTAGGTGGAGGGCCAGGGGGCACCCTGGGGCCTACACTGCAAGTCCAGGGAGAGAGGTGGACCCCTGGGTAGCTTGCTGGGGTCAGAGACCCCTAGTTGGAGGGCAAGGGGGCACCCTGGGGCCTTTAATGGAAGTCCAGGGAGGGAAGTGGACCCTGGGTAGCCTGCTGGGGTCAGATTCCCTTAGGTGGAAGGCCAGGGTGCACCCTGGGGCCTATACTGCAAGTCCAGGGAGAGAGGTGGACCCCTGGGTAGCTTGCTGGGGTCAGGGGACCTTAGGTGGAGGGCCAGGGGCACCCTGGGGCCTATACTGCATGTCCAGGAAGAGATGTGGACCCCTGGGTAGCTTGCTGGGGTCATAGGCCCTTAAGTGGAGTGCCAGGGGCACCCTGGGGCCTATACTGCAAGTCCAGGGAGAGAGGTGGACCCCTGGGTAGCTGCTGGGGTCAGGGGCACTTAGGTGGAGGGCCAGGGGGCACCCTGGGGCCTACACTGCAAGTCCAGGTAGAGAGGTGGACCACTGGGTAGCTTGCTGGGGTCAGAGGCCCCTAGGTGGAGGGCCAGGAGGCACAATGGGGCCTATACTGCTAGTCCAGGGAGAGAGGTGGACCCCTGGGTAGCTTGCTGGGGTCAGGGGCCCTTAGGTGGAGGGCAAGGGGGCACCCTGGGGCCTACACTGCAAGTCCAGGGAGAGAGGTGGACCCCTGGGTAGCTTGCTGGGGTCAGAGGCCCCCAGGTGGAGGGCCAGGGGGCACCCTTGGGCCTACACTGCAAGTCCAGGGAGAGAGGTGGACCCCTGGGTAGCTTGCTGGGGTCAGAGACCCCTAGTTGGAGGGCCAGGGGGCACCCTGGGGCCTTTAATGGAAGTCCAGGGAGGGAAGTGGACCCTGGGTAGCCTGCTGGGGTCAGATTCCCTTAGGTGGAAGGCCAGGGCGCACCCTGGTGCCTATAATGCAAGTCCAGGAAGAGAGGTGGACCCCTGGGTAGCTTGCTGGGGTCAGAGGCCCCTAGGTGGAGGGCCAGGGGGCATCCTGGGGCCTACACTGCAAGTCCAGGGATAGACACGGACCCCTGGGTAGCTTGCTGGGGTCAGGGGCACCTAGATGGAGGGCCAGGGGTAACCCTGGGGCCTATACTGCAAGTCCAGGGAGAGAGGTGGACCCCTGGTTAGTTTGCTGGGCTCATGGGCCCTTACGTGGAGGGCCAGGGGCACCCTGGGGCCTATACTGCAAGTCCAGGGAAAGAGCTGATTCTCTGGGTAGCTTGTTGGGGTCAAAAGCCCCTAGGTGGGGTGCAAGGGGGCACCCTGGGGCCTATACTGCAAGTCCAGGGAGAGAGGTGGACCCCTGGGTAGCTTGCTGGGGTAAGGGGCCCCTAGGAGGAGGGCCAGGGGGCACCCTGGGGCCTATACTGCAAGACCAGGGAGAGAGGTGGACCCCTTGGTAGCTTGCTGGGGTCAGGGGCCCTTAGGTGGAGGGCCAGGTGCACCCTGGGGCCTATACTGCAAGTCCAGGAAGAGATGTGGACCCCTGGGTAGCTTGCTGGGGTCATAGGCCCCTAAGTGGAGTGCCAGGGGCACCCTGGGGCCTATACTGCAAGTCCAGGGAGAGAGGTGGACCCCTGGGTAGCTTGCTGGGGTCAGGATCCCTTAGGTGGAGGGCAAGGGGGCACCCTGGGGCCTACACTGCATGTCCAGGGAGAGAGGTGGACCCCTAGGTAGCTTGCTGGGGTCAGGGGCCCTTAGGTGGAGGGCCAGGTGGCACCCTGGGGCCTATACTGCAAGTCCAGGAAGAGATGTGGACCCCTGGGTAGCTTGCTGGGGTCAGGGGCCCTTAGGTGGAGGGCAAGGGGGCACCCTGGGGCCTACACTGCAAGTCCAGGGAGAGAGGTGGACCCCTGGGTAAATTGCTGGGGTCAGAGGCCCCCAGGTGGAGTGCCAAGGGGCACCCTTTGGCCTACACTGCAAGTCCAGGGAGAGAGGTGGACCCCTGGGTAGCTTGCCGGGGTCAGAGACCCCTAGTTGGAGGGCAAGGGGGCACCCTGGGGCCTTTAATGGAAGTCCAGGGAGGGAAGTGGACCCCTGGGTAGCTGGCTAGGGTCAGATTCCCCTAGGTGGAAGGCCATGGCGCACCCTGGGGCCTATACTGCAAGTCCAGGGAGAGAGGTGGACCCCTGGGTAGCTTGCTAGGGTCAGGGGCCCTTAGGTGGAGGGCCAGAGGGCACCCTTGGGCCTATACTGCAAGTCCAGGAAGAGATGTGGACCCCTGGGTAGCTTGCTGGGGTCATAGGCCCCTAAGTGGAGTGCCAGGGGCACCCTGGGGCCTATACTGCAAGTCCAGGGAGAGAGGTGGACCCCTGGGTAGCTTGCTGGGGTCAGGGGCCCTTAGGTGGAGGGCCAGGTGGCACCCTGGTGCCTATAATGCAAGTCCAGGAAGAGAGGTGGACCCCTGGGTAGCTTGCTGGGGTCAGAGGCCCCTAGGTGGAGGGCCAGGGGGCATCCTGGGGCCTACACTGCAAGTCCAGGAATAGACACGGACCCCTGGGTAGCTTGCTGGGGTCAGGGGCACCTAGATGGAGGGCCAGGGGTAACCCTGGGGCCTATACTGCAAGTCCAGGGAGAGAGGTGGACCCCTGGTTAGTTTGCTGGGCTCATGGGCCCTTACGTGGAGGGCCAGGGGCACCCTGGGGCCTATACTGCTAGTCCAGGGAGAGAAATGGACCCCTGGGTAGCTTGCTGGGGTCAGGGGCCCTTAGGTGGAGGGCAAGGGGGCACCCTGGGGCCTACACTGCAAGTCCAGGGAGAGAGGTGGACCCCTGGGTAGCTTGCTGGGGTCAGAGGCCCCCAGGTGGAGGGCCAGGGGGCACCCTTGGGCCTACACTGCAAGTCCAGGGAGAGAGGTGGACCCCTGGGTAGCTTGCTGGGGTCAGAGACCCCTAGTTGGAGGGCCAGGGGGCACCCTGGGGCCTTTAATGGAAGTCCAGGGAGGGAAGTGGACCCTGGGTAGCCTGCTGGGGTCAAATTCCCTTAAGTGGAAGGCCAGGGCGCACCCTGGGGCCTATACTGCAAGTCCAGGGAGAGAGGTGGACCCCTGGGTAGCTTGCTGGGGTCAGGGGCCCTTAGATGGAGGCCCAGGTGCACCCTGGGGCCTATACTGCAAGTCCAGGAAGAGATGTGGACCCCTGGGTAGCTTGCTGGGGTCATAGGCCCCTAAGTGGAGTGCCAGGTGCACCCTGGGGCCTATACTGCAAGTCCAGGGAGAGAGGTGGACCCCTTGGTAGCTTGCTAGGGTCAGGATCCCTTAGGTGGAGGGCAAGGGGGCACCCTGGGGCCTACACTGCATGTCCAGGGAGAGAGGTGGACCCCTGGGTAGCTTGCTGGGGTCAGGGGCCCTTAGGTGGAGGGCCAGCTGGCACCCTGGGGCCTATACTGCAAGTCCAGGAAGAGATGTGGACCCCTGGGTAGCTTGCTGGGGTCAGAGACCCCTAGTTGGAGGGCCAGGGGGCACCCTGGGGCCTTTAATGGAAGTCCAGGGAGGGAAGTGGACCCTGGGTAGCCTGCTGGGGTCAGATTCCCTTAGGTGGAAGGCCAGGGCGCACCCTGGTGCCTATAATGCAAGTCCAGGAAGAGAGGTGGACCCCTGGGTAGCTTGCTGGGGTCAGAGGCCCCTAGGTGGAGGGCCAGGGGGCATCCTGGGGCCTACACTGCAAGTCCAGGGATAGACACGGACCCCTGGGTAGCTTGCTGGGGTCAGGGGCACCTAGATGGAGGGCCAGGAGTAACCCTGGGGCCTATACTGCAAGTCCAGGGAGAGAGGTGGACCCCTGGTTAGTTTGCTGGGCTCATGGGTCCTTACGTGGAGGGCCAGGGGCACCCTGGGGCCTATACTGCAAGTCCAGGGAAAGAGCTGATTCTCTGGGTAGCTTGCTGGGGTCAAAAGCCCCTAGGTGGGGTGCAAGGGGGCACCCTGGGGCCTATACTGAAAGTCCAGGGAGAGAGGTGGACCCCTGGGTAGCTTGCTGGGGTAAGGGGCCCCTAGGAGGAGGGCCGGGGGCACCCTGGGGCCTATACTGCAAGACCAGGGAGAGAGGTGGACCCCTTGGTATCTAGCTGGCGTAAGGGGCCCTTAGGTGGAGGGCCAGGTGCACCCTGGGCCTATAGTGCAAGTCCAGGAAGAGATGTGGACCCCTGGGTAGCTTGCTGGGGTCATAGGCCCCTAAGTGGAGTGCCAGGGGCACCCTGGGGCCTATACTGCAAGTCCAGGGAGAAAGGTGGACCCCTGGTTAGCTTGCTGGGGTCAGGATCCCTTAGGTGGAGGGCAAGGGGGCACCCTGGGGCCTACACTGCATGTCCAGGGAGAGAGGTGGACCCCTAGGTAGCTTGCTGGGGTCAGGGGCCCTTAGGTGGAGGGCCAGGTGGCACCCTGGGGCCTATACTGCAAGTCCAGGAAGAGATGTGGACCCCTGGGTAGCTTGCTGGGGTCAGGGGCCCTTAGGTGGACGGCAAGGGGGCACCCTGGGGCCTACACTGCAAGTCCAGGAAGAGAGGTGGACCCCTGGGTAAATTGCTGGGGTCAGAGGCCCCCAGGTGGAGTGCCAAGGGGCACCCTTGGGCCTACACTGCAAGTACAGGGAGAGAGGTGGACCCCTGGGTAGCTTGCCGGGGTCAGAGACCCCTAGTTGGAGGGCAAGGGGGCACCCTGGGGCCTTTACTGCAAGTCCAGGGAGAGAGGTGGACCCCTGGGTAGCTTGCTAGGGTCAGGGGCCCTTAGGTGGAGGGCCAGAGGGCAGCCTGGGGCCTATACTGCAAGTCCAAGAAGAGATGTGGACCCCTGGGTAGCTTGCTGGGGTCAGGGGCACCTAGATGGAGGGCCAGGGGTAACCCTGGGGCCTATACTGCAAGTCCAGGGAGAGAGGTGGACCCCTGGTTAGTTTGCTGGGCTCATGGGCCCTTACGTGGAGGGCCAGGGGCACCCTGGGGCCTATATTGCAACTCCAGGGAGAGAGCTGATTTTCTGGGTAGCTTGCTGGGGTCAAAAGCCCCTAGGTGGGGTGCAAGGGGGCACCCTGGGGCCTATACTGCAAGTCCAGGGAGAGAGGTGGACCCCTGGGTAGCTTGCTGGGGTAAGGGGCCCCTAGGAGGAGGGCCAGGGGGCACCCTGGGGCCTATACTGCAAGACCAGGGAGAGAGGTGGACCCCTTGGTAGCTTGCTGGGGTCAGGGGCCCTTAGGTGGAGGGCCAGGTGCACCCTGGGGCCTATACTGCAAGTCCAGGAAGAGATGTGGACCCCTGGGTAGCTTGCTGGGGTCATAGGCCCCTAAGTGGAGTGCCAGGGGCACCCTGGGGCCTATACTGCAAGTCCAGGGAGAGAGGTGGACCCCTGGGTAGCTTGCTGGGGTCAGGATCCCTTAGGTGGAGGGCAAGGGGGCACCCTGGGGCCTACACTGCATGTCCAGGGAGAGAGGTGGACCCCTGGGTAGCTTGCTGGGGTCAGGGGCCCTTAGGTGGAGGGCCATGTGGCACCATGGGGCCTATACTGCAAGTCCAGGAAGAGATGTGGACCCCTGGGTAGCTTGCTGGGGTCAGGGGCCCTTAGGTGGAGGGCAAGGGGGCACCCTGGGGCCTACACTGCAAGTCCAGGGAGAGAGGTGGACCCCTGGGTAAATTGCTGGGGTCAGAGGCCCCCAGGTGGAGTGTTAAGGGGCACCCTTGGGCCTACACTGCAAGTCCAGGGAGAGAGGTGGACCCCTGGGTAGCTTGCCGGGGTCAGAGACCCCTAGTTGGAGGGCAAGGGGGCACCCTGGGGCCTTTAATGGAAGTCCAGGGAAGGAAGTGGACCCCTGGGTAGCTGGCTAGGGTCAGATTCCCCTAGGTGGAAGGCCATGGCGCACCCTGGGGCCTATACTGCAAGTCCAGGGAGAGAGGTGGACCCCTGGGTAGCTTGCTGGGGTCAGGGGCCCTTAGGTGGAGGGCAAGGGGGCACCCTGGGGCCTACACTGCAAGTCCAGGGAGAGAGGTGGACCCCTGGGTAGCTTGCTGGGGTCAGGGGCCCTTAGGTGGAGGGCCATGTGGCACCATGGGGCCTATACTGCAAGTCCAGGAAGAGATGTGGACCCCTGGGTAGCTTGCTGGGGTCAGGGGCCCTTAGGTGGAGGGCAAGGGGGCACCCTGGGGCCTACACTGCAAGTCCAGGGAGAGAGGTGGACCCCTGGGTAAATTGCTGGGGTCAGAGGCCCCCAGGTGGAGTGCCAAGGGGCACCCTTGGGCCTACACTGCAAGTCCAGGGAGAGAGGTGGACCCCTGGGTAGCTTGCCGGGGTCAGAGACCCCTAGTTGGAGGGCAAGGGGGCACCCTGGGGCCTTTAATGGAAGTCCAGGGAAGGAAGTGGACCCCTGGGTAGCTGGCTAGGGTCAGACTCCCCTAGGTGGAAGGCCATGGCGCACCCTGGGGCCTATACTGCAAGTCCAGGGAGAGAGGTGGACCCCTGGGTAGCTTGCTGGGGTCAGGGGCCCTTAGGTGGAGGGCCAGGTGGCACCTTGGTGCCTATAATGCAAGTCCAGGAAGAGAGGTGGACCCCTGGGTAGCTTGCTGGGGTCAGAGGCCCCTAGGTGGAGGGCCAGGGGGCATCCTGGGGCCTACACTGCAAGTCCAGGGATAGACACGGACCCCTGGGTAGCTTGCTGGGGTCAGGGGCACCTAGATGGAGGGCCAGGGGTAACCCTGGGGCCTATACTGCAAGTCCAGGGAGAGAGGTGGACCCCTGGTTAGTTTGCTGGGCTCATGGGCCCTTACGTGGAGGGCCAGGGGCACCCTGGGGCCTATACTGCAAGTCCAGGGAGAGAGCTGATTCTCTGGGTAGCTTGCTGGGGTCAAAAGCCCCTAGGTGGGGTGCAAGGGGGCACCCTGGGGCCTATACTGCAAGTCCAGGGAGAGAGGTGGACCCCTGGGTAGCTTGCTGGGGTAAGGGGCCCCTAGGAGGAGGGCCAGGGGGCACCCTGGGGCCTATACTGCAAGACCACGGAGAGAGGTGGACCCCTTGGTAGCTTGCAGGGGTCAGGGGCCCTTAGGTGGAGGGCCAGGTGCACCCTGGGGCCTATACTGCAAGTCCAGGAAGAGATGTGGACCCCTGGGTAGCTTGCTGGTGTCATAGGCCCCTAAGTGGAGTGCCAGGGGCACCCTGGGGCCTATACTGCAAGTCCAGGGAGAGAGGTGGACCCCTGGGTAGCTTGCTGGGGTCAGGATCCCTTAGGTGGAGGGCAAGGGGGCACCCTGGGGCCTACACTGCATGTCCAGGGAGAGAGGTGAAACCCTAGGTAGCTTGCTGGGGTCAGGGGCCCTTAGGTGGAGGGCCAGGTGGCACCCTGGGGCCTATACTGCAAGTCCAGGAAGAGATGTGGACCCCTGGGTAGCTTGCTGGGGTCAGGGGCCCTTAGGTGGAGGGCAAGGGGGCACCCTGGGGCCTACACTGCAAGTCCAGGGAGAGAGGTGGACCCCTGGGTAAATTGCTGGGGTCAGAATCCCCCAGGTGGAGTGCCAAGGGGCACCCTTGGGCCTACACTGCAAGTCCAGGGAGAGAGGTGGACCCCTGGGTAGCTTGCCGGGGTCAGAGACCCCTAGTTGGAGGGCAAGGGGGCACCCTGGGGCCTTTACTGCAAGTCCAGGGAGAGAGGTGGACCCCTGGGTAGCTTGCTAGGGTCAGGGGCCCTTAGGTGGAGGGCCAGAGGGCAGCCTGGGGCCTATACTGCAAGTCCAAGAAGAGATGTGGACCCCTGGGTAGCTTGCTGGGGTCAGGGGCACCTAGATGGAGGGCCAGGGGTAACCCTGGGGCCTATACTGCAAGTCCAGGGAGAGAGGTGGACCCCTGGTTAGTTTGCTGGGCTCATGGGCCCTTACGTGGAGGGCCAGGGGCACCCTGGGGCCTATACTGCAACTCCAGGGAGAGAGCTGATTTTCTGGGTAGCTTGCTGGGGTCAAAAGCCCCTAGGTGGGGTGCAAGGGGGCACCCTGGGGCCTATACTACAAGTCCAGGGAGAGAGGTGGACCCCTGGGTAGCTTGCTGGGGTAAGGGGCCCCTAGGAGGAGGGCCAGGGGGCACCCTGGGGCCTATACTGCAAGACCAGGGAGAGAGGTGGACCCCTTGGTAGCTTGCTGGGGTCAGGGGCCCTTAGGTGGAGGGCCAGGTGCACCCTGGGGCCTATACTGCAAGTCCAGGAAGAGATGTGGACCCCTGGGTAGCTTGCTGGGGTCATAGGCCCCTAAGTGGAGTGCCAGGGGCACCCTGGGGCCTATACTGCAAGTCCAGGGAGAGAGGTGGACCCCTGGGTAGCTTGCTGGGGTCAGGATCCCTTAGGTGGAGGGCAAGGGGGCACCCTGGGGCCTACAATGCATGTCCAGGGATAGAGGTGGACCCCTGGGTAGCTTGCTGGGGTCATGGGCCCTTAGGTGGAGGGCCATGTGGCACCATGGGGCCTATACTGCAAGTCCAGGAAGAGATGTGGACCCCTGGGTAGCTTGCTGGGGTCAGGGGCCCTTAGGTGGAGGGCAAGGGGGCACCCTGGGGCCTACACTGCAAGTCCAGGGAGAGAGGTGGACCCCTGGGTAAATTGCTGGGGTCAGAGGCCCCCAGGTGGAGTGCCAAGGGGCACCCTTGGGCCTACACTGCAAGTCCAGGGAGAGAGGTGGACCCCTGGGTAGCTTGCCGGGGTCAGAGACCCCTAGTTGGAGGGCAAGGGGGCACCCTGGGGCCTTTAATGGAAGTCCAGGGAAGGAAGTGGACCCCTAGGTAGCTGGCTAGGGTCAGATTCCCCTAGGTGGAAGGCCATGGCGCACCCTGGGGCCTATACTGCAAGTCCAGGGAGAGAGGTGGACCCCTGGGTAGCTTGCTGGGGTCAGGGGCCCTTAGGTGGAGGGCCAGGTGGCACCTTGGTGCCTATAATGCAAGTCCAGGAAGAGAGGTGGACCCCTGGGTAGCTTGCTGGGGTCAGAGGCCCCTAGGTGGAGGGCCAGGGGGCATCCTGGGGCCTACACTGCAAGTCCAGGGATAGACACGGACCCCTGGGTAGCTTGCTGGGGTCAGGGGCACCTAGATGGAGGGCCAGGGGTAACCCTGGGGCCTATACTGCAAGTCCAGGGAGAGAGGTGGACCCCTGGTTAGTTTGCTGGGCTCATGGGCCCTTACTTGGAGGGCCAGGGGCACCCTGGGGCCTATACTGCAAGTCCAGGGAGAGAGCTGATTCTCTGGGTAGCTTGCTGGGGTCAAAAGCCCCTAGGTGGGGTGCAAGGGGGCACCCTGGGGCCTATACTGCAAGTCCAGGGAGAGAGGTGGACCCCTGGGTAGCTTGCTGGGGTAAGGGGCCCCTAGGAGGAGGGCCAGGGGGCACCCTGGGGCCTATACTGCAAGACCAGGGAGAGAGGTGGACCCCTTGGTAGCTTGCAGGGGTCAGGGGCCCTTAGGTGGAGGGCCAGGTGCACCCTGGGGCCTATACTGCAAGTCCAGGAAGAGATGTGGACCCCTGGGTAGCTTGCTGGTGTCATAGGCCCCTAAGTGGAGTGCCAGGGGCACCCTGGGGCCTATACTGCAAGTCCAGGGAGAGAGGTGGACCCCTGGGTAGCTTGCTGGGGTCAGGATCCCTTAGGTGGAGGGCAAGGGGGCACCCTGGGGCCTACACTGCATGTCCAGGGAGAGAGGTGAACCCCTAGGTAGCTTGCTGGGGTCAGGGGCCCTTAGGTGGAGGGCCAGGTGGCACCCTGGGGCCTATACTGCAAGTCCAGGAAGAGATGTGGACCCCTGGGTAGCTTGCTGGGGTCAGGGGCCCTTAGGTGGAGGGCAAGGGGGCACCCTGGGGCCTACACTGCAAGTCCAGGGAGAGAGGTGGACCCCTGGGTAAATTGCTGGGGTCAGAATCCCCCAGGTGGAGTGCCAAGGGGCACCCTTGGGCCTACACTGCAAGTCCAGGGAGAGAGGTGGACCCCTGGGTAGCTTGCCGGGGTCAGAGACCCCTAGTTGGAGGGCAAGGGGGCACCCTGGGGCCTTTAATGGAAGTCCAGGGAGGGAAGTGGACCCCTGGGTAGCTGGCTAGGGTCAGATTCCCCTAGGTGGAAGGCCAGGGCGCACCCTGGGGCCTATACTGCAAGTCCAGGGAGAGAGGTGGACCCTGGGTAGCTTGCTAGGGTCAGGGGCCCTTAGGTGGAGGGCCAGAGGGCACCCTTGGGCCTATACTGCAAGTCCAGGAAGAGATGTGGACCCCTGGGTAGCTTGCTGGGGTCATAGGCCCCTAAGTGGAGTGCCAGGGGCACCCTGGGGCCTATACTGCAAGTCCAGGGAGAGAGGCGGACCCCTGGGTAGCTTGCTGGGGTCAGGGGCCATTAGGTGGAGGGCCAGGTGGCACCCTGGTGCCTATAATGCAAGTCCAGGAAGAGAGGTGGACCCCTGGGTAGCTTGCTGGGGTCAGAGGCCCCTAGGTGGAGGGCCAGGGGGCATCCTGGGGCCTACACTGCAAGTCCAGGAATAGACACAGACCCCTGGGTAGCTTGCTGGGGTCAGGGGCACCTAGATGGAGGGCCAGGGGTAACCCTGGGGCTTATACTGCAAGTCCAGGGAGAGAGGTGGACCCCTGGTTTGTTTGCTGGGCTCATGGGCCCTTAAGTGGAGGGCCAGGGGCACCCTGGGGCCTATACTGCTAGTCCAGGAAGAGAGGTGGACCCCTGGGTAGCTTGCTGGGGTCAGGGGCCCTTAGGTGGAGGGCAAGGGGGCACCCTGGGGCCTACACTGCAAGTCCAGGGAGAGAGGTGGACCCCTGGGTAGCTTGCTGGGGTCAGAGGCCCCCAGGTGGAGGGCCAGGGGGCACCCTTGGGCCTACACTGCAAGTCCAGGGAGAGAGGTGGACCCCTGGGTAGCTTGCTGGGGTCAGGATCCCTTAGGTGGAGGGCAAGGGGGCACCCTGGGGCCTACACTGCATGTCCAGGGAGAGAGGTGGACCCCTGGGTAGCTTGCTGGGGTCAGGGGCCCTTAGGTGGAGGGCAAGGGGGCACCCTGGGGCCTACACTGCAAGTCCAGGGAGAGAGGTGGACCCCTGGGTAAATTGCTGGGGTCAGAGGCCCCCAGGTGGAGTGCCAAGGGGCACCCTTGGGCATACACTGCAAGTCCAGGGAGAGAGGTGGACCCCTGGGTAGCTTGCCGGGGTCAGACACCCCTAGTTGGAGGGCAAGGGGGCACCCTGGGGCCTTTAATGGAAGTCCAGGGAAGGAAGTGGTCCCCTGGGTAGCTGGCTAGGGTCAGATTCCCCTAGGTGGAAGGCCATGGCGCACCCTGGGGCCTATACTGCAAGTCCAGGGAGAGAGGTGGACCCCTGGGTAGCTTGCTAGGGTCAGGGGCCCTTAGGTGGAGGGCCAGAGGGCACCCTTGGGCCTATACTGCAAGTCCAGGAAGAGATGTGGACCCCTGGGTAGCTTGCAGGGGTCATAGGCCCCTAAGTGGAGTGCCAGGGGCACCCTGGGGCCTATACTGCAAGTCCAGGGAGAGAGGTGGACCTCTGGGTAGCTTGCTGGGGTCAGGGGCCATTAGGTGGAGGGCCAGGTGGCACCCTGGTGCCTATAATGCAAGTCCAGGAAGAGAGGTGGACCTCTGGGTAGCTTTCTGGGGTCAGAGGCCCCTAGGTGGAGGGCCAGGGGGCATCCTGGGGCCTACACTGCAAGTCCAGGGATAGACACGGACCCCTGGGTAGCTTGCTGGGGTCAAGGGCACCTAGACGGAGGGCCAGGGGTAACCCTGGGGCCTATACTGCAAGTCCAGGGAGAGAGGTGGACCCCTGGTTAGTTTGCTGGGCTCATGGGCCCTTACGTGGAGGGCCAGGGGCACCCTGGGGCCTATACTGCAAGTCCAGGGAGAGAGCTGAATCTCTGGGCAGCTTGCTGGGGTCAAAAGCCCCTAGGTGGGGTGCAAGGGGGCACCCAGGGGCCTATACTGCAAGTCCAGGGAGAGAGGTGGACCCCTGGGTAGCTTGCTGGGGTAAGGGGCCCCTAGGAAAAGGGCCAGGGGGCACCCTGGGGCCTATACTGCAAGACCAGGGAGAGAGGTGGACCCCTTGGTAGCTTGCTGGGGTCAGGGGCCCTTTGGTGGAGGACCAGGTGCACCCTGGGGCCTTTAATGGAAGTCCAGGGAGGGAAGTGGACCCTGGGTAGCTTGCTGGGGTCAGATTTCCCTAGGTGGAAGGCCAGTGTGCACCCTGGGGCCTATACTGCAAGTCCAGGGAGAGAGGTGGACCCCTGGGTAGCTTGCTGGTGTCAGGGGCACCTAGATGGAGGGCCAGGGGCACCCTGGGGCCTACACTGCAAGTCCAGGGAGAGAGGTGGACCCCTGGGTAGCTTGCTGGGGTCAGGATCCCTTAGGTGGAGGGCAAGGGGGCACCCTGGGGCCTACACTGCATGTCCAGGGAGAGAGGTGGACCCCTGGGTAGCTTGCTGGGGTCAGGGGCCCTTAGGTGGAGGGCCAGGGGGCACCCTGGGGCCTATACTGCAAGTCCAGGAAGAGATGTGGACCCCTGGGTAGCTTGCTGGGGTCAGGGGCCCTTAGGTGGAGGGCAAGGGGGCACCCTGGGGCCTACACTGCAAGTCCAGGGAGAGAGGTGGTCCCCTGGGTAGCTTGCTGGGGTCAGAGGCCCTTAGGTGGAGGGCAAGGGGGCACCCTGGGGCCTACACTGCAAGTCCAGGGAGAGAGGTGGACCCCTGGGTAGCTTGCTGGGGTCAGAGGCCCCTAGGTGGAGGGCCAGGGGGCACCCTGGGGCCTATACTGCAAGATCAGGGAGAGAGGTGGACCCCTTGGTATTTTGCTGGGGTCAGAGACCCCTAGGTGGAGGGCAAGGGGGCACTCTGGGGCCTCCACTGCAAGTCCAGGGAGAGAGGTGGACCCCTGGGTAGCTTGCTGGGGTCAGAGGCCCCCAGGTGGAAGGCCAGGGGGCACCCTTGGGCCTATAATGCAAGTCCAGGGAGAGAGGTGGACCCCTTGGTAGCTTGCTGGGGTCAGTGACCCCTAGTTGGAGGGCAAGGGGGCACCCTGGGGCCTTTAATGGAAGTCCAGGGAGGGAAGTGGACCCTGGGTAGCCTGCTGGGGTCAGATTCCCTTAGGTGGAAGGCCAGGGCGCACCCTGGGGCCTATACTGCAAGTCCAGGGAGAGAGGTGGACCCCTGAGTAGCTTGCTGGGGTCAGGGGCCCTTAGGTGGAGGGCCAGGGACACCCTGGGGCCTATACTGCAAGTCCAGGAAGAGATGTGGACCCCTGGGTAGCTTGCTGGGGTCATAGGCCCCTAAGTGGAGTGCCAGGGGCACCCTGGGGCCTATACTGCAAGTCCAGGGAGAGAGGAGGACCCCTGGGTAGCTTGCTGGGGTCAGGGGCCCTTAGGTGGAGGGCTAGGGGGAACCCTGGGGCCTACACTGCAAGTCCGGGGAGAGAGGTGGACCCCTGGGTAGCTTGCTGGGGTCAAAGGCCCCTAGGTGGAGGGCCAGGAGGCACAATGGGGCCTATACTGCTGGTCCAGGGAGAGAGGTGGACCCCTGGGTAGCTTGCTGGGGTCAGGGGCCCTTAGGTGGAGGGCCAGGGGGCACCCTGGGGCCTACACTGCAAGTCCAGGGAGAGAGGTGGACCCCTGGGTAGCTTGCTGGGGTCAGAGGCCCCCAGGTGGAGGGCCAGGGGGCACCCTTGGGCCTACACTGCAAGTCCAGGGAGAGAGGTGGACCCCTGGGTAGCTTGCTGGGGTCAGAGACCCCTAGTTGGATGGCCAGTGGGCACCCTGGGGCCTTTTATGGAAGTCCAGGGAGGGAAGTGGATCCTGAGTAGCCTGCTGGGGTCAGATTCCCTTAGATGGAAGGCCAGGGCGCACCCTGGGGCCTATACTGCAAGTCCAGGGAGAGAGGTGGACCCCTGGGTAGCTTGCTGGGGTCAGGGGCCCTTAGGTGGAGGGCCAGGTGCACCCTGGGGCCTATACTGCAAGTCCAGGAAGAGATGTGGACCCCTGGGTAGCTTGCTGGGGTCATAGGCCCCTAAGTGGAGTGCTAGGGGCACCCTGGGGCCTATACTGCAAGTCCAGGGAGGGAGGTGGACCCCTGGGTAGCTTGCTCGGGTCAGGATCCCTTAGGTGGTGGGCAAGGGGGCACCCTGGGGCCTACACTGCATGTCCAGGGAGAGAGGTGGACCCCTGGGTAACTTGCTGGGGTCAGGGGCCCTTAGGCGGAGGGCCAGGGGGCACCCTGGGGCCTATACTGCAAGTCCAGGAAGAGATGTGGACCCCTGGGTAGCTTGCTGGGGTCAGGGGCCCTTAGGTGGAGGGCAAGGGGGCACCCTGGGGCCTACACTGCAAGTCCAGGGAGAGAGGTGGACCCCTGGGTAGCTTGCTGGGGTCAGAGGCCCTTAGGTGGAGGGCCAGGGGGCACCCTGGGGCCTACACTGCAAGTCCAGGGAGAGAGGTGGACCCCTGGGTAGCTTGCTGGGGTCAGAGGCCCCCAGGTGGAGGGCCAGGGGGCACCCTTGGGCCTACACTGCAAGTCCAGGGAGAGAGGTGGACCCCTGGGTAGCTTGCTGGGGTCAGAGGCCCCTAGGTGAAGGGCCAGGAGGCACAATATGGCCTATACTGCTGGTCCAGGGAGAGAGGTGGACCCCTGGGTAGCTTGCTGGATTCAGAAGCCCCTAGGTGGAGGGCCAGGGGGCACCCTGGGGCCTATACTGCAAGATCAGGGAGAGACGTGGACCCCTGGGTAGCTTGCTGGGGTCAGAGTCCCCTAGGTGGAGGGCAAGGGGGCACTCTGGGGCCTCCACTGCAAGTCCAGGGAGAGAGGTGGACCCCTGGGTAGCTTGCTGGGGTCAGAGGCCCCCAGGTGGAGGGCCGGGGGGCACTCTTGGGCCTACACTGCAAGTCCAGGGAGAGAGGTGGACCCCTGGGTAGCTTGCTGGGGTCAGAGACCCCTAGTTGGAGGGCAAGGGGGCACCCTGGGGCCTTTAATGGAAGTCCAGGGAGGGAAGTGGACCCTGGGTAGCCTGCTGGGGTCAGATTCCCTTAGGTGGAAGGCCAGGGGGCACCCTGGGGCCTTTACTGCAAGTCCAGGGAGAGAGGTGGACCCCTGGGTAGCTTGTTGGGGTCAGGGGCCCTTAGGTGGAGGGCCAGGGGCACCCTGGGGCCTATACTGCAAGTCCAGGAAGAGATTTGGACCCCTGGGTAGCTTGCTGGGGTCATAGGCCCCTAAGTGGAGTGTCAGGGGCACCCTGGGGCCTATACTGCAAGTCCAGGGAGAGAGGTGGACCCCTGGGTAGCTTGCTGGGCTCAGGGGCCCTTAGGTGGAGGGCCAGGGGGCACCCTGGGGCCTACACTGCAAGTCCAGGGAGAGAGGTGGACCCCTGGGTAGCTTGCTGGGGTCAGAGGCCACTAGGTGGAGGGCCAGGGGGCATCCTGGGGCCTACACTGCAAGTCCAGGGATAGACACAGACCCCTGGGTAGCTTGCTGGGGTCAGGGGCACCTAGATGGAGGGCCAGGGGTAACCCTGGGGCCTATACTGCAAGTCCAGGGAGAGAGGTGGACCCCTGGTTAGTTTGCTGGGCTCATGGGCCCTTACGTGTAGGGCCAGGGGCACCCTGGGGCCTATACTGCCAGTCCAGGTAGAGAGCTGGTTCTCTGGGTAGCTTGCTGGGGTCAAAAGCCCCTAGGTGGGGTGCAAGGGGGCACCCTGGGGCCTATACTGCAAGTCCAGGGAGAGAGGTGGACCCCTGGGTAGCTTGCTGGGGTCATAGGCCCCTAAATGGAGTGCCCGGGGCACACTGGGGCCTATACTGCAAGTCCAGGGAGAGAGGTGGACCCCTGGGTAGCTTGCTGGGGTCAGAGAACCCTAGGTGGAGGGCCAGGGGTAACCCTGGGGCCTATACTGCAAGTCCAGGGAGAGAGGTGGACCCCTGGTTAGATTGCTGGGCTCATGGGCCCTTAGGTGGAGGGCTAGGGGCACCCTGGGGCCTATACTGCAAGTCCAGGGAGAGAGCTGGTCCTCTGGGTAGCTTGCTGGGGTGGGGGGCCCTTAGGTGGAGGGCAAGGGGGCACCCTGGGGCCTACACTGCAAGTCCAGGAAGAGAGGTGGACCCCTGGGTAGCTTGCTTGGGTCAGGACCCCTTAGGTGGAGGGCAAGGGGGCACCCCGGGGCCTACACTGCATGTCCAGGGAGAGAGGTGGACCCCTGGGTAGCTTGCTGGGGTCAGGGGCCCTTAGGTGGAGGACCAGGGGGCACCCTGGGGCCTATACTGCAAGTCCAGGAAGAGATGTGGACCCCTGGGTAGCTTGCTGGGGTCAGGGGCCCTTAGGTGGAGGGCAAGGGGGCACCCTGGGGCCTACACTGCAAGTCCAGGGAGAGAGGTGGACCTCTGGGTAGCTTTCTGGGGTTAGAGGCCCGTAGGTGGAGGGCCAGGAGGCACAATATGGCCTATACTGCTGGTCCAGGGAGAGAGGTGGACCCCTGGGTAGCTTGGTGGGTTCAGAAGCCCCTAGGTGGAGGGCCAGGGGGCACCCTGGGGCCTACACTGCAAGTCCAGGGAGAGAGGTGGACCCCTGGGTAGCTTGCTGGGGTCATAGGCCCCTAAATGGAGTGCCCGGGGCACACTGGGGCCTATACTGCAAGTCCAGGGAGAGAGGTGGACCCCTGGGTAGCTTGCTGGGGTCAGAGAACCCTAGGTGGAGGGCCAGGGGTAACCCTGGGGCCTATACTGCAAGTCCAGGGAGAGAGGTGGACCCCTGGTTAGATTGCTGGGCTCATGGGCCCTTAGGTGGAGGGCCAGGGGCACCCTGGGGCCTATACTGCAAGTCCAGGGAGAGAGCTGGTCCTCTGGGTAGCTTGCTGGGGTGGGGGGCCCTTAGGTGGAGGGCAAGGGGGCACCCTGGGGCCTACACTGCAAGTCCAGGGAGAGAGGTGGACCCCTGGGTAGCTTGCTTGGGTCAGGACCCCTTAGGTGGAGGGCAAGGGGGCACCCTGGGGCCTACACTGCATGTCCAGGGAGAGAGGTGGACCCCTGGGTAGCTTGCTGGGGTCAGGGGCCCTTAGGTGGAGGACCAGGGGGCACCCTGGGGCCTATACTGCAAGTCCAGGAAGAGATGTGGACCCCTGGGTAGCTTGCTGGGGTCAGGGGCCCTTAGGTGGAGGGCAAGGGGGCACCCTGGGGCCTACACTGCAAGTCCAGGGAGAGAGGTGGACCTCTGGGTAGCTTTCTGGGGTTAGAGGCCCGTAGGTGGAGGGCCAGGAGGCACAATATGGCCTATACTGCTGGTCCAGGGAGAGAGGTGGACCCCTGGGTAGCTTGGTGGGTTCAGAAGCCCCTAGGTGGAGGGCCAGGGGGCACCCTGGGGCCTATATTGCAAGATCAGGGAGAGAGGTGGACCCCTGGGTAGCTTGCTGGAGTCAGAGAACCCTAGGTGGAGGGCAAGGGGGCATTCTGGGGCCTCCACTGCAAGTCCAGGGAGAGAGGTGGACCCCTGGGTAGCTTGCTGGGGTCAGAGGCCCCCAGGTGGAGGGCCAGGGGGCACCCTTGGGCCTACACTGCAAGTCCAGGGAGAGAGGTGGACCCCTGGGTAGCTTGCTGGGGTCAGAGACCCCTAGTTGGAGGGCAAGGGGGCACCCTGGGGCCTTTAATGGAAGTCCAGGGAGGGAAGTGGACCCTGGGTAGCCTGCTGGGGTCAGATTCCCTTAGGTGGAAGGCCAGGGTGCACCCTGGGGCCTATACTGCAAGTCCAGGGAGAGAGGTGGACCCCTGGGTAGCTTGCTGGGGTCAGGGGCCCTTAGGTGGAGGGCCAGGGGCACCCTGGGGCCTATACTGCAAGTCCAGGAAGAGATGTGGACCCCTGGGTAGCTTGCTGGGGTCATAGGCCCCTAAGTGGAGTGCCAGGGGCACCCTGGGGCCTATACTGCAAGTCCAAGGAGAGAGGTGGACCCCTGGGTAGCTTGCTGGGGTCAGGGGCCCTTAGGTGGAGGGCCAGGGGGCACCCTGGGGCCTACACTGCAAGTCCAGGGAGAGAGTTGGACCCCTGGGTAGCTTGCTGGGGTCAGAGGCCCCTAGGTGGAGGGCCAGGAGGCACAATGGGGCCTATACTGCTGGTCCAGGGAGAGAGGTGGACCCCTCCGTAGCTTGCTGGGTTCAGAAGCCCCTAGGTGGAGGGCCAGGGGGCACCCTGGGGCCTATACTGCAAGATCAGGGAGAGAGGTGGTCCCCTGGGTTGCTTGCTGGGGTCAGCGACCCCTAGGTGGAGGGCAAGGGGGCACCCTGGGGCCTCCACTGCAAGTCCAAGGAGAGAGGTGGACCCCTGGGTAGCTTGCTGGGATTAGGGGCCCTTAGGTGGAGGGCCAGGTGGCACCCTGGGGCCTATAATGCAAGTCCAGGAAGAGAGGTGGACCCCTGGGTACCTTGCTGGGGTCAGAGGCCCCTAGGTGGAGGGCCAGGGGGCATCCTGGGGCCTACACTGCAAGTCCAGGGATAGACACGGACCCCTGGGTAGCTTGCTGGGGTCAGGGGCACCTAGATGGAGGGCCAGGGGTAACCCTGGGGCCTATACTGCAAGTCCAGGGAGAGAGGTGGACCCCTGGTTAGTTTGCTGGGCTCATGGGCCCTTACGTGGAGGGCCAGGGGCACCCTGGGGCCTATACTGCAAGTCCAGGGAGAGAGGTGGACCCCTGGGTAGCTTGCTGGGGTAAGGTGGCCCTAGGAGGAGGGCCAGGGGGCACCCTGGGGCCTATACTGCAAGACCAGGGAGAGAGGTGGACCACTGGGTAGCTTGCTGTGGTCAGAGACCCTTAGGTGGAGGGCAAGGGGGCACCCTGGGGCCTACACTTCAAGTCCAGGAAAAGAGGTGGACCCCTTGGTACCTTGCTGGGGTCAGTGGCCCCCAGGTGGAGGGCCAGGGGGCTCCCTTGGGCCTACACTGCAAGTCCAGGGAGAGAGGTGGACCCCTGGGTAGCTAGCTGGGGTCATAGGCCCCTAAATGGAGTGCCAGGGGCACACTGGGGCCTATACTGCAAGTCCAGGGAGAGAGGTGGACCCCTGGGTAGCTTGCTGGGGTCAGGGGCCCTTAGTTGGAGGGCCAGGTGGCACCCTGGGGCCTATACTGCAAGTCCAGGAAGAGAGGTGGACCCCTGGGTAGCTTGCTGGGTTCAGAGGCCCCTAGGTGGAAGACCAGGGGGCATCCTGGGGCCTACACTGCATGTCCAGGGAGAGAGGTAGACCCCTGGGTAGCTTGCTGGGGTCTGAGGCTCCTAGGTGGAGGGCTAGGAGGCACAATGGGGCCTATGCTGCTAGTCCAGGGAGAGAGGTGCACCCCTGGGTAGCTTGCTGGGGTCAGGGGCCCTTAGGTGGAGGGCCAGGGGCACCCTGGGGCATATACTGCATGTCCAGGAAGAGATGTGGACCCCTGGGTAGCTTGCTGGGGTCATAGGCCCCTAAGTAGAGTGCCAAGGGCACCCTGGGGTCTATACTGCAAGTCCAGGGAGAGAGGTGGACCCCTGGGTAGCTTGCTGGGGTCAGGGGCACTAAGGTGGAGGGCCAGGGGGCACCCTGGGGCCTACACTGCAAGTCCAGGGAGAGAGGTGGACCCCTGGGTAGCTTGCTGGGGTCAGAGGCCCTAGGTGGAGGGCCAGGAGGCACAATGGGGCCTATGCTGCTGGTCCAGGGAGAGAGGTGGACCTCTGGGTAGCTTGCTGGGGTCAGGGGCCCTTAGGTATAGGGCCAGGGGGCACCCTGGGAGCTACACTGCAAGTCCAGGGAGAGAGGTGGACCCCTGGGTAGCTTGCTGGGGTCAGAGGCCCCCAGGTGGAGGGCCAGGGGGCACCCTTGGGCCTACACTGCAAGTCCAAGGAGAGAGGTGGACCCCTGGGTAGCTTGCTGGGGTCAGAGACCCCTAGTTGGAGGGCCAGGGGGCACCCTGGGGCCTTTAATGGAAGTCCAGGGAGGGAAGTGGACCCATGGGTAGCCTGCTGGGGTCAGATTCCCTTAGGTGGAAGGCCAGGTCGCACCCTGGGGCCTATACTGCAAGTCCAGGGAGAGAGGTGGACCCCTGGGTAGCTTGCTGGGGTCAGGGGCCCTTAGGTGGAGGGCCAGGTGCACCCTGGACCTATACTGCAAGTCCAGGAAGAGATGTGGACCCCTGGGTAGCTTGCTGGGGTCATAGGCCCCTAAGTGGAGTGCCAGGGGCACCCTGGGGCCTATACTGCAAGTCCAAGGAGAGAGGTGGACCCCTGGGTAGCTTGCTGGGGTCAGGGGCCCTTAGGTGGAGGGCCAGGGGGCACCCTGGGGCCTACACTGCAATTCCAGGGAGAGAGGTGGACCCCAGGGTAGCTTGCTGGGGTCAGAGGCCCCTAGGTGGAGGGCCAGGAGGCACAATGGGGCCTATACTGCTGGTCCAGGGAGAGAGGTGGACCCCTGGGTAGCTTGCTGGGGTCAGGGGCCCTTGGGTGGAGGGCCAGGGGGCACCCTGGGGCCTACACTGCAAGTCCAGGGAGAGAGGTGGACCCCTGGGTAGCTTGCTGGGGTCAGAGGCCCCCAGGTGGAGGGCCAGGGGGCACCCTTGGGCCTACACTGCAAGTCCAGGGAGAGAGGTGGACCCCTGGTTAGCTTGCTGGGGTCAGAGGCCCCTAGGTGGAGGGCCAGGAGGCACCCTGGGGCCTATACTGCTGGTCCAGGGAGAGAGGTGGACCTCTGGGTAGCTTGCTGGGGTCAGGGGCCCTTAGGTATAGGGCCAGGGGGCACCCTGGGAGCTACACTGCAAGTCCAGGGAGAGAGGTGGACCCCTGGGTAGCTTGCTGGGGTCAGAGGCCCCCAGGTGGAGAGCCAGGGGGCACCCTTGGGCCTACACTGCAAGTCCAGGGAGAGAGGTGGACCCCTGGGTAGCTTGCTGGGGTCAGAGACCCCTAGTTGGAGGGCCAGGGGGCACCCTGGGGCCTTTAATGGAAGTCCAGGGAGGGAAGTGGACCCATGGGTAGCCTGCTGGGGTCAGATTCCCTTAGGTGGAAGGCCAGGTCGCACCCTGGGGCCTATACTGCAAGTCCAGGGAGAGAGGTGGACCCCTGGGTAGCTTGCTGGGGTCAGGGGCCCTTAGGTGGAGGGCCAGGTGCACCCTGGACCTATACTGCAAGTCCAGGAAGAGATGTGGACCCCTGGGTAGCTTGCTGGGGTCATAGGCCCCTAAGTGGAGTGCCAGGGGCACCCTGGGGCCTATACTGCAAGTCCAAGAAGAGAGGTGGACCCCTGGGTAGCTTGCTGGGGTCAGGGGCCCTTAGGTGGAGGGCCAGGGGGCACCCTGGGGCCTACACTGCAAGTCCAGGGAGAGAGGTGGACCCCTGAGTAGCTTGCTGGGGTCAGAGGCCCCTAGGTGGAGGGCCAGGAGGCACAATGGGGCCTATACTGCTGGTCCAGGGAGAGAGGTGGACCCCTGGGTAGCTTGCTGGGGTCAGGGGCCCTTGGGTGGAGGGCCAGGGGGCACCCTGGGGCCTACACTGCAAGTCCAGGGAGAGAGGTGGACCCCTGGGTAGCTTGCTGGGGTCAGAGGCCCCCAGGTGGAGGGCCAGGGGGCACCCTTGGGCCTACACTGCAAGTCCAGGGAGAGAGGTGGACCCCTGGGTAGCTTGCTGGGGTCAGAGACCCCTAGTTGGAGGGCCAGGGGCACCCTGGGGCCTTTTATGGAAGTCCAGGGAGGGAAGTGGACCCTGGGTAGCCTGCTGGGGTCAGATTCCCTTAGGTGGAAGGCCAGGGCGCACCCTGGGGCCTATACTGCAAGTCCAGGGAGAGAGGTGGACCCCTGGGTAGCTTGCTGGGGTCAGGGGCCCTTAGGTGGAGGGCCAGGTGCACCCTGGGGCCTATACTGCAAGTCCAGGAAGAGATGTGGACCCCTGGGTAGCTTGCTGGGGTCATAGGCCCCTAAGTGGAGTGCCAGGGGCACCCTGGGGCCTATACTGCAAGTCCAGGGAGAGAGGTGGACCCCTGGGTAGCTTGCTGGGGTCAGGGGCCCTTAGGTGGAGGGCCAGGTGGCACCCTGGTGCCTATAATGCAAGTCCAGGAAGAGAGGTGGACCCCTGGGTAGCTTGCTGGGGTCAGAGGCCCCTAGGTGGAGGGCCAGGGGGCATCCTGGGGCCTAAACTGCAAGTCCAGGAATAGACACGGACCCCTGGGTAGCTTGCTGGGGTCAGGGGCACCTAGATGGAGGGCCAGGGGTAACCCTGGGGCCTATACTGCAAGTCCAGGGAGAGAGGTGGACTCCTGGTTAGTTTGCTGGGCTCATGGGCCCTTACGTGGAGGGCCAGGGGCACCCTGGGGCCTATACTGCTAGTCCAGGGAGAGAGGTGGACCCCTGGGTAGCTTGCTGGGGTCAGGGGCCCTTAGGTGGAGGGCAAGGGGGCACCCTGGGGCCTACACTGCAAGTCCAGGGAGAGAGGTGGACCCCTGGGTAGCTTGCTGGGGTCAGAGGCCCCCAGGTGGAGGGCCAGGGGGCACCCTTGGGCCTACACTGCAAGTCCAGGGAGAGAGGTGGACCCCTGGGTAGCTTGCTGGGGTCAGAGACCCCTAGTTGGAGGGCCAGGGGGCACCCTGGGGCCTTTAATGGAAGTCCAGGGAGGGAAGTGGACCCTGGGTAGCCTGCTGGGGTCAGATTCCCTTAGGTGGAAGGCCAGGGCGCACCCTGGGGCCTATACTGCAAGTCCAGGGAGAGAGGTGGACCCCTGGGTAGCTTGCTGGGGTCAGGGGCCCTTAGGTGGAGGGCCAGGTGCACCCTGGGGCCTATACTGCAAGTCCAGGAAGAGATGTGGACCCCTGGGTAGCTTGCTGGGGTCATAGGCCCCTAAGTGGAGTGCCAGGGGCACCCTGGGGCCTATACTGCAAGTCCAGGGAGAGAGGTGGACCCCTTGGTAGATTGCTAGGGTCAGGATCCCTTAGGTGGAGGGCAAGGGGGCACCCTGGGGCCTACACTGCATGTCCAGGGAGAGAGTTGGACCCCTGGGTAGCTTGCTGTGGGTCAGGGGCCCTTAGGTGGGGGGCCAGTTGGCACCCTGGGGCCTATACTGCAAGTCCAGGAAGAGATGTGGACCCCTGGGTAGCTTGCTGGGGTCAGGGGCCCTTAGGTGGAGGGCAAGGGGGCACCCTGGGGCCTACACTGCAAGTCCAGGGAGAGAGGTGGACCCCTGGGTAAATTGCTGGGGTCAGAGGCCCCCAGGTGGAGTGCCAAGGGGCACCCTTGGGCCTACACTGCAAGTCCAGGGAGAGAGGTGGACCCCTGGGTAGCTTGCCGGGGTCAGAGACCCCTAGTTGGAGGGCAAGGGGGCAAACTGGGGCCTATACTGCAAGTCCAGGGAGAGAGGTGGACCCCTGGGTAGCTTGCTAGGGTCAGGGGCCCTTAGGTGGAGGGCCAGAGGGCACCCTGGGGCCTATACTGCAAGTCCAGGGAGAGAGGTGGACCCCTGGGTTGCTTGCTAGGGTCAGGGGCCCTTAGGTGGAGGGCCAGAGGGCACCCTGGGGCCTATACTGCAAGTCCAGGGAGAGAGGTGGACCCCTGGGTAGCTTGCTGGGGTCAGGGGCCCTTAGGTGGAGGGCCAGGTGGCACGCTGGTGCCTATAATGCAAGTCCAGGAAGAGAGGTGGACCCCTGGGTAGCTTGCTGGGGTCAGAGGCCCCTAGGTGGAGGGCCAGGGGGCATCCTGGGGCCTACACTGCAAGTCCAGGGATAGACACGGACCCCTGGGTAGCTTGCTGGGGTCAGGGGCACCTAGATGGAGGGCCAGGGGTAACCCTGGGGCCTATACTGCAAGTCCAGGGAGAGAGGTGGACCCCTGGTTAGTTTGCTGGGCTCATGGGCCCTTACGTGGAGGGCCAGGGGCACCCTGGGGCCTATACTGCAACTCCAGGGAGAGAGCTGGTTCTCTGGGTACCTTGCTGGGGTCAAAAGCCCCTAGGTGGGGTGCAAGGGGGCACCCTGGGGCCTATACTGCTAGTCCAGGGAGAGAGGTGGACCCCTGGGTAGCTTGCTGGGGTAAGGGGCCCCTAGGAGGAGGGCCAGGGGGCACCCTGGGGCCTATACTGCAAGACCAGGGAGAGAGGTGGACCCATTGGTAGCTTGCTGGGGTCAGGGGCCCTTAGGTGGAGGGCCAGGTGCACCCTGGGGCCTATACTGCAAGTCCAGGAAGAGATGTGGACCCCTGGGTAGCTTGCTGGGGTCATAGGCCCCTAAGTGGAGTGCCAGGGGCACCCTGGGGCCTACACTGCAAGTCCAGGGAGAGAGGTGGACCCCTGGGTAGCTTGCTGGGGTCAGAGACCCCTAGTTGGAGGGCCAGGGGGCACCCTGGGGCCTTTAATGGAAGTCCAGGGAGGGAAGTGGACCCTGGGTAGCCTGCTGGGGTCAGATTCCCTTAGGTGGAAGGCCAGGTGCACCCTGGGGCCTATACTGCAAGTCCAGGAAGAGAGGTGGACCCCTGGGTAGCTTGCTGGGGTCAGAGGCCCCTAGGTGGAGGGCCAGGGGGCATCCTGGGGCCTACACTGCAAGTCCAGGGATAGACACGGAACCCTGGGTAGCTTGCTTGGGTCAGGGGCACCTAGATGGAGGGCCAGGGGTAACCCTGGGGCCTATACTGCAAGTCCAGGGAGAGAGGTGGACCCCTGGTTAGTTTGCTGGGCTCATGGGCCCTTACGTGGAGGGCCAGGGGCACCCTGGGGCCTATATTGCAAGTCCAGGGAGAGAGCTGGTCCTCTTGGTAGCTTGCTTGGGTCAGAAGCCCCTTGGTGGGGTGCAAGGGGGCACCCTGGGGCCTATACTGCAAGTCCAGGGAGAGAGGTGGACCCCTGGGTAGCTTGCTGGGGTAAGGGGCCCCTAGGAGGAGGGCCAGGGGGCACCCTGGGGCCTATACTGCAAGACCAGGGAGAGAGGTGGACCCCTTGGTAGCTTGCTGGTGTCAGGGGCCCTTAGGTGGAGGGCCAGGTGCACCCTGGGGCCTTTAATGGAAGTCCAGGGAGGGAAGTGGACCCTGGGTAGCTTGCTGGGGTCATATTCCCCTAGGTGGAAGGCCAGTGTGCACCCTGGGGCCTATACAGCAAGTCCAGGGAGAGAGGTGGACCCCTGGGTAGCTTGCTGGTGTCAGGGGCACCTAGATGGAGGGCCAGGGGTAACCCTGGGGCCTATACTGCAAGTCCAGGGAGAGAGGTGGACCCCTGGTTAGTTTGCTGGACTCATGGGCCCTTAGGTGGAGGGTCAGGGGCACCCTGGGGCCTACACTGCAAGTCCAGGGAGAGAGCTGGTCCTCTGGGTAGCTTGCTGGGGTGGGGGGCCCTTAGGTGGAGGGCAAGGGGGCACCCTGGGGCCTACACTGCAAGTCCAGGGAGAGAGGTGGACCCCTGGGTAGCTTGCTGGGGTCAGAGGCCCTTAGGTGGAGGGCAAGGGGGCACCCTGGGGCCTACATTGCAAGTCCAGGGAGAGAGGTGGACCCCTGGGTAGCTTGCTGGGGTCAGAGGCCCCTAGGTGGAGGGCCAGGGGAAACCCTGGGGCCTATACTGCAGGATCAGGGAGAGAGGTGGACCCCTTGGTAGCTTGCTGGGGTCAGAGACCCCTAGATGGAGGGCCAGGGTGCACCCTTGGGCCTACACTGCAAGTCCAGGGAGAGAGGTGGACCCCTGGGTAGCTTGCTGGGGTCAGAGACCCCTAGTTGGAGGGCAAGGGGGCACCCTGGGGCCTTTAATGGAAGTCCAAGGAGGGAAGTGGACCCTGGGTAGCCTGCTGGGGTCAGATTCCCTTAGGTGGAAGGCCAGGGCGCACCCTGGGGCCTATACTG
Source organism: Danio rerio (assembly GCF_052040795.2). Lineage (NCBI taxonomy): Eukaryota > Metazoa > Chordata > Actinopteri > Cypriniformes > Danionidae > Danio > Danio rerio. Next base: position 27,761,579 of record NC_141041.1, on the reverse strand, counting down.
CAAGTCCAGGGAGAGAGGTGGACCCCTGGGTAGCTTGCTGGGGTCATAGGCCCCTAAGTGGAGTGCCAGGGGCACCCTGGGGCCTATACTGCAAGTCCAGGGAGAGAGGTGGACCCCTGGGTAGCTTGCTGGGGTCAGGGGCCCTTAGGTGGAGGGCCAGGGGGCACCCTGGGGCCTACACTGCAAGTCCAGGGAGACAGGTGGACCCCTGGGTAGCTTGCTGGGGTCAGAGGCCCCTAGGTGGAGGGCCAGGTGGCACAATGGGGCCTATACTGCTGGTCCAGGGAGAGAGGTGGACCCCTGGGTAGCTTGCTGGGGTCATGGGCCCTTAGGTGGAGGGCCAGGGGTCACCCTGGGGCCTACACTGCAAGTCCAGGGAGAGAGGTGGACCCCTGGGTAGCTTGCTGGGGTCAGAGGCCCCCATATGGAGGGCCAGGGGGCACCCTTGGACCTACACTGCAAGTCCAGGGAGAGAGGTGGACCCCTGGCTAGCTTGCTGGGGTCAGAGACCCCTAGTTGGAGGGCCAGGGGCACCCTGGGGCCTTTTATGGAAGTCCAGGGAGGGAAGTGGACCCTGGGTAGCCTGCTGGGGTCAGATTCCCTTAGGTGGAAGGCCAGGGCGCACCCTGGGGCCTATACTGCAAGTCCAGGGAGAGAGGTGGACCCCTGGGTATCTTGCTGGGGTCAGGGGCGCTTAGGTGGAGGGCCAGGTGCACCCTGGGGCCTATACTGCAAGTCCAGGAAGAGATGTGGACCCCTGGGTAGCTTGCTGGGGTCATAGGCCCCTTAGTGGAGTGCCAGGGGCACCCTGGGGCCTATACTGCAAGTCCAGGGAGAGAGGTGGACCCCTGGGTAGCTTGCTCGGGTCAGGATCCCTTAGGTGGAGGGCAAGGGGGCACCCTGGGGCCTACACTGCATGTCCAGGGAGAGAGGTGGACCCCTGGGTAGCTTGCTGGATTCAGGGGCCCTTAGGTGGAGGGCCAGGGGGCACCCTGGGGCCTATACTGCAAGTCCAGGAAGAGATGTGGACCCCTGGGTAGCTTGCTGGGGTCAGGGGCCCTTAGGTGGAGGGCAAGGGGGCACCCTGAGGCCTACACTGCAAGTCCAGGGAGAGAGGTGGACCCCTGGGTAGCTTACTGGGGTCAGAGGCCCTTAGGTGGAGGGCCAGGGGGCACCCTGGGGCCTACACTGCAAGTCCAGGGAGAGAGGTGGACCCCTGGGTAGCTTGCTGGGGTCAGAGGCCCCTAGGTGGAGGGCCAGGAGGCACAATGGGGCCTATACTGCTGGTCCAGGGAGAGAGGTGGACCCCTGGGTAGCTTGCTGGGGTCAGGGGCCCTTAGGTGGAGGGCCAGGGGGCACCCTGGGGCCTACACTGCAAGTCCAGGGAGAGAGGTGGACCCCTGGGTAGCTTGCTGGGGTCAGAGGCCCCCAGGTGGAGGGCCAGGGGGCACCCTTGGGCCTACACTGCAAGTCCAGGGAGAGAGGTGGACCCCTGGGTAGCTTGCTGGGGTCAGAGACCCCTAGTTGGAGGGCAAGGGGGCACCCTGGGGCCTTTAATGGAAGTCCAGGGAGGGAAGTGGACCCTGGGTAGCCTGCTGGGGTCAGATTCCCTTAGGTGGAAGGCCAGGGTGCACCCTGGGGCCTATACTGCAAGTCCAGGGAGAGAGGTGGACCCCTGGGTAGCTTGCTGGGGTCAGGGGCCCTTAGGTGGAGGGCCAGGGGCACCCTGGGGCCTATACTGCATGTCCAGGAAGAGATGTGGACCCCTGGGTAGCTTGCTGGGGTCAAAGGTCCCTAAGTGGAATGCCAGGGGCACCCTGGGGCCTATACTGCAAGTCCAGGGAGAGAGGTGGACCCCTGGGTAGCTTGCTGGGGTCAGGGGCACTTAGGTGGAGGGCCAGGGGGCACCCTGGGGCCTACACTGCAAGTCCAGGGAGAGAGGTGGACCCCTGGGTAGCTTGCTGGGGTCAGAGGCCCCTAGGTGGAGGGCCAGGAGGCACAATGGGGCCTATACTGCTAGTCCAGGGAGAGATGTGGACCCCTGGGTAGCTTGCTGGGGTCTGGGGCCCTTAGGTGGAGGGCAAGGGGGCACCCTGGGGCCTACACTGCAAGTCCAGGGAGAGAGGTGCACTCCTGGGTAGCTTGCTGGGGTCAGAGGCCCCCAGGTGAGGGGGCACCCTTGGGCCTACACTGCAAGTCCAGGGAGAGAGGTGGACCCCTGGGTAGCTTGCTGGGGTCAGAGACCCCTAGTTGGAGGGCCAGGGGGCACCCTGGGGCCTTTAATGGAAGTCCAGGGAGGGAAGTGGACCCTGGGTAGCCTGCTGGGGTCAGATTCCCTTAGGTGGAAGGCCAGGGCGCACCCTGGGGCCTATACTGCAAGTCCAGGGAGAGAGGTGGACCCCTGGGTAGCTTGCTGGGGTCAGGGGCCCTTAGGTGGAGGGCCAGGGGGCACCCTGGGGCCTATACTGCAAGTCCAGGAAGAGATGTGGACCCCTGGGTAGCTTGCTGGGGTCAGAGGCCCCCAGGTGGAGGGCCAGGGGGCACCCTTGGGCCTACACTGCAAGTCCAGGGAGAGAGGTGGACCCCTGGGTAGCTTGCTGGGGTCAGAGACCCCTAGTTGGAGGGCCAGGGGGCACCCTGGGCCTTTAATGGAAGTCCAGGGAGGGAAATGGACCCTGGGTAGCCTGCTGGGGTCAGATTCCCTTAGGTGGAAGGCCAGGGCGCACCCTGGGGCCTATACTGCAAGTCCAGGGAGAGAGGTGGACCCCTGGGTAGCTTGCTGGGGTCAGGGGCCCTTAGGTGGAGGGCCAGGTGCACCCTGGGGCCTATACTGCAAGTCCAGGAAGAGATGTGGACCCCTGGGTAGCTTGCTGGGGTCATAGGCCCCTAAGTGGAGTGCCAGGGGCACCCTGGGGCCTATACTGCAAGTCCAGGGAGAGAGGTGGACCCCTTGGTAGCTTGCTAGGGTCAGGATCCCTTAGGTGGAGGGCAAGGGGGCACCCTGGGGCCTACACTGCATGTCCAGGGAGAGAGGTGGACCCCTGGGTAGCTTGCTGGGGTCAGGGGCCCTTAGGTGGAGGGCCAGGTGGCACCCTGGGGCCTATACTGCAAGTCCAGGAAGAGATGTGGACCCCTGGGTAGCTTGCTGGGGTCAGAGGCCCTTAGGTGGAGGGCAAGGGGGCACCCTGGGGCCTACACTGCAAGTCCAGGGAGAGAGGTGGACCCCTGGGTAAATTTCTGGGGTCAGAGGCCCCCAGGTGGAGTGCCAAGGGGCACCCTTGGGCCTACACTGCAAGTCCAGGGAGAGAGGTGGACCCCTGGGTAGCTTGCCGGGGTCAGAGACCCCTAGTTGTAGGGCAAGGGGGCACCCTGGGGCCTATACTGCAAGTCCAGGGAGAGAGGTGGACCCCTGGGTAGCTTGCTAGGGTCAGGGGCCCTTAGGTGGAGGGCCAGAGGGCACCCTGGGGCCTATACTGCAAGTCCAGGGAGAGAGGTGGACCCCTGGGTAGCTTGCCGGGGTCAGAGACCCCTAGTTGGAGGGCAAGGGGGCACCCTGGGGCCTATACTGCAAGTCCAGGGAGAGAGGTGGACCCCTGGGTAGCTTGCTAGGGTCAGGGGCCCTTAGGTGGAGGGCCAGAGGGCACCCTGGGGCCTATACTGCAAGTCCAGGAAGAGATGTGGACCTCTGGGTAGCTTGCTGGGGTCATAGGCCCCTAAGTGGAGTGCCAGGGGCACCCTGGGGCCTATACTGCAAGTCCAGGGAGAGAGGTGGACCCCTGGGTAGCTTGCTGGGGTCAGGGGCCCTTAGGTGGAGGGCCAGGTGGCACCCTGGTGCCTATAATGCAAGTCCAGGAAGAGAGGTGGACCCCTGGGTAGCTTGCTGGGGTCAGAGGCCCCTAGGTGGAGGGCCAGGGGGCATCCTGGGGCCTACACTGCAAGTCCAGGGATAGACACGGACCCCTGGGTAGCTTGCTGGGGTCAGGGGCACCTAGATGGAGGGCCAGGGGTAACCCTGGGGCCTATACTGCAAGTCCAGGGAGAGAGGTGGACCCCTGGTTAGTTTGCTGCGCTCATGGGCCCTTACGTGGAGGGCCAGGGGCACCCTGGGGCCTATACTGCAAGTCCAGGGAGAGAGCTGATTCTCTGGATAGCTTGCTGGGGTCAAAAGCCCCTAGGTGGGGTGCAAGGGGGCACCCTGGGGCCTATACTGCAAGTCCAGGGAGAGAGGTGGACCCCTGGGTAGCTTGCTGGGGTAAGGGGCCCCTAGGAGGAGGGCCAAGGGGCACCCTGGGGCCTATACTGCAAGACCAGGGAGAGAGGTGGACCCCTGGGTAGCTTGCTAGGGTCAGGGGCCCTTAGGTGGAGGGCCAGAGGGCACCCTTGGGCCTATACTGCAAGTCCAGGAAGAGATGTGGACCCCTGGGTAGCTTGCTGGGGTCATAGGCCCCTAAGTGGAGTGCCAGGGGCACCCTGGGGCCTATACTGCAAGTCCAGGGATAGAGGTGGACCCCTGGGTAGCTTGCTGGGGTCAGGGGCCCTTAGGTGGAGGGCCAGGTGGCACCCTGGTGCCTATAATGCAAGTCCAGGAAGAGAGGTGGACCCCTGGGTAGCTTGCTGGGGTCAGAGGCCCCTAGGTGGAGGGCCAGGGGGCATCCTGGGGCCTACACTGCAAGTCCAGGAATAGACACGGACCCCTGGGTAGCTTGCTGGGGTCAGGGGCACCTATATGGAGGGCCAGGGGTAACCCTGGGGCCTATACTGCAAGTCCAGGGAGAGAGGTGGACCCCTGGTTAGTTTGCTGGGCTCATGGGCCCTTACATGGAGGGCCAGGGGCACCCTGGGGCCTATACTGCTAGTCCAGGGAGAGAGGTGGACCCCTTGGTATCTTGCTGGGGTCAGGGGCCCTTAGGTGGAGGGCAAGGGGGCACCCTGGGGCCTACACTGCAAGTCCAGGGAGAGAGGTGGACCCCTGGGTAGCTTGCTGGGGTCAGAGGCCCCCAGGTGGAGGGCCAGGGGGCACCCTTGGGCCTACACTGCAAGTCCAGGGAGAGAGGTGGACCCCTGGGTAGCTTGCTGGGGTCAGAGACCCCTAGTTGGAGGGCCAGGGGGCACCCTGGGGCCTTTAATGGAAGTCCAGGGAGGGAAGTGGACCCTGGGTAGCCTGCTGGGGTCAGATTCCCTTAAGTGGAAGGCCAGGGCGCACCCTGGGGCCTATACTGCAAGTCCAGGGAGAGAGGTGGACCCCTGGATAGCTTGCTGGGGTCAGGGGCCCTTAGGTGGAGGGCCAGGTGCACCCTGGGGCCTATACTGCAAGTCCAGGAAGAGATGTGGACCCCTGGGTAGCTTGCTGGGGTCATAGGCCCCTAAGTGGAGTGCCAGGGGCACCCTGGGGCCTATACTGCAAGTCCAGGGAGAGAGGTGGACCCCTTGATAGCTTGCTAGGGTCAGGATCCCTTAGGTGGAGGGCAAGGGGGCACCCTGGGGCCTACACTGCATGTCCAGGGAGAGAGGTGGACCCCTGGGTAGCTTGCTGGGGTCAGGGGCCCTTAGGTGGAGGGCCAGGTGGCACCCTGGGGCCTATACTGCAAGTCCAGGGAGAGAGGTGGACCCCTGGGTAGCTTGCCGGGGTCAGAGACCCCTAGTTGGAGGGCAAGGGGGCACCCTGGGGCCTATACTGCAAGTCCAGGGAGAGAGGTGGACCCCTGGGTTGCTTGCTAGGGTCAGGGGCCCTTAGGTGGAGGGCCAGAGGGCACCCTGGGGCCTATACTGCAAGTCCAGGGAGAGAGGTGGACCCCTGGGTAGCTTGCTGGGGTCAGGGGCCCTTAGGTGGAGGGCCAGGTGGCACCCTGGTGCCTATAATGCAAGTCCAGGAAGAGAGGTGGACCCCTGGGTAGCTTGCGGGGGTCAGAGGCCCCTAAGTGGAGTGCCAGGGGCACCCTGGGGCCTATACTGCAAGTCCAGGGAGGGAGGTGGACCCCTGGGTAGCTTGCTCGGGTCAGGATCCCTTAGGTGGTGGGCAAGGGGGCACCCTGGGGCCTACACTGCATGTCCAGGGAGAGAGGTGGACCCCTGGGTAACTTGCTGGGGTCAGGGGCCCTTAGGCGGAGGGCCAGGGGGCACCCTGGGGCCTATACTGCAAGTCCAGGAAGAGATGTGGACCCCTGGGTAGCTTGCTGGGGTCAGGGGCCCTTAGGTGGAGGGCAAGGGGGCACCCTGGGGCCTACACTGCAAGTCCAGGGAGAGAGGTGGACCCCTGGGTAGCTTGCTGGGGTCAGAGGCCCTTAGGTGGAGGGCCAGGGGCACCCTGGGGCCTACACTGCAAGTCCAGGGAGAGAGGTGGACCCCTGGGTAGCTTGCTGGGGTCAGAGGCCCCCAGGTGGAGGGCCAGGGGGCACGCTTGGGCCTACACTGCAAGTCCAGGGAGAGAGGTGGACCCCTGGGTAGCTTGCTGGGGTCAGAGGCCCCTAGGTGAAGGGCCAGGAGGCACAATATGGCCTATACTGCTGGTCCAGGGAGAGAGGTGGACCCCTGGGTAGCTTGCTGGATTCAGAAGCCCCTAGGTGGAGGGCCAGGGGGCACCCTGGGGCCTATACTGCAAGATCAGGGAGAGACGTGGACCCCTGGGTAGCTTGCTGGGGTCAGAGTCCCCTAGGTGGAGGGCAAGGGGGCACTCTGGGGCCTCCACTGCAAGTCCAGAGAGAGAGGTGGACCCCTGGGTAGCTTGCTGGGGTCAGAGGCCCCCAGGTGGAGGGCCGGGGGGCACTCTTGGGCCTACACTGCAAGTCCAGGGAGAGAGGTGGACCCCTGGGTAGCTTGCTGGGGTCAGAGACCCCTAGTTGGAGGGCAAGGGGGCACCCTGGGGCCTTTAATGGAAGTCCAGGGAGGGAAGTGGACCCTGGGTAGCCTGCTGGGGTCAGATTCCCTTAGGTGGAAGGCCAGGGGGCTCCCTGGGGCCTATACTGCAAGTCCAGGGAGAGAGGTGGACCCCTGGGTAGCTTGTTGGGGTCAGGGGCCCTTAGGTGGAGGGCCAGGGGCACCCTGGGGCCTATACTGCAAGTCCAGGAAGAGATGTGGACCCCTGGGTAGCTTGCTGGGGTCATAGGCCCCTAAGTGGAGTGTCAGGGGCACCCTGGGGCCTATACTGCAAGTCCAGGGAGAGAGGTGGACCCCTGGGTAGCTTGCTGGGCTCAGGGGCCCTTAGGTGGAGGGCCAGGGGGCACCCTGGGGCCTACACTGCAAGTCCAGGGAGAGAGGTGGACCCCTGGGTAGCTTGCTGGGGTCAGAGGCCACTAGGTGGAGGGCCAGGGGGCATCCTGGGGCCTACACTGCAAGTCCAGGGATAGACACAGACCCCTGGGTAGCTTGCTGGGGTCAGGGGCACCTAGATGGAGGGCCAGGGGTAACCCTGGGGCCTATACTGCAAGTCCAGGGAGAGAGGTGGACCCCTGGTTAGTTTGCTGGGCTCATGGGCCCTTACGTGTAGGGCCAGGGGCACCCTGGGGCCTATACTGCAAGTCCAGGTAGAGAGCTGGTTCTCTGGGTAGCTTGCTGGGGTCAAAAGCCCCTAGGTGGGGTGCAAGGGGGCACCCTGGGGCCTATACTGCAAGTCCAGGGAGAGAGGTGGACCCCTGGGTAGCTTGCTGGGGTCATAGGCCCCTAAATGGAGTCCCCGGGGCACACTGGGGCCTATACTGCAAGTCCAGGGAGAGAGGTGGACCCCTGGGTAGCTTGCTGGGGTCAGAGAACCCTAGGTGGAGGGCCAGGGGTAACCCTGGGGCCTATACTGCAAGTCCAGGGAGAGAGGTGGACCCCTGGTTAGATTGCTGGGCTCATGGGCCCTTAGGTGGAGGGCCAGGGGCACCCTGGGGCCTATACTGCAAGTCCACGGAGAGAGCTGGTCCTCTGGGTAGCTTGCTAGGGTGGGGGGCCCTTAGGTGGAGGGCAAGGGGGCACCCTGGGGCCTACACTGCAAGTCCAGGGAGAGAGGTGGACCCCTGGGTAGCTTGCTTGGGTCAGGACCCCTTAGGTGGAGGGCAAGGGGGCACCCTGAGGCCTACACTGCATGTCCAGGGAGAGAGGTGGACCCCTGGGTAGCTTGCTGGGGTCAGGGGCCCTTAGGTGGAGGACCAGGGGGCACCCTGGGGCCTATACTGCAAGTCCAGGAAGAGATGTGGACCCCTGGGTAGCTTGCTGGGGTCAGGGGCCCTTAGGTGGAGGGCAAGGGGGCACCCTGGGGCCTACACTGCAAGTCCAGGGAGAGAGGTGGACCTCTGGGTAGCTTTCTGGGGTTAGAGGCCCGTAGGTGGAGGGCCAGGAGGCACAATATGGCCTATACTGCTGGTCCAGGGAGAGAGGTGGACCCCTGGGTAGCTTGGTGGGTTCAGAAGCCCCTAGGTGGAGGGCCAGGGGGCACCCTGGGGCCTACACTGCAAGTCCAGGGAGAGAGGTGGACCCCTGGGTAGCTTGCTGGGGTCATAGGCCCCTAAATGGAGTGCCCGGGGCACACTGGGGCCTATACTGCAAGTCCAGGGAGAGAGGTGGACCCCTGGGTAGCTTGCTGAGGTCAGAGAACCCTAGGTGGAGGGCCAGGGGTAACCCTGGGGCCTATACTGCAAGTCCAGGGAGAGAGGTGGACCCCTGGTTAGATTGCTGGGCTCATGGGCCCTTAGGTGGAGGGCCAGGGGCACCCTGGGGCCTATACTGCAAGTCCAGGGAGAGAGCTGGTCCTCTGGGTAGCTTGCTGGGGTGGGGGGCCCTTAGGTGGAGGGCAAGGGGGCACCCTGGGGCCTACACTGCAAGTCCAGGGAGAGAGGTGGACCCCTGGGTAGCTTGCTTGGGTCAGGACCCCTTAGGTGGAGGGCAAGGGGGCACCCTGGGGCCTACACTGCATGTCCAGGGAGAGAGGTGGACCCCTGGGTAGCTTGCTGGGGTCAGGGGCCCTTAGGTGGAGGACCAGGGGGCACCCTGGGGCCTATACTGCAAGTCCAGGAAGAGCTGTGGACCCCTGGGTAGCTTGCTGGGGTCAGGGGCCCTTAGGTGGAGGGCAAGGGGGCACCCTGGGGCCTACACTGCAAGTCCAGGGAGAGAGGTGGACCTCTGGGTAGCTTTCTGGGGTTAGAGGCCCGTAGGTGGAGGGCCAGGAGGCACAATATGGCCTATACTGCTGGTCCAGGGAGAGAGGTGGACCCCTGGGTAGCTTGGTGGGTTCAGAAGCCCCTAGGTGGAGGGCCAGGGGGCACCCTGGGGCCTATATTGCAAGATCAGGGAGAGAGGTGGACCCCTGGGTAGCTTGCTGGAGTCAGAGAACCCTAGGTGGAGGGCAAGGGGGCATTCTGGGGCCTCCACTGCAAGTCCAGGGAGAGAGGTGGACCCCTGGGTAGCTTGCTGGGGTCAGAGGCCCCCAGGTGGAGGGCCAGGGGGCACCCTTGGGCCTACACTGCAAGTCCAGGGAGAGAGGTGGACCCCTGGGTAGCTTGCTGGGGTCAGAGACCCCTAGTTGGAGGGCAAGGGGGCACCCTGGGGCCTTTAATGGAAGTCCAGGGAGGGAAGTGGACCCTGGGTAGCCTGCTGGGGTCAGATTCCCTTAGGTGGAAGGCCAGGGTGCACCCTGGGGCCTATACTGCAAGTCCAGGGAGAGAGGTGGACCCCTGGGTAGCTTGCTGGGGTCAGGGGCCCTTAGGTGGAGGGCCAGGGGCACCCTGGGGCCTATACTGCAAGTCCAGGAAGAGATGTGGACCCCTGGGTAGCTTGCTGGGGTCATAGGCCCCTAAGTGGAGTGCCAGGGGCACCCTGGGGCCTATACTGCAAGTCCAAGGAGAGAGGTGGACCCCTGGGTAGCTTGCTGGGGTCAGGGGCCCTTAGGTGGAGGGCCAGGGGGCACCCTGGGGCCTACACTGCAAGTCCAGGGAGAGAGTTGGACCCCTGGGTAGCTTGCTGGGGTCAGAGGCACCTAGGTGGAAGGCCAGGAGGCACAATGGGGCCTATACTGCTGGTCCAGGGAGAGAGGTGGACCCCTCGGTAGCTTGCTGGGTTCAGAAGCCCCTAGGTGGAGGGCCAGGGGGCACCCTGGGGCCTATACTGCAAGATCAGGGAGAGAGGTGGTCCCCTGGGTTGCTTGCTGGGGTCAGCGACCCCTAGGTGGAGGGCAAGGGGGCACCCTGGGGCCTCCACTGCAAGTCCAAGGAGAGAGGTGGACCCCTGGGTAGCTTGCTGGGATTAGGGGCCCTTAGGTGGAGGGCCAGGTGGCACCCTGGGGCCTATAATGCAAGTCCAGGAAGAGAGGTGGACCCCTGGGTACCTTGCTGGGGTCAGAGGCCCCTAGGTGGAGGGCCAGGGGGCATCCTGGGGCCTACACTGCAAGTCCAGGGATAGACACGGACCCCTGGGTAGCTTGCTGGGGTCAGGGGCACCTAGATGGAGGGCCAGGGGTAACCCTGGGGCCTATACTGCAAGTCCAGGGAGAGAGGTGGACCCCTGGTTAGTTTGCTGGGCTCATGGGCCCTTACGTGGAGGGCCAGGGGCACCCTGGGGCCTATACTGCAAGTCCAGGGAGAGAGGTGGACCCCTGGGTAGCTTGCTGGGGTAAGGTGGCCCTAGGAGGAGGGCCAGGGGGCACCCTGGGGCCTATACTGCAAGACCAGGGAGAGAGGTGGACCACTGGGTAGCTTGCTGTGGTCAGAGACCCTTAGGTGGAGGGCAAGGGGGCACCCTGGGGCCTACACTTTAAGTCCAGGGAGAGAGGTGGACCCCTTGGTACCTTGCTGGGGTCAGTGGCCCCCAGGTGGAGGGCCAGGGGGCTCCCTTGGGCCTACACTGCAAGTCCAGGGAGAGAGGTGGACCCCTGGGTAGCTAGCTGGGGTCATAGGCCCCTAAATGGAGTGCCAGGGGCACACTGGGGCCTATACTGCAAGTCCAGGGAGAGAGGTGGACCCCTGGGTAGCTTGCTGGGGTCAGGGGCCCTTAGTTGGAGGGCCAGGTGGCACCCTGGGGCCTATACTGCAAGTCCAGGAAGAGAGGTGGACCCCTGGGTAGCTTGCTGGGTTCAGAGGCCCCTAGGTGGAAGACCAGGGGGCATCCTGGGGCCTACACTGCATGTCCAGGGAGAGAGGTAGACCCCTGGGTAGCTTGCTGGGGTCTGAGGCCCCTAGGTGGAGGGCTAGGAGGCACAATGGGGCCTATGCTGCTGGTCCAGGGAGAGAGGTGCACCCCTGGGTAGCTTGCTGGGGTCAGGGGCCCTTAAGTGGAGGGCCAGGGGCACCCTGGGGCCTATACTGCATGTCCAGGAAGAGATGTGGACCCCTGGGTAGCTTGCTGGGGTCATAGGCCCCTAAGTAGAGTGCCAAGGGCACCCTGGGGTCTATACTGCAAGTCCAGGGAGAGAGGTGGACCCCTGGGTAGCTTGCTGGGGTCAGGGGCACTAAGGTGGAGGGCCAGGGGGCACCCTGGGGCCTACACTGCAAGTCCAGGGAGAGAGGTGGACCCCTGGGTAGCTTGCTGGGGTCAGAGGCCCTAGGTGGAGGGCCAGGAGGCACAATGGGGCCTATGCTGCTGGTCCAGGGAGAGAGGTGGACCTCTGGGTAGCTTGCTGGGGTCAGGGGCCCTTAGGTATAGGGCCAGGGGGCACCCTTGGGCCTACACTGCAAGTCCAGGGAGAGAGGTGGACCCCTGGGTAGCTTGCTGGGGTCAGAGACCCCTAGTTGGAGGGCCAGGGGGCACCCTGGGGCCTTTAATGGAAGTCCAGGGAGGGAAGTGGACCCATGGGTAGCCTGCTGGGGTCAGATTCCCTTAGGTGGAAGGCCAGGGCGCACCCTGGGGCCTATACTGCAAGTCCAGGGAGAGAGGTGGACCCCTGGGTAGCTTGCTGGGGTCAGGGGCCCTTAGGTGGAGGGCCAGGTGCACCCTGGACCTATACTGCAAGTCCAGGAAGAGATGTGGACCCCTGGGTAGCTTGCTGGGGTCATAGGCCCCTAAGTGGAGTGCCAGGGGCACCCTAGGGCCTATACTGCAAGTCCAGGGAGAGAGGTGGACCCCTGGGTAGCTTGCTGGGGTCAGGGGCCCTTAGGTGGAGGGCAGGGGGCACCCTGGGGCCTACACTGCAAGTCCAGGGAGAGAGGTGGACCCCTGGGTAGCTTGCTGGGGTCAGAGGCCCCTAGGTGTAGGGCCAGGAGGCACAATGGGGCCTATACTGCTGGTCCAGGGAGAGAGGTGGACCCCTGGGTAGCTTGCTGGGGTCAGGGGCCCTTAGGTGGAGGGCAAGGGGGCACCCTGGGGCCTACACTGCAAGTCCAGGGAGAGAGGTGGACCCCTGGGTAGCTTGCTGGGGTCAGAGGCCCCCAGGTGGAGGGCCAGGGGGCACCCTTGGGCCTACACTGCAAGTCCAGGGAGAGAGGTGGACCCCTGGGTAGCTTGCTGGGGTCAGAGACCCTTAGTTGGAGGGCCAGGGGCACCCTGGGGCCTTTTATGGAAGTCCAGGGAGGGAAGTGGACCCTGAGTAGCTTGCTGGGGTCAGATTCCCTTAGGTGGAAGGCCAGGGCGCACCCTGGGGCCTATACTGCAAGTCCAGGGAGAGAGGTGGACCCCTGGGTAGCTTGCTGGGGTCAGGGGCCCTTAGGTGGAGGGCCAGGTGCACCCTGGGGCCTATACTGCAAGTCCAGGAAGAGATGTGGACGCCTGGGTAGCTTGCTGGGGTCATAGGCCCCTAAGTGGAGTGCCAGGGGCACCCTGGGGCCTATACTGCAAGTCTAGGGAGAGAGGTGGACCCCTGGGTAGCTTGCTCGGGTCAGGATCCCTTAGGTGGAGGGCAAGGGGGCACCCTGGGGCCTACACTGCATGTCCAGGGAGAGAGGTGGACCCCTGGGTAGCTTGCTGGGGTCAGGGGCCTTTAGGTGGAGGGCCAGGGGGCACCCTGGGGCCTATACTGCAAGCCCAGGAAGAGATGTGGACCCCTGGGTAGCTTGCTGGGGTCAGGGGCCCTTAGGTGGAGGGCAAGGGGGCACCCTGGGGCCTACACTGCAAGTCCAGGGAGAGAGGTGGACCCCTGGGTAGCTTACTGGGGTCAGAGGCCCTTAGGTGGAGGGCCAGGGGGCACCCTGGGGCCTACACTGCAAGTCCAGGGAGAGAGGTGGACCCCTGGGTAGCTTGCTGGGGTCAGAGACCCCTAGTTGGAGGGCAAGGGGGCACCCTGGGGCCTTTAATGGAAGTCCAGGGAGGGAAGTGGACCCTGGGTAGCCTGCTGGGGTCAGATTCCCTTAGGTGGAAGGCCAGGGTGCACCCTGGGGCCTATACTGCAAGTCCAGGGAGAGAGGTGGACCCCTGGGTAGCTTGCTGGGGTCAGGGGACCTTAGGTGGAGGGCCAGGGGCACCCTGGGGCCTATACTGCATGTCCAGGAAGAGATGTGGACCCCTGGGTAGCTTGCTGGGGTCATAGGCCCCTAAGTGGAGTGCCAGGGGCACCCTGGGGCCTATACTGCAAGTCCAGGGAGAGAGGTGGACCCCTGGGTAGCTGCTGGGGTCAGGGGCACTTAGGTGGAGGGCCAGGGGGCACCCTGGGGCCTACACTGCAAGTCCAGGTAGAGAGGTGGACCACTGGGTAGCTTGCTGGGGTCAGAGGCCCCTAGGTGGAGGGCCAGGAGGCACAATGGGGCCTATACTGCTAGTCCAGGGAGAGAGGTGGACCCCTGGGTAGCTTGCTGGGGTCAGGGGCCCTTAGGTGGAGGGCAAGGGGGCACCCTGGGGCCTACACTGCAAGTCCAGGGAGAGAGGTGGACCCCTGGGTAGCTTGCTGGGGTCAGAGGCCCCCAGGTGGAGGGCCAGGGGGCACCCTTGGGCCTACACTGCAAGTCCAGGGAGAGAGGTGGACCCCTGGGTAGCTTGCTGGGGTCAGAGACCCCTAGTTGGAGGGCCAGGGGGCACCCTGGGGCCTTTAATGGAAGTCCAGGGAGGGAAGTGGACCCTGGGTAGCCTGCTGGGGTCAGATTCCCTTAGGTGGAAGGCCAGGGCGCACCCTGGTGCCTATAATGCAAGTCCAGGAAGAGAGGTGGACCCCTGGGTAGCTTGCTGGGGTCAGAGGCCCCTAGGTGGAGGGCCAGGGGGCATCCTGGGGCCTACACTGCAAGTCCAGGGATAGACACGGACCCCTGGGTAGCTTGCTGGGGTCAGGGGCACCTAGATGGAGGGCCAGGGGTAACCCTGGGGCCTATACTGCAAGTCCAGGGAGAGAGGTGGACCCCTGGTTAGTTTGCTGGGCTCATGGGCCCTTACGTGGAGGGCCAGGGGCACCCTGGGGCCTATACTGCAAGTCCAGGGAAAGAGCTGATTCTCTGGGTAGCTTGCTGGGGTCAAAAGCCCCTAGGTGGGGTGCAAGGGGGCACCCTGGGGCCTATACTGCAAGTCCAGGGAGAGAGGTGGACCCCTGGGTAGCTTGCTGGGGTAAGGGGCCCCTAGGAGGAGGGCCAGGGGGCACCCTGGGGCCTATACTGCAAGACCAGGGAGAGAGGTGGACCCCTTGGTAGCTTGCTGGGGTCAGGGGCCCTTAGGTGGAGGGCCAGGTGCACCCTGGGGCCTATACTGCAAGTCCAGGAAGAGATGTGGACCCCTGGGTAGCTTGCTGGGGTCATAGGCCCCTAAGTGGAGTGCCAGGGGCACCCTGGGGCCTATACTGCAAGTCCAGGGAGAGAGGTGGACCCCTGGGTAGCTTGCTGGGGTCAGGATCCCTTAGGTGGAGGGCAAGGGGGCACCCTGGGGCCTACACTGCATGTCCAGGGAGAGAGGTGGACCCCTAGGTAGCTTGCTGGGGTCAGGGGCCCTTAGGTGGAGGGCCAGGTGGCACCCTGGGGCCTATACTGCAAGTCCAGGAAGAGATGTGGACCCCTGGGTAGCTTGCTGGGGTCAGGGGCCCTTAGGTGGAGGGCAAGGGGGCACCCTGGGGCCTACACTGCAAGTCCAGGGAGAGAGGTGGACCCCTGGGTAAATTGCTGGGGTCAGAGGCCCCCAGGTGGAGTGCCAAGGGGCACCCTTGGGCCTACACTGCAAGTCCAGGGAGAGAGGTGGACCCCTGGGTAGCTTGCCGGGGTCAGAGACCCCTAGTTGGAGGGCAAGGGGGCACCCTGGGGCCTTTAATGGAAGTCCAGGGAGGGAAGTGGACCCCTGGGTAGCTGGCTAGGGTCAGATTCCCCTAGGTGGAAGGCCATGGCGCACCCTGGGGCCTATACTGCAAGTCCAGGGAGAGAGGTGGACCCCTGGGTAGCTTGCTAGGGTCAGGGGCCCTTAGGTGGAGGGCCAGAGGGCACCCTTGGGCCTATACTGCAAGTCCAGGAAGAGATGTGGACCCCTGGGTAGCTTGCTGGGGTCATAGGCCCCTAAGTGGAGTGCCAGGGGCACCCTGGGGCCTATACTGCAAGTCCAGGGAGAGAGGTGGACCCCTGGGTAGCTTGCTGGGGTCAGGGGCCCTTAGGTGGAGGGCCAGGTGGCACCCTGGTGCCTATAATGCAAGTCCAGGAAGAGAGGTGGACCCCTGGGTAGCTTGCTGGGGTCAGAGGCCCCTAGGTGGAGGGCCAGGGGGCATCCTGGGGCCTACACTGCAAGTCCAGGAATAGACACGGACCCCTGGGTAGCTTGCTGGGGTCAGGGGCACCTAGATGGAGGGCCAGGGGTAACCCTGGGGCCTATACTGCAAGTCCAGGGAGAGAGGTGGACCCCTGGTTAGTTTGCTGGGCTCATGGGCCCTTACGTGGAGGGCCAGGGGCACCCTGGGGCCTATACTGCTAGTCCAGGGAGAGAAATGGACCCCTGGGTAGCTTGCTGGGGTCAGGGGCCCTTAGGTGGAGGGCAAGGGGGCACCCTGGGGCCTACACTGCAAGTCCAGGGAGAGAGGTGGACCCCTGGGTAGCTTGCTGGGGTCAGAGGCCCCCAGGTGGAGGGCCAGGGGGCACCCTTGGGCCTACACTGCAAGTCCAGGGAGAGAGGTGGACCCCTGGGTAGCTTGCTGGGGTCAGAGACCCCTAGTTGGAGGGCCAGGGGGCACCCTGGGGCCTTTAATGGAAGTCCAGGGAGGGAAGTGGACCCTGGGTAGCCTGCTGGGGTCAAATTCCCTTAAGTGGAAGGCCAGGGCGCACCCTGGGGCCTATACTGCAAGTCCAGGGAGAGAGGTGGACCCCTGGGTAGCTTGCTGGGGTCAGGGGCCCTTAGATGGAGGCCCAGGTGCACCCTGGGGCCTATACTGCAAGTCCAGGAAGAGATGTGGACCCCTGGGTAGCTTGCTGGGGTCATAGGCCCCTAAGTGGAGTGCCAGGTGCACCCTGGGGCCTATACTGCAAGTCCAGGGAGAGAGGTGGACCCCTTGGTAGCTTGCTAGGGTCAGGATCCCTTAGGTGGAGGGCAAGGGGGCACCCTGGGGCCTACACTGCATGTCCAGGGAGAGAGGTGGACCCCTGGGTAGCTTGCTGGGGTCAGGGGCCCTTAGGTGGAGGGCCAGCTGGCACCCTGGGGCCTATACTGCAAGTCCAGGAAGAGATGTGGACCCCTGGGTAGCTTGCTGGGGTCAGAGACCCCTAGTTGGAGGGCCAGGGGGCACCCTGGGGCCTTTAATGGAAGTCCAGGGAGGGAAGTGGACCCTGGGTAGCCTGCTGGGGTCAGATTCCCTTAGGTGGAAGGCCAGGGCGCACCCTGGTGCCTATAATGCAAGTCCAGGAAGAGAGGTGGACCCCTGGGTAGCTTGCTGGGGTCAGAGGCCCCTAGGTGGAGGGCCAGGGGGCATCCTGGGGCCTACACTGCAAGTCCAGGGATAGACACGGACCCCTGGGTAGCTTGCTGGGGTCAGGGGCACCTAGATGGAGGGCCAGGAGTAACCCTGGGGCCTATACTGCAAGTCCAGGGAGAGAGGTGGACCCCTGGTTAGTTTGCTGGGCTCATGGGTCCTTACGTGGAGGGCCAGGGGCACCCTGGGGCCTATACTGCAAGTCCAGGGAAAGAGCTGATTCTCTGGGTAGCTTGCTGGGGTCAAAAGCCCCTAGGTGGGGTGCAAGGGGGCACCCTGGGGCCTATACTGAAAGTCCAGGGAGAGAGGTGGACCCCTGGGTAGCTTGCTGGGGTAAGGGGCCCCTAGGAGGAGGGCCGGGGGCACCCTGGGGCCTATACTGCAAGACCAGGGAGAGAGGTGGACCCCTTGGTATCTAGCTGGCGTAAGGGGCCCTTAGGTGGAGGGCCAGGTGCACCCTGGGCCTATAGTGCAAGTCCAGGAAGAGATGTGGACCCCTGGGTAGCTTGCTGGGGTCATAGGCCCCTAAGTGGAGTGCCAGGGGCACCCTGGGGCCTATACTGCAAGTCCAGGGAGAGAGGTGGACCCCTGGTTAGCTTGCTGGGGTCAGGATCCCTTAGGTGGAGGGCAAGGGGGCACCCTGGGGCCTACACTGCATGTCCAGGGAGAGAGGTGGACCCCTAGGTAGCTTGCTGGGGTCAGGGGCCCTTAGGTGGAGGGCCAGGTGGCACCCTGGGGCCTATACTGCAAGTCCAGGAAGAGATGTGGACCCCTGGGTAGCTTGCTGGGGTCAGGAGCCCTTAGGTGGACGGCAAGGGGGCACCCTGGGGCCTACACTGCAAGTCCAGGAAGAGAGGTGGACCCCTGGGTAAATTGCTGGGGTCAGAGGCAACCAGGTGGAGTGCCAAGGGGCACCCTTGGGCCTACACTGCAAGTACAGGGAGAGAGGTGGACCCCTGGGTAGCTTGCCGGGGTCAGGGGCCCTTAGGTGGAGGGCCAGAGGGCAGCCTGGGGCCTATACTGCAAGTCCAAGAAGAGATGTGGACCCCTGGGTAGCTTGCTGGGGTCAGGGGCACCTAGATGGAGGGCCAGGGGTAACCCTGGGGCCTTTACTGCAAGTCCAGGGAGAGAGGTGGACCCCTGGGTAGCTTGCTAGGGTCAGGGGCCCTTAGGTGGAGGGCCAGAGGGCAGCCTGGGGCCTATACTGCAAGTCCAAGAAGAGATGTGGACCCCTGGGTAGCTTGCTGGGGTCAGGGGCACCTAGATGGAGGGCCAGGGGTAACCCTGGGGCCTATACTGCAAGTCCAGGGAGAGAGGTGGACCCCTGGTTAGTTTGCTGGGCTCATGGGCCCTTACGTGGAGGGCCAGGGGCACCCTGGGGCCTATACTGCAACTCCAGGGAGAGAGCTGATTTTCTGGGTAGCTTGCTGGGGTCAAAAGCCCCTAGGTGGGGTGCAAGGGGGCACCCTGGGGCCTATACTGCAAGTCCAGGGAGAGAGGTGGACCCCTGGGTAGCTTGCTGGGGTAAGGGGCCCCTAGGAGGAGGGCCAGGGGGCACCCTGGGGCCTATACTGCAAGACCAGGGAGAGAGGTGGACCCCTTGGTAGCTTGCTGGGGTCAGGGGCCCTTAGGTGGAGGGCCAGGTGCACCCTGGGGCCTATACTGCAAGTCCAGGAAGAGATGTGGACCCCTGGGTAGCTTGCTGGGGTCATAGGCCCCTAAGTGGAGTGCCAGGGGCACCCTGGGGCCTATACTGCAAGTCCAGGGAGAGAGGTGGACCCCTGGGTAGCTTGCTGGGGTCAGGATCCCTTAGGTGGAGGGCAAGGGGGCACCCTGGGGCCTACACTGCATGTCCAGGGAGAGAGGTGGACCCCTGGGTAGCTTGCTGGGGTCAGGGGCCCTTAGGTGGAGGGCCATGTGGCACCATGGGGCCTATACTGCAAGTCCAGGAAGAGATGTGGACCCCTGGGTAGCTTGCTGGGGTCAGGGGCCCTTAGGTGGAGGGCAAGGGGGCACCCTGGGGCCTACACTGCAAGTCCAGGGAGAGAGGTGGACCCCTGGGTAAATTGCTGGGGTCAGAGGCCCCCAGGTGGAGTGTTAAGGGGCACCCTTGGGCCTACACTGCAAGTCCAGGGAGAGAGGTGGACCCCTGGGTAGCTTGCCGGGGTCAGAGACCCCTAGTTGGAGGGCAAGGGGGCACCCTGGGGCCTTTAATGGAAGTCCAGGGAAGGAAGTGGACCCCTGGGTAGCTGGCTAGGGTCAGATTCCCCTAGGTGGAAGGCCATGGCGCACCCTGGGGCCTATACTGCAAGTCCAGGGAGAGAGGTGGACCCCTGGGTAGCTTGCTGGGGTCAGGGGCCCTTAGGTGGAGGGCAAGGGGGCACCCTGGGGCCTACACTGCAAGTCCAGGGAGAGAGGTGGACCCCTGGGTAGCTTGCTGGGGTCAGGGGCCCTTAGGTGGAGGGCCATGTGGCACCATGGGGCCTATACTGCAAGTCCAGGAAGAGATGTGGACCCCTGGGTAGCTTGCTGGGGTCAGGGGCCCTTAGGTGGAGGGCAAGGGGGCACCCTGGGGCCTACACTGCAAGTCCAGGGAGAGAGATGGACCCCTGGGTAAATTGCTGGGGTCAGAGGCCCCCAGGTGGAGTGCCAAGGGGCACCCTTGGGCCTACACTGCAAGTCCAGGGAGAGAGGTGGACCCCTGGGTAGCTTGCCGGGGTCAGAGACCCCTAGTTGGAGGGCAAGGGGGCACCCTGGGGCCTTTAATGGAAGTCCAGGGAAGGAAGTGGACCCCTGGGTAGCTGGCTAGGGTCAGACTCCCCTAGGTGGAAGGCCATGGCGCACCCTGGGGCCTATACTGCAAGTCCAGGGAGAGAGGTGGACCCCTGGGTAGCTTGCTGGGGTCAGGGGCCCTTAGGTGGAGGGCCAGGTGGCACCTTGGTGCCTATAATGCAAGTCCAGGAAGAGAGGTGGACCCCTGGGTAGCTTGCTGGGGTCAGAGGCCCCTAGGTGGAGGGCCAGGGGGCATCCTGGGGCCTACACTGCAAGTCCAGGGATAGACACGGACCCCTGGGTAGCTTGCTGGGGTCAGGGGCACCTAGATGGAGGGCCAGGGGTAACCCTGGGGCCTATACTGCAAGTCCAGGGAGAGAGGTGGACCCCTGGTTAGTTTGCTGGGCTCATGGGCCCTTACGTGGAGGGCCAGGGGCACCCTGGGGCCTATATTGCAAGTCCAGGGAGAGAGCTGATTCTCTGGGTAGCTTGCTGGGGTCAAAAGCCCCTAGGTGGGGTGCAAGGGGGCACCCTGGGGCCTATACTGCAAGTCCAGGGAGAGAGGTGGACCCCTGGGTAGCTTGCTGGGGTAAGGGGCCCCTAGGAGGAGGGCCAGGGGGCACCCTGGGGCCTATACTGCAAGACCAGGGAGAGAGGTGGACCCCTTGGTAGCTTGCAGGGGTCAGGGGCCCTTAAGTGGAGGGCCAGGTGCACCCTGGGGCCTATACTGCAAGTCCAGGAAGAGATGTGGACCCCTGGGTAGCTTGCTGGTGTCATAGGCCCCTAAGTGGAGTGCCAGGGGCACCCTGGGGCCTATACTGCAAGTCCAGGGAGAGAGGTGGACCCCTGGGTAGCTTGCTGGGGTCAGGATCCCTTAGGTGGAGGGCAAGGGGGCACCCTGGGGCCTACACTGCATGTCCAGGGAGAGAGGTGAACCCCTAGGTAGCTTGCTGGGGTCAGGGGCCCTTAGGTGGAGGGCCAGGTGGCACCCTGGGGCCTATACTGCAAGTCCAGGAAGAGATGTGGACCCCTGGGTAGCTTGCTGGGGTCAGGGGCCCTTAGGTGGAGGGCAAGGGGGCACCCTGGGGCCTACACTGCAAGTCCAGGGAGAGAGGTGGACCCCTGGGTAAATTGCTGGGGTCAGAATCCCCCAGGTGGAGTGCCAAGGGGCACCCTTGGGCCTACACTGCAAGTCCAGGGAGAGAGGTGGACCCCTGGGTAGCTTGCCGGGGTCAGAGACCCCTAGTTGGAGGGCAAGGGGGCACCCTGGGGCCTTTACTGCAAGTCCAGGGAGAGAGGTGGACCCCTGGGTAGCTTGCTAGGGTCAGGGGCCCTTAGGTGGAGGGCCAGAGGGCAGCCTGGGGCCTATACTGCAAGTCCAAGAAGAGATGTGGACCCCTGGGTAGCTTGCTGGGGTCAGGGGCACCTAGATGGAGGGCCAGGGGTAACCCTGGGGCCTATACTGCAAGTCCAGGGAGAGAGGTGGACCCCTGGTTAGTTTGCTGGGCTCATGGGCCCTTACGTGGAGGGCCAGGGGCACCCTGGGGCCTATACTGCAACTCCAGGGAGAGAGCTGATTTTCTGGGTAGCTTGCTGGGGTCAAAAGCCCCTAGGTGGGGTGCAAGGGGGCACCCTGGGGCCTATACTGCAAGTCCAGGGAGAGAGGTGGACCCCTGGGTAGCTTGCTGGGGTAAGGGGCCCCTAGGAGGAGGGCCAGGGGGCACCCTGGGGCCTATACTGCAAGACCAGGGAGAGAGGTGGACCCCTTGGTAGCTTGCTGGGGTCAGGGGCCCTTAGGTGGAGGGCCAGGTGCACCCTGGGGCCTATACTGCAAGTCCAGGAAGAGATGTGGACCCCTGGGTAGCTTGCTGGGGTCATAGGCCCCTAAGTGGAGTGCCAGGGGCACCCTGGGGCCTATACTGCAAGTCCAGGGAGAGAGGTGGACCCCTGGGTAGCTTGCTGGGGTCAGGATCCCTTAGGTGGAGGGCAAGGGGGCACCCTGGGGCCTACAATGCATGTCCAGGGAGAGAGGTGGACCCCTGGGTAGCTTGCTGGGGTCATGGGCCCTTAGGTGGAGGGCCATGTGGCACCATGGGGCCTATACTGCAAGTCCAGGAAGAGATGTGGACCCCTGGGTAGCTTGCTGGGGTCAGGGGCCCTTAGGTGGAGGGCAAGGGGGCACCCTGGGGCCTACACTGCAAGTCCAGGGAGAGAGGTGGACCCCTGGGTAAATTGCTGGGGTCAGAGGCCCCCAGGTGGAGTGCCAAGGGGCACCCTTGGGCCTACACTGCAAGTCCAGGGAGAGAGGTGGACCCCTGGGTAGCTTGCCGGGGTCAGAGACCCCTAGTTGGAGGGCAAGGGGGCACCCTGGGGCCTTTAATGGAAGTCCAGGGAAGGAAGTGGACCCCTGGGTAGCTGGCTAGGGTCAGATTCCCCTAGGTGGAAGGCCATGGCGCACCCTGGGGCCTATACTGCAAGTCCAGGGAGAGAGGTGGACCCCTGGGTAGCTTGCTGGGGTCAGGGGCCCTTAGGTGGAGGGCCAGGTGGCACCTTGGTGCCTATAATGCAAGTCCAGGAAGAGAGGTGGACCCCTGGGTAGCTTGCTGGGGTCAGAGGCCCCTAGGTGGAGGGCCAGGGGGCATCCTGGGGCCTACACTGCAAGTCCAGGGATAGACACGGACCCCTGGGTAGCTTGCTGGGGTCAGGGGCACCTAGATGGAGGGCCAGGGGTAACCCTGGGGCCTATACTGCAAGTCCAGGGAGAGAGGTGGACCCCTGGTTAGTTTGCTGGGCTCATGGGCCCTTACTTGGAGGGCCAGGGGCACCCTGGGGCCTATACTGCAAGTCCAGGGAGAGAGCTGATTCTCTGGGTAGCTTGCTGGGGTCAAAAGCCCCTAGGTGGGGTGCAAGGGGGCACCCTGGGGCCTATACTGCAAGTCCAGGGAGAGAGGTGGACCCCTGGGTAGCTTGCTGGGGTAAGGGGCCCCTAGGAGGAGGGCCAGGGGGCACCCTGGGGCCTATACTGCAAGACCAGGGAGAGAGGTGGACCCCTTGGTAGCTTGCAGGGGTCAGGGGCCCTTAGGTGGAGGGCCAGGTGCACCCTGGGGCCTATACTGCAAGTCCAGGAAGAGATGTGGACCCCTGGGTAGCTTGCTGGTGTCATAGGCCCCTAAGTGGAGTGCCAGGGGCACCCTGGGGCCTATACTGCAAGTCCAGGGAGAGAGGTGGACCCCTGGGTAGCTTGCTGGGGTCAGGATCCCTTAGGTGGAGGGCAAGGGGGCACCCTGGGGCCTACACTGCATGTCCAGGGAGAGAGGTGAACCCTAGGTAGCTTGCTGGGGTCAGGGGCCCTTAGGTGGAGGGCCAGGTGGCACCCTGGGGCCTATACTGCAAGTCCAGGAAGAGATGTGGACCCCTGGGTAGCTTGCTGGGGTCAGGGGCCCTTAGGTGGAGGGCAAGGGGGCACCCTGGGGCCTACACTGCAAGTCCAGGGAGAGAGGTGGACCCCTGGGTAAATTGCTGGGGTCAGAATCCCCCAGGTGGAGTGCCAAGGGGCACCCTTGGGCCTACACTGCAAGTCCAGGGAGAGAGGTGGACCCCTGGGTAGCTTGCCGGGGTCAGAGACCCCTAGTTGGAGGGCAAGGGGGCACCCTGGGGCCTTTAATGGAAGTCCAGGGAGGGAAGTGGACCCCTGGGTAGCTGGCTAGGGTCAGATTCCCCTAGGTGGAAGGCCAGGGCGCACCCTGGGGCCTATACTGCAAGTCCAGGGAGAGAGGTGGACCCTGGGTAGCTTGCTAGGGTCAGGGGCCCTTAGGTGGAGGGCCAGAGGGCACCCTTGGGCCTATACTGCAAGTCCAGGAAGAGATGTGGACCCCTGGGTAGCTTGCTGGGGTCATAGGCCCCTAAGTGGAGTGCCAGGGGCACCCTGGGGCCTATACTGCAAGTCCAGGGAGAGAGGCGGACCCCTGGGTAGCTTGCTGGGGTCAGGGGCCATTAGGTGGAGGGCCAGGTGGCACCCTGGTGCCTATAATGCAAGTCCAGGAAGAGAGGTGGACCCCTGGGTAGCTTGCTGGGGTCAGAGGCCCCTAGGTGGAGGGCCAGGGGGCATCCTGGGGCCTACACTGCAAGTCCAGGAATAGACACAGACCCCTGGGTAGCTTGCTGGGGTCAGGGGCACCTAGATGGAGGGCCAGGGGTAACCCTGGGGCTTATACTGCAAGTCCAGGGAGAGAGGTGGACCCCTGGTTTGTTTGCTGGGCTCATGGGCCCTTAAGTGGAGGGCCAGGGGCACCCTGGGGCCTATACTGCTAGTCCAGGGAGAGAGGTGGACCCCTGGGTAGCTTGCTGGGGTCAGGGGCCCTTAGGTGGAGGGCAAGGGGGCACCCTGGGGCCTACACTGCAAGTCCAGGGAGAGAGGTGGACCCCTGGGTAGCTTGCTGGGGTCAGAGGCCCCCAGGTGGAGGGCCAGGGGGCACCCTTGGGCCTACACTGCAAGTCCAGGGAGAGAGGTGGACCCCTGGGTAGCTTGCTGGGGTCAGGATCCCTTAGGTGGAGGGCAAGGGGGCACCCTGGGGCCTACACTGCATGTCCAGGGAGAGAGGTGGACCCCTGGGTAGCTTGCTGGGGTCAGGGGCCCTTAGGTGGAGGGCAAGGGGGCACCCTGGGGCCTACACTGCAAGTCCAGGGAGAGAGGTGGACCCCTGGGTAGCTTGCAGGGGTCAGAGACCCCTAGTTGGAGGGCAAGGGGGCACCCTGGGGCCTATACTGCAAGTCCAGGGAGAGAGGTGGACCCCTGGGTTGCTTGCTAGGGTCAGGGGCCCTTAGGTGGAGGGCCAGAGGGCACCCTGGGGCCTATACTGCAAGTCCAGGGAGAGAGGTGGACCCCTGGGTAGCTTGCTGGGGTCAGGGGCCCTTAGGTGGAGGGCCAGGTGGCACCCTGGTGCCTATAATGCAAGTCCAGGAAGAGAGGTGGACCCCTGGGTAGCTTGCTGGGGTCAGAGGCCCCTAAGTGTAGTGCCAGGGGCACCCTGGGGCCTATACTGCAAGTCCAGGGAGGGAGGTGGACCCCTGGGTAGCTTGCTCGGGTCAGGATCCCTTAGGTGGTGGGCAAGGGGGCACCCTGGGGCCTACACTGCATGTCCAGGG
Source organism: Danio rerio (assembly GCF_052040795.2). NCBI lineage: Eukaryota > Metazoa > Chordata > Actinopteri > Cypriniformes > Danionidae > Danio > Danio rerio. Next base: position 27,736,909 of record NC_141041.1, on the reverse strand, counting down.
AGAGAGGTGGACCCCTGGGTAACTTGCTGGGGTCAGGGGCCCTTAGGCGGAGGGCCAGGGGGCACCCTGGGGCCTATACTGCAAGTCCAGGAAGAGATGTGGACCCCTGGGTAGCTTGCTGGGGTCAGGGGCCCTTAGGTGGAGGGCAAGGGGGCACCCTGGGGCCTACACTGCAAGTCCAGGGAGAGAGGTGGACCCCTGGGTAGCTTGCTGGGGTCAGAGGCCCTTAGGTGGAGGGCCAGGGGGCACCCTGGGGCCTACACTGCAAGTCCAGGGAGAGAGGTGGACCCCTGGGTAGCTTGCTGGGGTCAGAGGCCCCCAGGTGGAGGGCCAGGGGGCACGCTTGGGCCTACACTGCAAGTCCAGGGAGAGAGGTGGACCCCTGGGTAGCTTGCTGGGGTCAGAGGCCCCTAGGTGAAGGGCCAGGAGGCACAATATGGCCTATACTGCTGGTCCAGGGAGAGAGGTGGACCCCTGGGTAGCTTGCTGGATTCAGAAGCCCCTAGGTGGAGGGCCAGGGGGCACCCTGGGGCCTATACTGCAAGATCAGGGAGAGACGTGGACCCCTGGGTAGCTTGCTGGGGTCAGAGTCCCCTAGGTGGAGGGCAAGGGGGCACTCTGGGGCCTCCACTGCAAGTCCAGAGAGAGAGGTGGACCCCTGGGTAGCTTGCTGGGGTCAGAGGCCCCCAGGTGGAGGGCCGGGGGGCACTCTTGGGCCTACACTGCAAGTCCAGGGAGAGAGGTGGACCCCTGGGTAGCTTGCTGGGGTCAGAGACCCCTAGTTGGAGGGCAAGGGGGCACCCTGGGGCCTTTAATGGAAGTCCAGGGAGGGAAGTGGACCCTGGGTAGCCTGCTGGGGTCAGATTCCCTTAGGTGGAAGGCCAGGGGGCTCCCTGGGGCCTATACTGCAAGTCCAGGGAGAGAGGTGGACCCCTGGGTAGCTTGTTGGGGTCAGGGGCCCTTAGGTGGAGGGCCAGGGGCACCCTGGGGCCTATACTGCAAGTCCAGGAAGAGATGTGGACCCCTGGGTAGCTTGCTGGGGTCATAGGCCCCTAAGTGGAGTGTCAGGGGCACCCTGGGGCCTATACTGCAAGTCCAGGGAGAGAGGTGGACCCCTGGGTAGCTTGCTGGGCTCAGGGGCCCTTAGGTGGAGGGCCAGGGGGCACCCTGGGGCCTACACTGCAAGTCCAGGGAGAGAGGTGGACCCCTGGGTAGCTTGCTGGGGTCAGAGGCCACTAGGTGGAGGGCCAGGGGGCATCCTGGGGCCTACACTGCAAGTCCAGGGATAGACACAGACCCCTGGGTAGCTTGCTGGGGTCAGGGGCACCTAGATGGAGGGCCAGGGGTAACCCTGGGGCCTATACTGCAAGTCCAGGGAGAGAGGTGGACCCCTGGTTAGTTTGCTGGGCTCATGGGCCCTTACGTGTAGGGCCAGGGGCACCCTGGGGCCTATACTGCAAGTCCAGGTAGAGAGCTGGTTCTCTGGGTAGCTTGCTGGGGTCAAAAGCCCCTAGGTGGGGTGCAAGGGGGCACCCTGGGGCCTATACTGCAAGTCCAGGGAGAGAGGTGGACCCCTGGGTAGCTTGCTGGGGTCATAGGCCCCTAAATGGAGTGCCCGGGGCACACTGGGGCCTATACTGCAAGTCCAGGGAGAGAGGTGGACCCCTGGGTAGCTTGCTGGGGTCAGAGAACCCTAGGTGGAGGGCCAGGGGTAACCCTGGGGCCTATACTGCAAGTCCAGGGAGAGAGGTGGACCCCTGGTTAGATTGCTGGGCTCATGGGCCCTTAGGTGGAGGGCCAGGGGCACCCTGGGGCCTATACTGCAAGTCCAGGGAGAGAGCTGGTCCTCTGGGTAGCTTGCTGGGGTGGGGGGCCCTTAGGTGGAGGGCAAGGGGGCACCCTGGGGCCTACACTGCAAGTCCAGGAAGAGAGGTGGACCCCTGGGTAGCTTGCTTGGGTCAGGACCCCTTAGGTGGAGGGCAAGGGGGCACCCCGGGGCCTACACTGCATGTCCAGGGAGAGAGGTGGACCCCTGGGTAGCTTGCTGGGGTCAGGGGCCCTTAGGTGGAGGACCAGGGGGCACCCTGGGGCCTATACTGCAAGTCCAGGAAGAGATGTGGACCCCTGGGTAGCTTGCTGGGGTCAGGGGCCCTTAGGTGGAGGGCAAGGGGGCACCCTGGGGCCTACACTGCAAGTCCAGGGAGAGAGGTGGACCTCTGGGTAGCTTTCTGGGGTTAGAGGCCCGTAGGTGGAGGGCCAGGAGGCACAATATGGCCTATACTGCTGGTCCAGGGAGAGAGGTGGACCCCTGGGTAGCTTGGTGGGTTCAGAAGCCCCTAGGTGGAGGGCCAGGGGGCACCCTGGGGCCTACACTGCAAGTCCAGGGAGAGAGGTGGACCCCTGGGTAGCTTGCTGGGGTCATAGGCCCCTAAATGGAGTGCCCGGGGCACACTGGGGCCTATACTGCAAGTCCAGGGAGAGAGGTTGACCCCTGGGTAGCTTGCTGGGGTCAGAGAACCCTAGGTGGAGGGCCAGGGGTAACCCTGGGGCCTATACTGCAAGTCCAGGGAGAGAGGTGGACCCCTGGTTAGATTGCTGGGCTCATGGGCCCTTAGGTGGAGGGCCAGGGGCACCCTGGGGCCTATACTGCAAGTCCAGGGAGAGAGCTGGTCCTCTGGGTAGCTTGCTGGGGTGGGGGGCCCTTAGGTGGAGGGCAAGGGGGCACCCTGGGGCCTACACTGCAAGTCCAGGGAGAGAGGTGGACCCCTGGGTAGCTTGCTTGGGTCAGGACCCCTTAGGTGGAGGGCAAGGGGGCACCCTGGGGCCTACACTGCATGTCCAGGGAGAGAGGTGGACCCCTGGGTAGCTTGCTGGGGTCAGGGGCCCTTAGGTGGAGGACCAGGGGGCACCCTGGGGCCTATACTGCAAGTCCAGGAAGAGATGTGGACCCCTGGGTAGCTTGCTGGGGTCAGGGGCCCTTAGGTGGAGGGCAAGGGGGCACCCTGGGGCCTACACTGCAAGTCCAGGGAGAGAGGTGGACCTCTGGGTAGCTTTCTGGGGTTAGAGGCCCGTAGGTGGAGGGCCAGGAGGCACAATATGGCCTATACTGCTGGTCCAGGGAGAGAGGTGGACCCCTGGGTAGCTTGGTGGGTTCAGAAGCCCCTAGGTGGAGGGCCAGGGGGCACCCTGGGGCCTATATTGCAAGATCAGGGAGAGAGGTGGACCCCTGGGTAGCTTGCTGGAGTCAGAGAACCCTAGGTGGAGGGCAAGGGGGCATTCTGGGGCCTCCACTGCAAGTCCAGGGAGAGAGGTGGACCCCTGGGTAGCTTGCTGGGGTAAGAGGCCCCCAGGTGGAGGGCCAGGGGGCACCCTTGGGCCTACACTGCAAGTCCAGGGAGAGAGGTGGACCCCTGGGTAGCTTGCTGGGGTCAGAGACCCCTAGTTGGAGGGCAAGGGGGCACCCTGGGGCCTTTAATGGAAGTCCAGGGAGGGAAGTGGACCCTGGGTAGCCTGCTGGGGTCAGATTCCCTTAGGTGGAAGGCCAGGGTGCACCCTGGGGCCTATACTGCAAGTCCAGGGAGAGAGGTGGACCCCTGGGTAGCTTGCTGGGGTCAGGGGCCCTTAGGTGGAGGGCCAGGGGCACCCTGGGGCCTATACTGCAAGTCCAGGAAGAGATGTGGACCCCTGGGTAGCTTGCTGGGGTCATAGGCCCCTAAGTGGAGTGCCAGGGGCACCCTGGGGCCTATACTGCAAGTCCAAGGAGAGAGGTGGACCCCTGGGTAGCTTGCTGGGGTCAGGGGCCCTTAGGTGGAGGGCCAGGGGGCACCCTGGGGCCTACACTGCAAGTCCAGGGAGAGAGTTGGACCCCTGGGTAGCTTGCTGGGGTCAGAGGCCCCTAGGTGGAGGGCCAGGAGGCACAATGGGGCCTATACTGCTGGTCCAGGGAGAGAGGTGGACCCCTCCGTAGCTTGCTGGGTTCAGAAGCCCCTAGGTGGAGGGCCAGGGGGCACCCTGGGGCCTATACTGCAAGATCAGGGAGAGAGGTGGTCCCCTGGGTTGCTTGCTGGGGTCAGCGACCCCTAGGTGGAGGGCAAGGGGGCACCCTGGGGCCTCCACTGCAAGTCCAAGGAGAGAGGTGGACCCCTGGGTAGCTTGCTGGGATTAGGGGCCCTTAGGTGGAGGGCCAGGTGGCACCCTGGGGCCTATAATGCAAGTCCAGGAAGAGAGGTGGACCCCTGGGTACCTTGCTGGGGTCAGAGGCCCCTAGGTGGAGGGCCAGGGGGCATCCTGGGGCCTACACTGCAAGTCCAGGGATAGACACGGACCCCTGGGTAGCTTGCTGGGGTCAGGGGCACCTAGATGGAGGGCCAGGGGTAACCCTGGGGCCTATACTGCAAGTCCAGGGAGAGAGGTGGACCCCTGGTTAGTTTGCTGGGCTCATGGGCCCTTACGTGGAGGGCCAGGGGCACCCTGGGGCCTATACTGCAAGTCCAGGGAGAGAGGTGGACCCCTGGGTAGCTTGCTGGGGTAAGGTGGCCCTAGGAGGAGGGCCAGGGGGCACCCTGGGGCCTATACTGCAAGACCAGGGAGAGAGGTGGACCACTGGGTAGCTTGCTGTGGTCAGAGACCCTTAGGTGGAGGGCAAGGGGGCACCCTGGGGCCTACACTTCAAGTCCAGGGAGAGAGGTGGACCCCTTGGTACCTTGCTGGGGTCAGTGGCCCCCAGGTGGAGGGCCAGGGGGCTCCCTTGGGCCTACACTGCAAGTCCAGGGAGAGAGGTGGACCCCTGGGTAGCTAGCTGGGGTCATAGGCCCCTAAATGGAGTGCCAGGGGCACACTGGGGCCTATACTGCAAGTCCAGGGAGAGAGGTGGACCCCTGGGTAGCTTGCTGGGGTCAGGGGCCCTTAGTTGGAGGGCCAGGTGGCACCCTGGGGCCTATACTGCAAGTCCAGGAAGAGAGGTGGACCCCTGGGTAGCTTGCTGGGTTCAGAGGCCCCTAGGTGGAAGACCAGGGGGCATCCTGGGGCCTACACTGCATGTCCAGGGAGAGAGGTAGACCCCTGGGTAGCTTGCTGGGGTCTGAGGCTCCTAGGTGGAGGGCTAGGAGGCACAATGGGGCCTATGCTGCTAGTCCAGGGAGAGAGGTGCACCCCTGGGTAGCTTGCTGGGGTCAGGGGCCCTTAGGTGGAGGGCCAGGGGCACCCTGGGGCATATACTGCATGTCCAGGAAGAGATGTGGACCCCTGGGTAGCTTGCTGGGGTCATAGGCCCCTAAGTAGAGTGCCAAGGGCACCCTGGGGTCTATACTGCAAGTCCAGGGAGAGAGGTGGACCCCTGGGTAGCTTGCTGGGGTCAGGGGCACTAAGGTGGAGGGCCAGGGGGCACCCTGGGGCCTACACTGCAAGTCCAGGGAGAGAGGTGGACCCCTGGGTAGCTTGCTGGGGTCAGAGGCCCTAGGTGGAGGGCCAGGAGGCACAATGGGGCCTATGCTGCTGGTCCAGGGAGAGAGGTGGACCTCTGGGTAGCTTGCTGGGGTCAGGGGCCCTTAGGTATAGGGCCAGGGGGCACCCTGGGAGCTACACTGCAAGTCCAGGGAGAGAGGTGGACCCCTGGGTAGCTTGCTGGGGTCAGAGGCCCCCAGGTGGAGGGCCAGGGGGCACCCTTGGGCCTACACTGCAAGTCCAGGGAGAGAGGTGGACCCCTGGGTAGCTTGCTGGGGTCAGAGACCCCTAGTTGGAGGGCCAGGGGGCACCCTGGGGCCTTTAATGGAAGTCCAGGGAGGGAAGTGGACCCATGGGTAGCCTGCTGGGGTCAGATTCCCTTAGGTGGAAGGCCAGGTCGCACCCTGGGGCCTATACTGCAAGTCCAGGGAGAGAGGTGGACCCCTGGGTAGCTTGCTGGGGTCAGGGGCCCTTAGGTGGAGGGCCAGGTGCACCCTGGACCTATACTGCAAGTCCAGGAAGAGATGTGGACCCCTGGGTAGCTTGCTGGGGTCATAGGCCCCTAAGTGGAGTGCCAGGGGCACCCTGGGGCCTATACTGCAAGTCCAAGGAGAGAGGTGGACCCCTGGGTAGCTTGCTGGGGTCAGGGGCCCTTAGGTGGAGGGCCAGGGGGCACCCTGGGGCCTACACTGCAATTCCAGGGAGAGAGGTGGACCCCAGGGTAGCTTGCTGGGGTCAGAGGCCCCTAGGTGGAGGGCCAGGAGGCACAATGGGGCCTATACTGCTGGTCCAGGGAGAGAGGTGGACCCCTGGGTAGCTTGCTGGGGTCAGGGGCCCTTGGGTGGAGGGCCAGGGGGCACCCTGGGGCCTACACTGCAAGTCCAGGGAGAGAGGTGGACCCCTGGGTAGCTTGCTGGGGTCAGAGGCCCCCAGGTGGAGGGCCAGGGGGCACCCTTGGGCCTACACTGCAAGTCCAGGGAGAGAGGTGGACCCCTGGTTAGCTTGCTGGGGTCAGAGGCCCCTAGGTGGAGGGCCAGGAGGCACCCTGGGGCCTATACTGCTGGTCCAGGGAGAGAGGTGGACCTCTGGGTAGCTTGCTGGGGTCAGGGGCCCTTAGGTATAGGGCCAGGGGGCACCCTGGGAGCTACACTGCAAGTCCAGGGAGAGAGGTGGACCCCTGGGTAGCTTGCTGGGGTCAGAGGCCCCCAGGTGGAGAGCCAGGGGGCACCCTTGGGCCTACACTGCAAGTCCAGGGAGAGAGGTGGACCCCTGGGTAGCTTGCTGGGGTCAGAGACCCCTAGTTGGAGGGCCAGGGGGCACCCTGGGGCCTTTAATGGAAGTCCAGGGAGGGAAGTGGACCCATGGGTAGCCTGCTGGGGTCAGATTCCCTTAGGTGGAAGGCCAGGTCGCACCCTGGGGCCTATACTGCAAGTCCAGGGAGAGAGGTGGACCCCTGGGTAGCTTGCTGGGGTCAGGGGCCCTTAGGTGGAGGGCCAGGTGCACCCTGGACCTATACTGCAAGTCCAGGAAGAGATGTGGACCCCTGGGTAGCTTGCTGGGGTCATAGGCCCCTAAGTGGAGTGCCAGGGGCACCCTGGGGCCTATACTGCAAGTCCAAGAAGAGAGGTGGACCCCTGGGTAGCTTGCTGGGGTCAGGGGCCCTTAGGTGGAGGGCCAGGGGGCACCCTGGGGCCTACACTGCAAGTCCAGGGAGAGAGGTGGACCCCTGAGTAGCTTGCTGGGGTCAGAGGCCCCTAGGTGGAGGGCCAGGAGGCACAATGGGGCCTATACTGCTGGTCCAGGGAGAGAGGTGGACCCCTGGGTAGCTTGCTGGGGTCAGGGGCCCTTGGGTGGAGGGCCAGGGGGCACCCTGGGGCCTACACTGCAAGTCCAGGGAGAGAGGTGGACCCCTGGGTAGCTTGCTGGGGTCAGAGGCCCCCAGGTGGAGGGCCAGGGGGCACCCTTGGGCCTACACTGCAAGTCCAGGGAGAGAGGTGGACCCCTGGGTAGCTTGCTGGGGTCAGAGACCCCTAGTTGGAGGGCCAGGGGCACCCTGGGGCCTTTTATGGAAGTCCAGGGAGGGAAGTGGACCCTGGGTAGCCTGCTGGGGTCAGATTCCCTTAGGTGGAAGGCCAGGGCGCACCCTGGGGCCTATACTGCAAGTCCAGGGAGAGAGGTGGACCCCTGGGTAGCTTGCTGGGGTCAGGGGCCCTTAGGTGGAGGGCCAGGTGCACCCTGGGGCCTATACTGCAAGTCCAGGAAGAGATGTGGACCCCTGGGTAGCTTGCTGGGGTCATAGGCCCCTAAGTGGAGTGCCAGGGGCACCCTGGGGCCTATAATGCAAGTCCAGGAAGAGAGGTGGACCCCTGGGTAGCTTGCTGGGGTCAGAGGCCCCTAGGTGGAGGGCCAGGGGGCATCCTGGGGCCTAAACTGCAAGTCCAGGAATAGACACGGACCCCTGGGTAGCTTGCTGGGGTCAGGGGCACCTAGATGGAGGGCCAGGGGTAACCCTGGGGCCTATACTGCAAGTCCAGGGAGAGAGGTGGACTCCTGGTTAGTTTGCTGGGCTCATGGGCCCTTACGTGGAGGGCCAGGGGCACCCTGGGGCCTATACTGCTAGTCCAGGGAGAGAGGTGGACCCCTGGGTAGCTTGCTGGGGTCAGGGGCCCTTAGGTGGAGGGCAAGGGGGCACCCTGGGGCCTACACTGCAAGTCCAGGGAGAGAGGTGGACCCCTGGGTAGCTTGCTGGGGTCAGAGGCCCCCAGGTGGAGGGCCAGGGGGCACCCTTGGGCCTACACTGCAAGTCCAGGGAGAGAGGTGGACCCCTGGGTAGCTTGCTGGGGTCAGAGACCCCTAGTTGGAGGGCCAGGGGGCACCCTGGGGCCTTTAATGGAAGTCCAGGGAGGGAAGTGGACCCTGGGTAGCCTGCTGGGGTCAGATTCCCTTAGGTGGAAGGCCAGGGCGCACCCTGGGGCCTATACTGCAAGTCCAGGGAGAGAGGTGGACCCCTGGGTAGCTTGCTGGGGTCAGGGGCCCTTAGGTGGAGGGCCAGGTGCACCCTGGGGCCTATACTGCAAGTCCAGGAAGAGATGTGGACCCCTGGGTAGCTTGCTGGGGTCATAGGCCCCTAAGTGGAGTGCCAGGGGCACCCTGGGGCCTATACTGCAAGTCCAGGGAGAGAGGTGGACCCCTTGGTAGATTGCTGGGGTCAGAGGCCCCCAGGTGGAGTGCCAAGGGGCACCCTTGGGCCTACACTGCAAGTCCAGGGAGAGAGGTGGACCCCTGGGTAGCTTGCCGGGGTCAGAGACCCCTAGTTGGAGGGCAAGGGGGCAAACTGGGGCCTATACTGCAAGTCCAGGGAGAGAGGTGGACCCCTGGGTAGCTTGCTAGGGTCAGGGGCCCTTAGGTGGAGGGCCAGAGGGCACCCTGGGGCCTATACTGCAAGTCCAGGGAGAGAGGTGGACCCCTGGGTTGCTTGCTAGGGTCAGGGGCCCTTAGGTGGAGGGCCAGAGGGCACCCTGGGGCCTATACTGCAAGTCCAGGGAGAGAGGTGGACCCCTGGGTAGCTTGCTGGGGTCAGGGGCCCTTAGGTGGAGGGCCAGGTGGCACGCTGGTGCCTATAATGCAAGTCCAGGAAGAGAGGTGGACCCCTGGGTAGCTTGCTGGGGTCAGAGGCCCCTAGGTGGAGGGCCAGGGGGCATCCTGGGGCCTACACTGCAAGTCCAGGGATAGACACGGACCCCTGGGTAGCTTGCTGGGGTCAGGGGCACCTAGATGGAGGGCCAGGGGTAACCCTGGGGCCTATACTGCAAGTCCAGGGAGAGAGGTGGACCCCTGGTTAGTTTGCTGGGCTCATGGGCCCTTACGTGGAGGGCCAGGGGCACCCTGGGGCCTATACTGCAACTCCAGGGAGAGAGCTGGTTCTCTGGGTACCTTGCTGGGGTCAAAAGCCCCTAGGTGGGGTGCAAGGGGGCACCCTGGGGCCTATACTGCTAGTCCAGGGAGAGAGGTGGACCCCTGGGTAGCTTGCTGGGGTAAGGGGCCCCTAGGAGGAGGGCCAGGGGGCACCCTGGGGCCTATACTGCAAGACCAGGGAGAGAGGTGGACCCATTGGTAGCTTGCTGGGGTCAGGGGCCCTTAGGTGGAGGGCCAGGTGCACCCTGGGGCCTATACTGCAAGTCCAGGAAGAGATGTGGACCCCTGGGTAGCTTGCTGGGGTCAAAAGCCCCTAGGTGGGGTGCAAGGGGGCACCTTGGAGCCTATACTGCAAGTCCAGGGAGAGAGGTGGACCCCTGGGTAGCTTGCTGGGGTAAGGGGCCCCTAGGTTGAGGGCCAGGGGGCAGCCTGGGGCCTATACTGCAAGACCAGGGAGAGAGGTGGACCACTGGGTAGCTTGCTGTGGTCAGAGACCCCTAGGTGGAGGGCATTGGGGCACCCTGGGGCCTTTAATGGAAGTCCAGGGAGGGAAGTGGACCCTGGGTAGCTTGCTAGGGTCAGATTCCCCTAGGTGGAAGGCAAGTGTGCACCCTGGGGCCTATACTGCAAGTCCAGGGAGAGAGGTGGACCCCTGGGTAGCTTGCTGGGGTCAGGGGCCCTTAGGTGGAGGGCAAGGGGGCACCCTTGGGCCTACACTTCAAGTCCAGGGAGAGAGGTGGACCCCTTGGTAGCTTGCTGGGGTCAGAGGCCCCCAGGTGGAGGGCCAGGGGGCATCCTGGGGCCTACACTGCAAGTCCAGGGAGAGAGGTGGACCCCTGGGTAGCAAGCTGGGGTCATAGGCCCCTAAATGGAGTGCCAGGGGCACACTGGGGCCTATACTGCAAGTCCAGGGAGAGAGGTGGACCCTTGGGTAGCTTGCTGGGGTCAGGGGCCCTTAGGTGGAGGGCCAGGTGGCACCCTGGGGCCTCTACTGCAAGTCCAGGAAGAGAGGTGGACCCCTGGGTAGCTTGCTGGGGTTAGAGGCCCCTAGGTGGAGGACCAGGGGGCATCCTGGAGCCTACACTGCAAGTCCAGGGAGAGAGGTGGACCCCTGGTTAGTTTGCTGGGCTCATGGGCCCTTAGGTGGAGGGCCAGGGGCACCCTGGGGCCTATACTGCAAGTCCAGGGAGAGAGGTGGACCCCTGGTTAGTTTGCTGGGCTCATGGGCCCTTAGGTGGAGGGCCAGGGGCACCCTGGGGCCTATACTGCAAGTCCAGGGAGAGAGCTGGTCCTCTGGGTAGCTTGCTGGGGTGGGGGGCCCTTAGGTGGAGGGCAAGGGGGCACCCTGGGGCCTACACTGCAAGTCCAGGGAGAGAGGTGGACCCCTGGGTAGCTTGCTGGGGTCAGGATCCCTTAGGTGGAGGGCAAGGGGGCACCCTGGGGCCTACACTGCATGTCCAGGGAGAGAGGTGGACCCCTGGGTAGCTTGCTGGGGTCAGGGGCCCTTAGGTGGAGGGCCAGGGGGCACCCTGGGGCCTATACTGCAAGTCCAGGAAGAGATGTGGAACCCTGGGTAAATTGCTGGGGTCAGAGGCCCTTAGGTGGAGGGCAAGGGGGCACCCTGAGCCTACACTGCAAGTCCAGGGAGAGAGGTGGACCCCTGGGTAGCTTGCTGGGGTCAGAGGCCCTTAGGTGGAGGGCAAGGGGGCACCCTGGGGCCTATACTGCATGTCCAGGGTAAAGAGGTGGACCCCCGGGTAGCTTGCTGGGGTAAGGGGCCCCTAGGATTAGGGCCTGGGGTAACACTGGGGCCTATACTGCAAGTCCAGGGAGAGAGGTGGACCCCTGGTTAGTTTGCTGGGCTCATGGGCCCTTAGGTGGAGGGCCAGGGGCACCCTGGGGCCTATACTGCAAGTCCAGGGAGAGAGCTGGTCCTCTAGGTAGCTTGCTGGGGTCAGGGGCCCTTAGGTGGAGGGCAAGGGGGCACCCTGGGGCCTACACTGCAATTCCAGGAAAAGAGGCGGACTCCTGCGTAGCTTGCTGGGGTCAGGGGCCCTTAGGTGGAGGGCAAGGGGGCACCCTGGGGCCTACACTGCAAGTCCAGGGAGAGAGGTGTACCCCTGGGAAGCTTGCTGGGGTCAGACACCCCTAGATAGAGTGCAAAGGGGCATCCTGGGGCCTATACTGCAAGTCCAGGAAGAGAGGTGGACCCCTGGGTAGCTTGCTGGGGTCAGAGGCCCCTAGGCGGAGGGCCAGGGGGCACAGTGGGGCATATACTGCTGGTCCAAGGAGAGAGGTGGACCCCTGGGTAGCTTGCTGGGGTCAGAAGCCCCTAGGTGGAGGGCCAGGGGGCACCCTGGGGCCAACGCTACAAGTCCAAGGAGAGAGGTGGACCCCTGGGTAGCTTGCTGGGGTCAAAGACCCCTAGGAGAAGGGCAAGGGGGCACCCTGGGGCCTATACTGCAAGTCCAGGGAGAGAGGTGGACCCCTGAGTAGCTTGCTGGGGTCAGAGACTCCTAGGTGTAGGGCCAGGGGGCACCTTGGGGCCTATACTGCAAGTCCAGGGAGAGAGGTGGACCCCTGGGTAGCTTGCTGGGGTCAGAGACCCCTAGGTGTAGTGCAAGGGGGCACCCTGGGGCCTATACTGCAAGTCCAGGAAGAGAGGTGAACCCCTGGGTAGCTTGCTGGGGTAAGGGGCCCCTAGGTGGAGGGCCAGGGGACACCCTGGGGCCTATACAGCAAGATCAGGGAGAGAGGTGGACCCCTGGGTAGCTTGCTGGGGTCAGAGACCCCTTGGTGGAGGGCAAGGGGGCACCCTGGGGCCTTTACTAGAAGTCTAGGGAGAGGAAGTAGACCCTGGGTAGCTTGCTGGGGTCAGGGGCTTCTAGGTGGAGGGATAGGGAGCACCCTGTGGCCTATACTGCAAGTCCAGGGAGAGAGGTGGACCCCTGGGTAGCTTGCTGGGGTCAGGGGCCCTTAGGTGGAGGGCCAGGGGGCACCCTGGGGCCTATACTGCAAGATCAGGGCGAGAGGTGGACCCCTGGGTAGCTTGCTTGGGTCAGAGACCCCTAGGTGGAGGGCCAGGAGGCACAATGGGGCCTATACTGCTGGTCCAGGGAGAGAGGTGGACCCCTCCGTAGCTTGCTGGGTTCAGAAGCCCCTAGGTGGAGGGCCAGGGGGCACCCTGGGGCCTATACTGCAAGATCAGGGAGAGAGGTGGTCCCCTGGGTTGCTTGCTGGGGTCAGCGACCCCTAGGTGGAGGGCAAGGGGGCACCCTGGGGCCTCCACTGCAAGTCCAAGGAGAGAGGTGGACCCCTGGGTAGCTTGCTGGGATTAGGGGCCCTTAGGTGGAGGGCCAGGTGGCACCCTGGGGCCTATAATGCAAGTCCAGGAAGAGAGGTGGACCCCTGGGTACCTTGCTGGGGTCAGAGGCCCCTAGGTGGAGGGCCAGGGGGCATCCTGGGGCCTACACTGCAAGTCCAGGGATAGACACGGACCCCTGGGTAGCTTGCTGGGGTCAGGGGCACCTAGATGGAGGGCCAGGGGTAACCCTGGGGCCTATACTGCAAGTCCAGGGAGAGAGGTGGACCCCTGGTTAGTTTGCTGGGCTCATGGGCCCTTACGTGGAGGGCCAGGGGCACCCTGGGGCCTATACTGCAAGTCCAGGGAGAGAGGTGGACCCCTGGGTAGCTTGCTGGGGTAAGGTGGCCCTAGGAGGAGGGCCAGGGGGCACCCTGGGGCCTATACTGCAAGACCAGGGAGAGAGGTGGACCACTGGGTAGCTTGCTGTGGTCAGAGACCCTTAGGTGGAGGGCAAGGGGGCACCCTGGGGCCTACACTTCAAGTCCAGGGAGAGAGGTGGACCCCTTGGTACCTTGCTGGGGTCAGTGGCCCCCAGGTGGAGGGCCAGGGGGCTCCCTTGGGCCTACACTGCAAGTCCAGGGAGAGAGGTGGACCCCTGGGTAGCTAGCTGGGGTCATAGGCCCCTAAATGGAGTGCCAGGGGCACACTGGGGCCTATACTGCAAGTCCAGGGAGAGAGGTGGACCCCTGGGTAGCTTGCTGGGGTCAGGGGCCCTTAGTTGGAGGGCCAGGTGGCACCCTGGGGCCTATACTGCAAGTCCAGGAAGAGAGGTGGACCCCTGGGTAGCTTGCTGGGTTCAGAGGCCCCTAGGTGGAAGACCAGGGGGCATCCTGGGGCCTACACTGCATGTCCAGGGAGAGAGGTAGACCCCTGGGTAGCTTGCTGGGGTCTGAGGCTCCTAGGTGGAGGGCTAGGAGGCACAATGGGGCCTATGCTGCTAGTCCAGGGAGAGAGGTGCACCCCTGGGTAGCTTGCTGGGGTCAGGGGCCCTTAGGTGGAGGGCCAGGGGCACCCTGGGGCATATACTGCATGTCCAGGAAGAGATGTGGACCCCTGGGTAGCTTGCTGGGGTCATAGGCCCCTAAGTAGAGTGCCAAGGGCACCCTGGGGTCTATACTGCAAGTCCAGGGAGAGAGGTGGACCCCTGGGTAGCTTGCTGGGGTCAGGGGCACTAAGGTGGAGGGCCAGGGGGCACCCTGGGGCCTACACTGCAAGTCCAGGGAGAGAGGTGGACCCCTGGGTAGCTTGCTGGGGTCAGAGGCCCTAGGTGGAGGGCCAGGAGGCACAATGGGGCCTATGCTGCTGGTCCAGGGAGAGAGGTGGACCTCTGGGTAGCTTGCTGGGGTCAGGGGCCCTTAGGTATAGGGCCAGGGGGCACCCTGGGAGCTACACTGCAAGTCCAGGGAGAGAGGTGGACCCCTGGGTAGCTTGCTGGGGTCAGAGGCCCCCAGGTGGAGGGCCAGGGGGCACCCTTGGGCCTACACTGCAAGTCCAGGGAGAGAGGTGGACCCCTGGGTAGCTTGCTGGGGTCAGAGACCCCTAGTTGGAGGGCCAGGGGGCACCCTGGGGCCTTTAATGGAAGTCCAGGGAGGGAAGTGGACCCATGGGTAGCCTGCTGGGGTCAGATTCCCTTAGGTGGAAGGCCAGGTCGCACCCTGGGGCCTATACTGCAAGTCCAGGGAGAGAGGTGGACCCCTGGGTAGCTTGCTGGGGTCAGGGGCCCTTAGGTGGAGGGCCAGGTGCACCCTGGACCTATACTGCAAGTCCAGGAAGAGATGTGGACCCCTGGGTAGCTTGCTGGGGTCATAGGCCCCTAAGTGGAGTGCCAGGGGCACCCTGGGGCCTATACTGCAAGTCCAAGGAGAGAGGTGGACCCCTGGGTAGCTTGCTGGGGTCAGGGGCCCTTAGGTGGAGGGCCAGGGGGCACCCTGGGGCCTACACTGCAATTCCAGGGAGAGAGGTGGACCCCAGGGTAGCTTGCTGGGGTCAGAGGCCCCTAGGTGGAGGGCCAGGAGGCACAATGGGGCCTATACTGCTGGTCCAGGGAGAGAGGTGGACCCCTGGGTAGCTTGCTGGGGTCAGGGGCCCTTGGGTGGAGGGCCAGGGGGCACCCTGGGGCCTACACTGCAAGTCCAGGGAGAGAGGTGGACCCCTGGGTAGCTTGCTGGGGTCAGAGGCCCCCAGGTGGAGGGCCAGGGGGCACCCTTGGGCCTACACTGCAAGTCCAGGGAGAGAGGTGGACCCCTGGTTAGCTTGCTGGGGTCAGAGGCCCCTAGGTGGAGGGCCAGGAGGCACCCTGGGGCCTATACTGCTGGTCCAGGGAGAGAGGTGGACCTCTGGGTAGCTTGCTGGGGTCAGGGGCCCTTAGGTATAGGGCCAGGGGGCACCCTGGGAGCTACACTGCAAGTCCAGGGAGAGAGGTGGACCCCTGGGTAGCTTGCTGGGGTCAGAGGCCCCCAGGTGGAGAGCCAGGGGGCACCCTTGGGCCTACACTGCAAGTCCAGGGAGAGAGGTGGACCCCTGGGTAGCTTGCTGGGGTCAGAGACCCCTAGTTGGAGGGCCAGGGGGCACCCTGGGGCCTTTAATGGAAGTCCAGGGAGGGAAGTGGACCCATGGGTAGCCTGCTGGGGTCAGATTCCCTTAGGTGGAAGGCCAGGTCGCACCCTGGGGCCTATACTGCAAGTCCAGGAAGAGAGGTGGACCCCTGGGTAGCTTGCTGGGGTTAGAGGCCCCTAGGTGGAGGACCAGGGGGCATCCTGGAGCCTACACTGCAAGTCCAGGGATAGACATGGACCCCTGGGTAGCTTGATGGGGTCAGGGGCACCTAGATGGAGGGTCAGGGGTAACCCTGGGGCCTATACTGCAAGTCCAGGGAGAGAGGTGGACCCCTGGTTAGTTTGCTGGGCTCATGGGCCCTTAGGTGGAGGGCCAGGGGCACCCTGGGGCCTATACTGCAAGTCCAGGGAGAGAGCTGGTTCTCTGGGTAGCTTGCTGGGGTCAAAAGCCCCTAGGTGGGGTGCAAGGGGGCACCTTGGAGCCTATACTGCAAGTCCAGGGAGAGAGGTGGACCCCTGGGTAGCTTGCTGGGGTAAGGGGCCCCTAGGTTGAGGGCCAGGGGGCAGCCTGGGGCCTATACTGCAAGACCAGGGAGAGAGGTGGACCACTGGGTAGCTTGCTGTGGTCAGAGACCCCTAGGTGGAGGGCATTGGGGCACCCTGGGGCCTTTAATGGAAGTCCAGGGAGGGAAGTGGACCCTGGGTAGCTTGCTAGGGTCAGATTCCCCTAGGTGGAAGGCAAGTGTGCACCCTGGGGCCTATACTGCAAGTCCAGGGAGAGAGGTGGACCCCTGGGTAGCTTGCTGGGGTCAGGGGCCCTTAGGTGGAGGGCAAGGGGGCACCCTTGGGCCTACACTTCAAGTCCAGGGAGAGAGGTGGACCCCTTGGTAGCTTGCTGGGGTCAGAGGCCCCCAGGTGGAGGGCCAGGGGGCATCCTGGGGCCTACACTGCAAGTCCAGGGAGAGAGGTGGACCCCTGGGTAGCAAGCTGGGGTCATAGGCCCCTAAATGGAGTGCCAGGGGCACACTGGGGCCTATACTGCAAGTCCAGGGAGAGAGGTGGACCCTTGGGTAGCTTGCTGGGGTCAGGGGCCCTTAGGTGGAGGGCCAGGTGGCACCCTGGGGCCTCTACTGCAAGTCCAGGAAGAGAGGTGGACCCCTGGGTAGCTTGCTGGGGTTAGAGGCCCCTAGGTGGAGGACCAGGGGGCATCCTGGAGCCTACACTGCAAGTCCAGGGAGAGAGGTGGACCCCTGGTTAGTTTGCTGGGCTCATGGGCCCTTAGGTGGAGGGCCAGGGGCACCCTGGGGCCTATACTGCAAGTCCAGGGAGAGAGGTGGACCCCTGGTTAGTTTGCTGGGCTCATGGGCCCTTAGGTGGAGGGCCAGGGGCACCCTGGGGCCTATACTGCAAGTCCAGGGAGAGAGCTGGTCCTCTGGGTAGCTTGCTGGGGTGGGGGGCCCTTAGGTGGAGGGCAAGGGGGCACCCTGGGGCCTACACTGCAAGTCCAGGGAGAGAGGTGGACCCCTGGGTAGCTTGCTGGGGTCAGGATCCCTTAGGTGGAGGGCAAGGGGGCACCCTGGGGCCTACACTGCATGTCCAGGGAGAGAGGTGGACCCCTGGGTAGCTTGCTGGGGTCAGGGGCCCCTAGGTGGAGGGCCAGGGGGCACCCTGGGGCCTATACTGCAAGTCCAGGAAGAGATGTGGAACCCTGGGTAAATTGCTGGGGTCAGAGGCCCTTAGGTGGAGGGCAAGGGGGCACCCTGAGCCTACACTGCAAGTCCAGGGAGAGAGGTGGACCCCTGGGTAGCTTGCTGGGGTCAGAGGCCCTTAGGTGGAGGGCAAGGGGGCACCCTGGGGCCTATACTGCATGTCCAGGGTAAAGAGGTGGACCCCCGGGTAGCTTGCTGGGGTAAGGGGCCCCTAGGATTAGGGCCTGGGGTAACACTGGGGCCTATACTGCAAGTCCAGGGAGAGAGGTGGACCCCTGGTTAGTTTGCTGGGCTCATGGGCCCTTAGGTGGAGGGCCAGGGGCACCCTGGGGCCTATACTGCAAGTCCAGGGAGAGAGCTGGTCCTCTAGGTAGCTTGCTGGGGTCAGGGGCCCTTAGGTGGAGGGCAAGGGGGCACCCTGGGGCCTACACTGCAATTCCAGGAAAAGAGGCGGACTCCTGCGTAGCTTGCTGGGGTCAGGGGCCCTTAGGTGGAGGGCAAGGGGGCACCCTGGGGCCTACACTGCAAGTCCAGGGAGAGAGGTGTACCCCTGGGAAGCTTGCTGGGGTCAGACACCCCTAGATAGAGTGCAAAGGGGCATCCTGGGGCCTATACTGCAAGTCCAGGAAGAGAGGTGGACCCCTGGGTAGCTTGCTGGGGTCAGAGGCCCCTAGGCGGAGGGCCAGGGGGCACAGTGGGGCATATACTGCTGGTCCAAGGAGAGAGGTGGACCCCTGGGTAGCTTGCTGGGGTCAGAAGCCCCTAGGTGGAGGGCCAGGGGGCACCCTGGGGCCAACACTACAAGTCCAAGGAGAGAGGTGGACCCCTGGGTAGCTTGCTGGGGTCAAAGACCCCTAGGAGAAGGGCAAGGGGGCACCCTGGGGCCTATACTGCAAGTCCAGGGAGAGAGGTGGACCCCTGAGTAGCTTGCTGGGGTCAGAGACTCCTAGGTGTAGGGCCAGGGGGCACCTTGGGGCCTATACTGCAAGTCCAGGGAGAGAGGTGGACCCCTGGGTAGCTTGCTGGGGTCAGAGACCCCTAGGTGTAGTGCAAGGGGGCACCCTGGGGCCTATACTGCAAGTCCAGGAAGAGAGGTGAACCCCTGGGTAGCTTGCTGGGGTAAGGGGCCCCTAGGTGGAGGGCCAGGGGACACCCTGGGGCCTATACAGCAAGATCAGGGAGAGAGGTGGACCCCTGGGTAGCTTGCTGGGGTCAGAGACCCCTTGGTGGAGGGCAAGGGGGCACCCTGGGGCCTTTACTAGAAGTCTAGGGAGAGGAAGTAGACCCTGGGTAGCTTGCTGGGGTCAGGGGCTTCTAGGTGGAGGGATAGGGAGCACCCTGTGGCCTATACTGCAAGTCCAGGGAGAGAGGTGGACCCCTGGGTAGCTTGCTGGGGTCAGGGGCCCTTAGGTGGAGGGCCAGGGGGCACCCTGGGGCCTATACTGCAAGATCAGGGCGAGAGGTGGACCCCTGGGTAGCTTGCTTGGGTCAGAGACCCCTAGGTGGAGGGCAAGGGGGCACCCTGGGGCCTCCACTGCAAGTCCAGGGAGAGAGGTGGACCCCTGGGTAGCTTGCTGGGGTCAGAAGCCCCTAGGTGGGGTGCAAGGGGGCACCCTGGGGCCTATACTGCAAGTCCAAGGAGAGAGGTGGACCCTTGGGTAGCTTGCTGCGGTCAGGGGCCCTTAGGTGGAGGTCAAGGGGGCACCCTGGGGCCTACATTGCAAGTCCAGGGAGAGAGGTGGACCCCTGGGTAGCTTGCTGGGGTCAGGATCCCTTAGGTGGAGGGCAAGGGGGCACCCAGGGGCCTACACTGCATGTCCAGGGAGAGAGGTGGACCCCTGGGTAGCTTGCTGGGGTCAGGATCCCTTAGGTGGAGGGCAAGGGGGCACCCTGGGGCCTATACTGCAAGTCCAAGGAGAGAGGTGGACCCCTGGGTAGCTTGCATGGGTCAGGGGCCCTTAGGTGGAGGGCCAGGGGGCACCCTGGGGCCTATACTGCAAGTCCAGGAAGAGATGTGGACCCCTGGGTAGCTTGCTGGCGTCATAGGCCCCTAAGTGGAGTGCCAGGGGCATCCTGGGGCCTATACTGCAAGTCCTGGGAGAGAGGTGGACCCCTGGGTAGCTTGCTGGGGTCAGGGGCCCTTAGGTGGAGGGCCAGGTGGCACCCTGGGGCCTATAATGCAAGTCCAGGAAGAGAGGTGGACCCCTGGGTAACTTGCTAGGGTCAGGGGCCCTTAGATGGAGGGCCAGGGGGCACCCTGGGGCCTATATTGCAAGTCCAGGAAGAGAGGTGGACCCCTGGGTAGCTTGCTGGGGTCAGAGGCCCCTAGGTGGAGGGTCAGGGGGCATCCTGGGGCCTACACTGCAAGTCCAGGGATAGACACGGACCTCTGGGTAGCTTGCTGGGATCAGGGGCACCTAGATGGAGGGCCAGGGGTAACCCTGGGGCCTATACTGCAAGTCCAGGGAGAGAGGTGGACCCCTGGTTAGTTTAATGGGCTCATGGACCCTTACGTGGAGGGCCAGGGGCACCCTGGGACCTATACTGCAAGTCCAGGGAGAGAGCTGGTTCTCTGGGTAGCTTGCTGGGGTCAAAAGCCCCTAGGTGGGGTGCAAGTGGGCACCCTGGGGCCTATACTGCAAGTCCAGGTAGAGAGGTGGACCCCTGGGTAGCTTGCTGGGGTAAGGGGCCCCTAGGAGTAGGGCCAGGGGGCACCCTGGGGTCTATACTGCAAGACCAGGGAGAGAGGTGGACCACTGGGTAGCTTGCTGTGGTCAGAGACCCCTAGGTGGAGGGCAAGGGGGCACCCTGGGGCCTTTAATGGAAGTCCAGGGAGGGAAGTGGACCCTGGGTAGCTTGCTGGGGTCAGATTCCCCTACGTCGAAGGCCAGGGTGCACCCTGGGGCCTATACTGCAAGTCCAGGGAGAGAGGTAGACCCCTGGGAAGCTTGCTGGGGTCAGGGGCCCTTAGCTGGAGGGCAAGGGGGCACCCTGGGGCCTACACTTCAAGTCCTGGGAGAGAGGTGGACCCCTTGGTAGCTTGCTGGGGTCAGAGGCCCCCAGGTGGAGAGCCAGGGGGCACCCTTGGGCCTACACTGCAAGTCGAGGGAGAGAGGTGGACCCCTGGGTAGCTTGCTGGGGTCAGAGACCCCTTGGTGGAGGGCAAGGGGGCACCCTGGGGCCTACACTGCAAGTCCAGGGATAGACATGGACCCCTGGGTGGATTGATGGGGTCAGGGGCACCTAGATGGAGGGCCAGGGGTAACCCTGGGGCCTATACTGCAAGTCCAGGGAGAGAGGTGGACCCCTGGGTAGTTTGCTGGGCTCATGGGCCCTTAGGTGTAGGGCCAGGGGCACCCTGGGGCCTATACTGCAATTCAAGGAAAAGAGGCGGACACCTGGGTAGCTTGCTGGGGTCAGGGGCCCTTAGGTGGAAGGCAAACGGGCACCCTGGGGCCTACATTGCAAGTCCAGGGATAGAGGTGGTCCCCTGGTGAGCTAGCTGGGGTCAGAGACCCCTAGATAGAGTGCAAACGGGCAGCCTGGGGCCTATACTGCAAGTCCAGGGAGAGAGGTGGACACCTGGGTAGCTTGCTGGGGTCAGAGGCCCCTAAGTGGAGGGCCAGGGGGCACACTGGGACCTATACTGCTGGTCCAGGGAGAGAGGTTGACCCCTGGGTAGCTTGCTGGGGTCAGAGACCCCTAGGTGTAGGGCCAGGGGGCACTTTGGGGCCTATACTGCAAGTCCAGGGAGAGAGGTGGACCCCTGGGTAGTTTGCTGGAATCAGGGGCCCTTAGGTGGAGGGCAAGGGGTCACCCTGGGTCCTATACTGCATGTCCAGGGAGAGAGGTGGACCCCTGGGTAGCTTGCTGGGGTAATTGGCCCCTAGGATTAAGGCCAGGGAGCACCCTGAGGCCTATACTGCAAGACCAGGGAGAGAGGTGGACCACTGGGTAGCTTGCTGGGGTCAAAGACCCCTAGGTGGAGGTAAGGGGGCACCCTGGGGCCTTTAATGGAAGTCAAGGGAGGGAAGTGGATCCTGGGTAGCTTGCTGGGGTCAGATTCCCCTAGGTGGAAGGCCAGGGCGCACCCTGGGGCCTATACTGCAAGTCCAGGGATAAAGGTGGACCCCTGGGAAGCTTGCTGGGGTCAGGGGCCCTTAGGTGGAGGGCAAGGGGGCACCCTGGGGCCTACGCTACAAGTCCAAGGAGAGAGGTGGACTCCTGGGTAGCTTGCTGGGGTCAAAGACCCCTAGGAGAAGGGCAAGGGGGCACCCTGGGGCCTATACTGCAAGTCCAGGGAGAGAGGTGGACCCCTGAGTAGCTTGCTGGGGTCAGAGACTCCTAGGTGTAGGGCTAGGGGGCACCTTGGGGCCTATACTGCAAGTCCAGGGAGAGAGGTGGACCCCTGGGTAGCTTGCTGGGGTAAAGAGCCCCTAGGTGGAGGGCCAGGGGACACCATGGGGCCGATACTGCAAGATCAGGGAGAGAGGTGGACCCCTGGGTAGCTTGCTGGGGTCAGAGACCCCTTTGTGGAGGGCAAGGGGGCACCCTGGGGCCTTTACTAGAAGTCTAGGGAGAGGAAGTAGACCCTGGGTAGCTTGCTGGGGTCAGGGGCTCCTAGGTGGAGGGATAGGGAGCACCCTGTGGCCTATACTGCAAGTCCAGGAAGAGAGGTGGACCCCTGGGTAGCTTGCTGGGGTCAGGGGCCCTTAGGTGGAGGGCCAGGGGGCACCCTTGGGCCTATACTGCAAGATCAGGGAGAGAGGTGGACCCCTGGGTTGCTTGCTGGGGTCAGACGCCCCTAGGTGGAGGGCAAGGGGGCACCCTGGGGCCTCCACTGCAAGTCCAGGGAGAAAGGTGGACCCCTGGGTAGCTTGTTGGGGTCAGAGGTCCCCAGGTGGAGTGCCAGGGGGCACCCTTGGGCCTACACTGCAAGTCCAGGGAGAGAGGTGTACCCCTGGGTAGCTTGCTGGGGACAGAAGCCCCTAGGTGGGGTGCAAGGGGGCACCCTGGGGCCTATACTGCAAGTCCAAGGAGAGAGGTGGACCCCTGGGTAGCTTGCTGGGGTCAGGGGCCCTTAGGTGGAGGTCAAGGGGTAACCCTGGGGCCTATACTGCAAGTCCAGGGAGAGAGGTGGACCCCTGGTTAGTTTGCTGGGCTCATGGGCCCTTAGGTGGAGGGCCAGGGGCACCCTGGGGCCTATACTGCAAGTCCAGGGAGAGAGCTGGTCCTCTGGGTAGCTTGCTGGGGTCAGGGGCCCTTAGGTGGAGGGCAAGGGGGCACCCTGGGGCCTACACTGCAATTCCAGGAAAAGAGGCGGACACCTGCGTAGCTTGCTGGGGTCAGGGGCCCTTAGGTGGAGGCCAAGGGGGCACCCTGGGGCCTACACTGCAAGTCCAGGGAGAGAGGTGGACTCCTGGGTAGCTTGCTGGGGTCAAAGACCCCTAGGAGAAGGGCAAGGGGGCACCCTGGGGCCTATACTGCAAGTCCAGGGAGAGAGGTGGACCCCTGAGTAGCTTGCTGGGGTCAGAGACTCCTAGGTGTAGGGCTAGGGGGCACCTCGGGGCATATACTGCAAGTCCAGGGAGAGAGGTGGACCCCTGGGTAGCTTGCTGGGGTCAGAGACCCCTAGGTGTAGTGCAAGGGGGCACCCTGGGGCCTATACTGCAAGTGCAGGAAGAGAGGTGGACCCCTGGGTAGCTTGCTGGGGTAAAGGGCCCCTAGGTGGAGGGCCAGGGGACACCCTGGGGCCTATACTGCAAGATCAGGGAGAGAGGTGGACCCCTGGGTAGCTTGCTGGGGTCAGAGACCCCTTGGTGGAGGGCAAGGGGGCACCCTGGGGCCTTTACTAGAAGTCTAGGGAGAGGAAGTAGACCCTGGGTAGCTTGCTGGGGTCAGGGGCTCCTAGGTGGAGGGATAGGGAGCACCCTGTGGCCTATACTGCAAGTCCAGGAAGAGAGGTGGACCCCTGGGTAGCTTGCTGGGGTCAGGGGCCCTTAGGTGGAGGGCCAGGGGGCACCCTGGGGCCTATACTGCAAGATCAGGGAGAGAGGTGGACCCCTGGGTTGCTTGCTGGGGTCAGACGCCCCTAGGTGGAGGGCAAGGGGGCACCCTGGGGCCTACACTGCAAGTCCAGGGATAGACACAGAACCCTGGGTAGCTTGCTGGGGTCAGGGGCACCTAGATGGAGGGCCAGGGGTAACCCTGGGGCCTATACTGCAAGTCCAGGGAGAGAGGTGGACCCCTGGTTAGTTTGCTGGGCTCATGGGCCGTTACGTGGAGGGCCAGGGGCACCCTGGGGCCTATACTACAAGTCCAGGGAGAGAGCTGGTCCTCTGGGTAGATTGCTGGGGTCAGAAGCCCCTAGGTGGGGTGCAAGGGGGCACCCTGGGGCCTATACTGCAAGTCCAGGGAGAGAGGTGGACCCCTGGGTAGTTTGCTGGGGTCAGGGGCCCTTAGGTGGAGGGCCAGGTGGCACCCTGGGGCCTATACTGCAAGTCCAGGGAGAGAGGTGGACCCCTGGGTAGCTTGCTAGGGTCAGGGGCCCTTAGGTGGAGGGCCAGGGGGCACCCAGGGGCCTATACTGCAAGTCCAGGGAGAGAGGTGGACCCCTGAGTAGCTTGCTGGGGTCAGAGACTCCTAGGTGTAGGGCTAGGGGGCACCTCGGGGCATATACTGCAAGTCCAGGGAGAGAGGTGGACCCCTGGGTAGCTTGCTGGGGTCAGAGACCCCTAGGTGTAGTGCAAGGGGGCACCCTGGGGCCTATACTGCAAGTGCAGGAAGAGAGGTGGACCCCTGGGTAGCTTGCTGGGGTAAAGGGCCCCTAGGTGGAGGGCCAGGGGACACCCTGGGGCCTATACTGCAAGATCAGGGAGAGAGGTGGACCCCTGGGTAGCTTGCTGGGGTCAGAGACCCCTTGGTGGAGGGCAAGGGGGCACCCTGGGGCCTTTACTAGAAGTCTAGGGAGAGGAAGTAGACCCTGGGTAGCTTGCTGGGGTCAGGGGCTCCTAGGTGGAGGGATAGGGAGCACCCTGTGGCCTATACTGCAAGTCCAGGAAGAGAGGTGGACCCCTGGGTAGCTTGCTGGGGTCAGGGGCCCTTAGGTGGAGGGCCAGGGGGCACCCTGGGGCCTATACTGCAAGATCAGGGAGAGAGGTGGACCCCTGGGTTGCTTGCTGGGGTCAGACGCCCCTAGGTGGAGGGCAAGGGGGCACCCTGGGGCCTACACTGCAAGTCCAGGGATAGACACAGAACCCTGGGTAGCTTGCTGGGGTCAGGGGCACCTAGATGGAGGGCCAGGGGTAACCCTGGGGCCTATACTGCAAGTCCAGGGAGAGAGGTGGACCCCTGGTTAGTTTGCTGGGCTCATGGGCCGTTACGTGGAGGGCCAGGGGCACCCTGGGGCCTATACTACAAGTCCAGGGAGAGAGCTGGTCCTCTGGGTAGATTGCTGGGGTCAGAAGCCCCTAGGTGGGGTGCAAGGGGGCACCCTGGGGCCTATACTGCAAGTCCAGGGAGAGAGGTGGACCCCTGGGTAGTTTGCTGGGGTCAGGGGCCCTTAGGTGCAGGGCCAGGTGGCACCCTGGGGCCTATACTGCAAGTCCAGGGAGAGAGGTGGACCCCTGGGTAGCTTGCTAGGGTCAGGGGCCCTTAGGTGGAGGGCCAGGGGGCACCCAGGGGCCTATACTGCAAGTCCAGGAAGAGATGTGGACCCCTGGGTAGCTTGCTGGGGTCATAGGCCCCTAAGTGGAGTGCCAGAGGGACCCTGGGGCCTATACTGCAAGTCCAGGGAGAGAGGTGGACCCCTGGGTAGCTTGCTGGGGTCAGGGGCCCTTAGGTGGAGGGCCAGGTGGCACCCTGGGGCCTATAATACAATTCCAGAAAGAGAGGTGGACCCCTGGGTACCTTGCTGGGGTCAGAGGCCCCTAGGTGGAGGGCCAGGGGTAACCCTGGGGCCTATACTGCAAGTCCAGGGAGAGAGGTGGACCCCTGGTTAGTTTGCTGGGCTCATGGGCCCTTACGTGGAGGGCCAGGGGCACCTTGGGGCTTATACTGCAAGTCCAGGGAGAGAGCTGGTTCTCTGGGTAGCTTGCTGGGGTCAAAAGCCCCGAGGTGGGGTGCAAGGGGGCACCCTGGGGCCTATACTGCAAGTCCAGGGAGAGAGGTGGACCCCTGGGTAGCTTGCTGGGGTAAGGTGGCCCTAGGAGGAGGGCCAGGGGGCACCCTGGGACCTATACTGCAAGACCAGCGAGAGAGGTGGACCACTGGGTAACTTGCTGTGGTCAGAGACCCCTAGGTGGAGGGCAAGAGGGCACCCTGGGGCCTTTAATGGAAGTCCAGGGAGGGAAGTGGACCCTGGGTAGCTTGCTGGGGTCAGATTCCCCTAGGTGGAAGGCCAGTGTGCACTCTGGGGCCTATACTGCAATTCCAGGGAGAGAGGTGGACCCCTGGGTAGCTTGCTGGTGTCAGGGGCCCTTAGGTGGAGGGCATGGGGGCACCCTGTGGCCTACACTTCAAGTCCAGGGAGAGAGGTGGACCCCTTGGTAGCTTGCTGGGGTCAGAGGCCCCCAGGTGGAGGGCCAGGGGGCTCCCTTGGGCCTACACTGCAAGTCCAGGGAGAGAGGTGGACCCCTGGGTAGCTGGCTGGTGTCTTAGGCCCCTAAATGGAGTGCCAGGGGCACACTTGGGCCTATACTGCAAGTCCAGGGAGAGAGGTGGACCCCTGGGTAGCTTGCTGGGATCAGGGGCCCTTAGGTGGAGGGCCAGGGGGCACCCTGGGGCCTACACTGCAAGTCCAGGGAGAGAGGTGGACCCCTGGGTAGCTTGCTGGGGTCAGACACCCCTTGGTGGAGGGCAAGGGGGCACCCTGGGGCCTACACTGCAAGTCCAGGGATAGACATGGACCCCTGGGTGGATTGATGGGGTCAGGGGCACCTAGATGGAGGGCCAGGGGTAACCCTGGGGCCTATACTGCAAGTCCAGGGAGAGAGGTGGACCCCTGGGTAGTTTGCTGGGCTCATGGGCCCTTAGGTGTAGGGCCAGGGGCACCCTGGGGCCTATACTGCAATTCAAGGAAAAGAGGCGGACACCTGGGTAGCTTGCTGGGGTCAGGGGCCTTTAGGTGGAGGGCAAACGGGCACCCTGGGGCCTACATTGCAAGTCCAGGGATAGAGGTGGTCCCCTGGAGAGCTAGCTGGGGTCAGAGACCCCTAGATAGAGTGCAAACGGGCAGCCTGGGGCCTATACTGCAAGTCCAGGGAGAGAGGTGGACACCTGGGTAGCTTGCTGGGGTCAGAGGCCCCTAAGTGGAGGGCCAGGGGGCACACTGGGACCTATACTGCTGGTCCAGGGAGAGAGGTGGACCCCTGGGTAGCTTGCTGGGGTCAGAGACCCCTAGGTGTAGGGCCAGGGGGCACTTTGGGGCCTATACTGCAAGTCCAGGGAGAGAGGTGGACCCCTGGGTAGTTTGCTGGAATCAGGGGACCTTAGGTGGAGGGCAAGGGGTCACCCTGGGTCCTATACTGCATGTCCAGGGAGAGAGGTGGACCCCTGGGTAGCTTGCTGGGGTAATTGGCCCCTAGGATTAAGGCCAGGGAGCACCCTGAGGCCTATACTGCAAGACCAGGGAGAGAGGTGGACCACTGGGTAGCTTGCTGGGGTCAAAGACCCCTAGGTGGAGGTAAGGGGGCACCCTGGGGCCTTTAATGGAAGTCAAGGGAGGGAAGTGGATCCTGGGTAGCTTGCTGGGGTCAGATTCCCCTAGGTGGAAGGCCAGGGCGCACCCTGGGGCCTATACTGCAAGTCCAGGGATAAAGGTGGACCCCTGGGAAAGTTGCTGGGGTCAGGGGCCCGAAGGTGGAGGGCAAGGGGGCACCCTGGGGCCTACGCTACAAGTCCAAGGAGAGAGGTGGACTCCTGGGTAGCTTGCTGGGGTCAAAGACCCCTAGGAGAAGGGCAAGGGGGCAACCTGGGGCCTATACTGCAAGTCCAGGGAGAGAGGTGGACCCCTGAGTAGCTTGCTGGGGTCAGAGACTCCTAGGTGTAGGGCTAGGGGGCACCTTGGGGCCTATACTGCAAGTCCAGGGAGAGAGGTGGACCCCTGGGTAGCTTGCTGGGGTAAAGAGCCCCTAGGTGGAGGGCCAGGGGACACCATGGGGCCGATACTGCAAGATCAGGGAGAGAGGTGGACCCCTGGGTAGCTTGCTGGGGTCAGAGACCCCTTTGTGGAGGGCAAGGGGGCACCCTGGGGCCTTTACTAGAAGTCTAGGGAGAGGAAGTAGACCCTGGGTAGCTTGCTGGGGTCAGGGGCTCCTAGGTGGAGGGATAGGGAGCACCCTGTGGCCTATACTGCAAGTCCAGGAAGAGAGGTGGACCCCTGGGTAGCTTGCTGGGGTCAGGGGCCCTTAGGTGGAGGGCCAGGGGGCACCCTTGGGCCTATACTGCAAGATCAGGGAGAGAGGTGGACCCCTGGGTTGCTTGCTGGGGTCAGACGCCCCTAGGTGGAGGGCAAGGGGGCACCCTGGGGCCTCCACTGCAAGTCCAGGGAGAAAGGTGGACCCCTGGGTAGCTTGTTGGGGTCAGAGGTCCCCAGGTGGAGTGCCAGGGGGCACCCTTGGGCCTACACTGCAAGTCCAGGGAGAGAGGTGTACCCCTGGGTAGCTTGCTGGGGACAGAAGCCCCTAGGTGGGGTGCAAGGGGGCACCCTGGGGCCTATACTGCAAGTCCAAGGAGAGAGGTGGACCCCTGGGTAGCTTGCTGGGGTCAGGGGCCCTTAGGTGGAGGTCAAGGGGTAACCCTGGGGCCTATACTGCAAGCCCAGGGAGAGAGGTGGACCCCTGGTTAGTTTGCTGGGCTCATGGGCCCTTGGGTGGAGGGCCAGGGGCACCCTGGGGCCTATACTGCAAGTCCAGGGAGAGAGCTGGTCCTCTGGGTAGCTTGCTGGGGTCAGGGGCCCTTAGGTGGAGGGCAAGGGGGCACCCTGGGGCCTACACTGCAATTCCAGGAAAAGAGGCGGACACCTGCGTAGCTTGCTGGGGTCAGGGGCCCTTAGGTGGAGGCCAAGGGGGCACCCTGGGGCCTACACTGCAAGTCCAGGGAGAGAGGTGGACTCCTGGGTAGCTTGCTGGGGTCAAAGACCCCTAGGAGAAGGGCAAGGGGGCACCCTGGGGCCTATACTGCAAGTCCAGGGAGAGAGGTGGACCCCTGAGTAGCTTGCTGGGGTCAGAGACTCCTAGGTGTAGGGCTAGGGGGCACCTCGGGGCATATACTGCAAGTCCAGGGAGAGAGGTGGACCCCTGGGTAGCTTGCTGGGGTCAGAGACCCCTAGGTGTAGTGCAAGGGGGCACCCTGGGGCCTATACTGCAAGTGCAGGAAGAGAGGTGGACCCCTGGGTAGCTTGCTGGGGTAAAGGGCCCCTAGGTGGAGGGCCAGGGGACACCCTAGGGCCTATACTGCAAGATCAGGGAGAGAGGTGGACCCCTGGGTAGCTTGCTGGGGTCAGAGACCCCTTGGTGGAGGGCAAGGGGGCACCCTGGGGCCTTTACTAGAAGTCTAGGGAGAGGAAGTAGACCCTGGGTAGCTTGCTGGGGTCAGGGGCTCCTAGGTGGAGGGATAGGGAGCACCCTGTGGCCTATACTGCAAGTCCAGGAAGAGAGGTGGACCCCTGGGTAGCTTGCTGGGGTCAGGGGCCCTTAGGTGGAGGGCCAGGGGGCACCCTGGGGCCTATACTGCAAGATCAGGGAGAGAGGTGGACCCCTGGGTTGCTTGCTGGGGTCAGACGCCCCTAGGTGGAGGGCAAGGGGGCACCCTGGGGCCTACACTGCAAGTCCAGGGATAGACACAGAACCCTGGGTAGCTTGCTGGGGTCAGGGGCACCTAGATGGAGGGCCAGGGGTAACCCTGGGGCCTATACTGCAAGTCCAGGGAGAGAGGTGGACCCCTGGTTAGTTTGCTGGGCTCATGGGCCGTTACGTGGAGGGCCAGGGGCACCCTGGGGCCTATACTACAAGTCCAGGGAGAGAGCTGGTCCTCTGGGTAGATTGCTGGGGTCAGAAGCCCCTAGGTGGGGTGCAAGGGGGCACGCTGGGGCCTATACTGCAAGTCCAGGGAGAGAGGTGGACCCCTGGGTAGTTTGCTGGGGTCAGGGGCCCTTAGGTGGAGGGCCAGGTGGCACCCTGGGGCCTATACTGCAAGTCCAGGGAGAGAGGTGGACCCCTGGGTAGCTTGCTAGGGTCAGGGGCCCTTAGGTGGAGGGCCAGGGGGCACCCAGGGGCCTATACTGCAAGTCCAGGAAGAGATGTGGACCCCTGGGTAGCTTGCTGGGGTCATAGGCCCCTAAGTGGAGTGCCAGAGGGACCCTGGGGCCTATACTGCAAGTCCAGGGAGAGAGGTGGACCCCTGGGTAGCTTGCTGGGGTCAGGGGCCCTTAGGTGGAGGGCCAGGTGGCACCCTGGGGCCTATAATACAATTCCAGAAAGAGAGGTGGACCCCTGGGTACCTTGCTGGGGTCAGAGGCCCCTAGTTGGAGGGCCAGGGGTAACCCTGGGGCCTATACTGCAAGTCCAGGGAGAGAGGTGGACCCCTGGTTAGTTTGCTGGGCTCATGGGCCCTTACGTTGAGAGCCAGGGGCACCCTGGGGCCTATACTGCAAGTCCAGGGAGAGAGGTGGACCCCTGGGTAGCTTGCTGTTGTAAGGGGCCCCTAGGAGGAGGGCCAAAGGGCACCCTGGGGCCTATACTGCAAGACCAGGGAGAGAGGTGGACCCCTGGGTAGCTTGCTGGGGTCAGGGGCCCTTAGGTGGAGGGCAAGGGGGCACCCTGCGGCCTACACTGCAAGTCCAGGGAGAGAGGTGGACCCCTGGGTAGCTTGCTGGGGTCAGAGGCCCCTAGATGGAGGGCCAGGAGGCACAATGGGGCCTATACTGCTGGTCCAGGGAGAGAGGTGGACCCCTGGATAGCTTGCTGGGTTCAGAAGCCCCTAGGTGGAGGGCTAGGGGGCACCCTGGGGCCTCTACTGCAAGATCAGGGAGAGATGTGGACCTCTGGGTAGCTTGCTTGGGTCAGAGGCCCCTAGGTGGAGGGCCAGGGGGCATCCTGGGGCCTACACCGCAAGTCCAGGGAGAGATGTGGACCCCTGGGTAGCCTGCTGGGGTCATGGGCCCCTAAGTGGAGTGCCAGGGGCACCCTGGGGCCTATAATGCAAGTCCAGGAAGAGAGGTGGACCCCAGGGTAGCTTGCTGGGGTCAGAGGCCTCTAGGTGGAGGGCCAGGGGGCATCCTGGGGCCTACACTGCAAGTCCAGGGATAGACACGGACCCCTGGGTAGCTTGCTGGGGTCAGGGGCACCTAGATGGAGGGCCAGGGGTAACCCTGGGGCCTATACTGCAAGTTCAGGGAGAGAGGTGGACCCCTGGTTAGTTTGCTGGGCTCATGGGCCCTTACGTTGAGAGCCAGGGGCACCCTGGGGCCTATACTGCAAGTCCAGGGAGAGAGGTGGACCCCTGGGTAGCTTGCTGTTGTAAGGGGCCCCTAGGAGGAGGGCCAAAGGGCACCCTGGGGCCTATACTGCAAGACCAGGGAGAGAGGTGGACCCCTGGGTAGCTTGCTGGGGTCAGGGGCCCTTAGGTGGAGGGCAAGGGGGCACCCTGCGGCCTACACTGCAAGTCCAGGGAGAGAGGTGGACCCCTGGGTAGCTTGCTGGGGTCAGAGGCCCCTAGATGGAGGGCCAGGAGGCACAATGGGGCCTATACTGCTGGTCCAGGGAGAGAGGTGGACCCCTGGATAGCTTGCTGGGTTCAGAAGCCCCTAGGTGGAGGGCTAGGGGGCACCCTGGGGCCTCTACTGCAAGATCAGGGAGAGATGTGGACCTCTGGGTAGCTTGCTGGGGTCAGAGACCCCTAGCTGGAAGGCAAGGGGGCACCCTGGGGCCTACACTGCATATCCAGAGAGAGAGGTGGACCCCTGGGTAACTTGCTGGGGTCATGGGCCCTTAGGTGGAGGGCCAGGGGGCATCCTGGGGCCTATACTGCAAGTCCAGGAAGAGATGTGGACCCCTGGGTAGCTTGCTGGGGTCATAGGCCCCTAAGTCGAGTGCCAGGGGCACATTGGGGCTAATACTGCAAGTCCAGGAAAAGAGGTGGACCCCTGGGTAGCTTGCTGGGGTCAGGGGCCCTTAGGTGGAGGGCCAGGTGGCACCCTGGGGCCTACACTGCAAGTCCAGGGAGAGAGGTGGACCCCTGGTTAGTTTGCTGGGCTCATGGGCCCTTACAAGGAGGTCCAGGGGCACCCTGGGGCCTATACTGCAAGTCCAGGGAGAGAGCTGGTCCTCTGGGTAGCTTGCTGGGGTCAGAAGCCCCTAGGTGGGGTGCAAGGGGGCACCCTGGGGCCTATACTGCAAGTCCAAGGAGAGTGGTGGACCCCTTGTTAGCTTGCTGGGGTCAGGGGCCCTTAGGTGGATGTCAAGGGGGCACCCTGGGGCCTACACTGCAAGTCCAGGGAGAGAGGTGGACCCCTGGGTAGCTTGCTGGGGTCAGGATCCCTTAGGTGGAGGGCAAGGGGGCACCCTGGGGCCTACACTGCATGTCCAGGGAGAGAGGTAGACCCCTGGGTAACTTGCTGGGGTCAGGGGCCCTTAGGTGGAGGGCCAGAGGGCACCCTGGGGCCTATATTGCAAGTCCAGGAAGAGATGTGGACCCCTGGGTAGCATGCTGGGGTCAAAGGCCCCTAAGTGGAGTGCCAGGGGCACCCTGGGGCCTATACTGCAAGTCCAGGGAGAGAGGTGGACCCCTGGGTAGCTTGCTGGGGTCAGGGGCCCTTAGGTTGAGGGCCAGGTGGCACCCTGGGGCCTATAATGCAAGTCCAGGAAGAGAGGTGGACCCCTGGGTAGCTTGCTGGGGTCAGAGGCCCCTAGGTGGAGGGCCAGGGGGCATCCTGGGGCCTACACTGCAAGTCCCGGGATAGACACGGACCCCTGGGTAGCTTGCTGGGGTCAGGGGCACCTAGATGGAGGGCCAGGGGTAACCCTGGGGCCTATACTGGAAGTCCAGGGAGAGAGGTGTACCCCTGAAAAGTTTGCTGGGCTCATGGGCCCTTACGTGGAGGGCCAGGGGCACCCTGGGGCCTATACTGCAAGTCCAGGGAGAGAGCTGGTCCTCTGGGTAGCTTGCTGGGGTCAGAAGCCCCTAGGTGGGGTGCAAGGGGGCACCCTGGGGCCTATACTGCAAGTCCAGGGAGAGAGGTGGACCCCTGGGTAGCTTGCTGGGGTAAGGGGCCCCTAGGAGGAGGGCAAGGGGGAACCCTGGGGCCTATACTGCAAGACCAGGGAGAGAGGTGGACCCCTGGGTAGCTTGCTGGGGTCAGGGGCCCTTAGGTGGAGGGCAAGGGGGCACCCTGGGGCCTACACTGCAAGTCCAGGGAGAGAGGTGGACCCCTGGGTAGCTTGCTGGGGTCAGAGGCCCCTAGGTGGAGGGCCAGGAGGCACAATGGGGCCTACACTGCTGGTCCAGAGAGAGAGGTGGACCCATGGGTAGCTTGCTGGGGTCAGAGGCCCCCAGGTGGAGGGCCAGGGGCACACTTGGGCCTACACTGCAAGTCCAGGGAGAGAGGTGGACCCCTGGGTAGCTTGCTGGGGTCATAGGCCCCTAAATGGAGTGCCAGGGGCACACTGGGGCCTATACTGCAAGTTCAGGGAGAGAGGTGGACCCCTGGGTAGCTTGCTGGGGTCAGGGGCCCTAAGGTGGAGGGCCAGGGGGCATCCTGGTGCCTACACTGCAAGTCCATGGATAGACATGGACCCCTGGGTAGCTTGATGGGGTCAAGGGCAACTAGATGGAGGGCCAGGGGTAACCCTGGGGCCTATACTGCAAGTCCAGGGAGAGAGGTGGACCCCTGGTTAGATTGCTGGGCTCATGGGCCTTTAGGTGGAGGGCCAGGGGCACCCTGGGGCCTATACTGCAAGTCCAGGGAGAGAGCTGGTCCTCTGGGTAGCTTGCTGGGGTCAGAAGCCCCTAGGTGGGGTGCAAGGGGGCACCCTGGGGCCTATATTGCAAGTCCAAGGAGAGAGGTGGACCCCTGGGTAGCTTGCTGGGGTCAGGGGCACCTAGATGGAGGGCCAGGGGTAACCCTGGGGCCTATACTGCAAGTCCAGGGAGAGAGGTGGACCCCTGGTTAGATTGCTGGGCTCATGGGCCTTTAGGTGGAGGGCCAGGGGCACCCTGGGGCCTATACTGCAAGTCCAGGGAGAGAGGTGGACCCCTGGGTAGCTTGCTGGGGTAAGGGGCCCCTAGGAGGAGGAGGGCCAAGGGGCACCCTGGGGCCTATACTGCAACACCAGGGAGAGAGGTGGACCCCTGGGTAGCTTGCTGGGGTCAGGGGCCCTTAGGTGGAGGGCAAGGGGGCACCCTGCCGCCTACACTGCAAGTCCAGGGAGAGAGGTGGACCCCTGGGTAGCTTGCTGGGGTCAGAGGCCCCTAGATGGAGGGCCAGGAGGCACAATGGGGCCTATACTGCTGGTCCAGGGAGAGAGGTGGACCCCTGGGTAGCTTGCTGGGTTCAGAAGCCCCTAGGTGGAGGGCCAGGGGGCACCCTGGGGCCTCTACTGCAAGATCAGGGAGAGATGTGGACCTCTGGGTAGCTTGCTGGGGTCAGAGACCCCTAGGTGGAGGGCAAGGGGGCACCCTGGGGCCTACACTGCATATCCAGAGAGAGAGGTGGACCCCTGGGTAACTTGCTGGGGTCATGGGCCCTTAGGTGGAGGGCCAGGGGGCATCCTGGGGCCTATACTGCAAGTCCAGGAAGAGATGTGGACCCCTGGGTAGCTTGCTGGGGTCATAGGCCCCTAAGTCGAGTGCCAGGGGCACCCTGGGGCTAATACTGCAAGTCCAGGAGAAGAGGTGGACCCCTGGGTAGCTTGCTGGGGTCAGGGGCCCTTAGGTGGAGGGCCAGGTAGCACCCTGGGGCCTATAATGCAAGTCCAGGAAGAGAGGTGGACCCCTGGGTAGCTTGATGGGGTCAGGGGCACCTAGATGGAGGGCCAGGGGTAACCCTGGGGCCTATACTGCAAGTCCAGTTAGAGAGGTGGACCCCTGGGTAGTTTGCTTGGCTCATGGGCCCTTAGGTTGAGGGCCAGTGGCACCCTGGGGCCTATACTGCAAGTCCAGGGAGAGAGGTGGACCCCTGGGTAGCTTGCTGGGGTCATAGGCCCCTAAGTGGAGTGCCAGGGGCACCCTGGGGCCTATACTGCAAGTCCAGGGAGAGAGGTGGACCCCTGGGTAGCTTGCTGGGGTGTGGGGCCCTTAGGTGGAGGGGCAGGGGGCACCCTGGGGCCTACACTGCAAGTCCAGGGAGACAGGTTGACCCCTGGGTAGCTTGCTGGGGTCAGTGGCCCTAAGTTGGAGGGCCAGGGGGCACCCTGGGGGCTATATTGCAAGTCCAAGGAGAGAGCTGGACCTCTTGGTAGCTTGCTGGGGTCAGAGGCCCCTATGTGGAGGGCCAGGGGGCATCCTGGGGCCTACACTGCAAGTCCAGGGATAGAGTTGGACCCCTGGGTAGCCTACTGGGGTCAGAGGCCCTTCGGTGGAGGGCAAGGGGGCACCCTGGGGCCTACACTGCAAGTCCGGGGAGAGAGGTGGACCCCTGGGTAGCTTGCTGGGGTCATGGGCCCTTAGGTGGAGGGCCAGGGGGCATCCTGGGGCCTATATTGCAAGTCCAGGAAGAGATGAGGACCCCTGGGTAGCTTGCTGGGGTCATAGGCCCCTAAGTCGAGTGCCAGGGGCACCCTGGGGCTAATACTGCAAGTCCAGGAGAAGAGGTGGACCCCTGGGTAGCTTGCTGGGGTCAGGGGCCCTTAGGTGGAGGGCCAGGTAGCACCCTGGGGCCTATAATGCAAGTCCAGGAAGAGAGGTGGACCCCTGGGTAGCTTGATGGGGTCAGGGGCACCTAGATGGAGGGCCAGGGGTAACCCTGGGGCCTATACTGCAAGTCCAGTTAGAGAGGTGGACCCCTGGGTAGCTTGCTGGGGTCAGGGGCCCTTAGGTGGAGGGCCAGGGGCACCCTGGGGCCTATACCGCAAGATCAGGGAGAGACGTGGACCCCTGGGTAGCTTGCTGGGGTCAGAGTCCCCTAGGTGGAGGGCAAGGGGGCACTCTGGGGCCTCCACTGCAAGTCCAGGAAGAGAGGTGGACCCCTGGGTAGCTTGCTGGGGTCAGACGCCCCCAGGTGGAGGGCCAAGGGGCACCCTTGGGCCTACACTGCAAGTCCAGGGAGAGAGGTGGACCCCTGGGTAGCTTGCTGGGGTCAGAGACCCCTAGTTGGAGGGCAAGGGGGCACCCTGGGGCCTTTAATGGAAGTCCAGGGAGGGAAGTGGACCCTGGGTAGCCTGCTGGGGTCAGATTCCCTTAGGTGGAAGGCCAGGGCGCACCCTGGGGCCTATACTGCAAGTCCATGGAGAGAGGTGGACCCCTGGGTAGCTTGTTGGGGTCAGGGGCCCTTAGGTGGAGGGCCAGGGGGCATCCTGGGGCCTATACTGCAAGTCCAGGGAGAGAGGTGGACC
Organism: Danio rerio; assembly: GCF_052040795.2. NCBI lineage: Eukaryota > Metazoa > Chordata > Actinopteri > Cypriniformes > Danionidae > Danio > Danio rerio. Next base: position 27,701,376 of record NC_141041.1, on the reverse strand, counting down.
CCTGGGTAGCTTGCTGGGGTCAGACGCCCCCAGGTGGAGGGCCAGGGGGCACCCTTGGGCCTACACTGCAAGTCCAGGGAGAGAGGTGGACCCCTGGGTAGCTTGCTGGGGTCAAAGACCCCTAGTTGGAGGGCCAGGGGGCACCCTGGGGCCTTTAATGGAAGTCCAGGGAGGGAAGTGGACCCTGGGTAGCCTGCTGGGGTCAGATTCCCTTAGGTGGAAGGCCAGGGCGCACCCTGGGGCCTATACTGCAAGTCCAGGGAGAGAGGTGGACCCCTGGGTAGCTTGCTGGGGTCAGGGGCCCTTAGGTGGAGGGCCAGGTGCACCCTGGGGCCTATACTGCAAGTACAGGAAGAGATGTGGACCCCTGGGTAGCTTGCTGGGGTCATAGGCCCCTAAGTGGAGTGCCAGGGGCACCCTGGGGCCTATACTGCAAGTCCAGGGAGAGAGGTGGACCCCTGGGTAGCTTGCTGGGGTCAGGATCCCTTAGGTGGAGGGCAAGGGGGCACCCTGGGGCCTACACTCCATGTCCAGGGAGAGAGGTGGACCCCTGGGTAGCTTGCTGGGGTCAGGGGCCCTTAGGTGGAGGGCCAGGGCGTACCCTGGGGCCTACACTGCAAGTCCAGGAAGAGATGTGGACCCCTGGGTAGCTTGCTGGGGTCAGGGGCCCTTAGGTGGAGGGCAAGGGGGCACCCTGGGTTCTACACTGCAAGTCCAGGGAGAGAGGTGGACCCCTGGGTAGCTTACTGGGGTCTGAGGCCCTTCGGTGGAGGGCAAGGGGGCACCCTGGGGCCTACACTGCAAGTCCAGGGAGAGAGGTGGACCCCTGGGTAGCTTGCTGGGGTCAGAGGCCCCTAGGTGAAGGGCCAGGAGAAACAATATGGCCTATACTGCTGGTCCAGGTAGAGAGGTGGACCCCTGGGTAGCTTGCTGGGTTCAGAAGCCCCTAGGTGGAGTGCCAGGGGGCACCCTGGGGCCTATACTGCAAGATCAGGGAGAGACGTGGACCCCTGGGTAGCTTGCTGGGGTCAGAGTCCCCTAGGTGGAGGGCAAGGGGGCACCCTGGGTCCTACACTGCAAGTCCAGGAAGAGATGTGGAACACTGGGTAAATTGCTGGGGTCAGGGGCCCTAGGGTGGAGGGCAAGGGGGCACCCTGGGGCCTACACTGCAAGTCCAGGGAGAGAGGTGGACCCCTGGGTAGCTTGCTGGGGTCAGAGGCCCTTAGGTGGAGGGCAAGGGGGCACCCTGGGGCCTACACTGCAAGTCCAGGGAGAGAGGTGGACCCCTGGGTAGCTTGCTGGGGTCAGAGGCCCTTAGGTGGAGGGCCAGGGGGCACCCTGGGGCCTACACTGCAAGTCCAGGGAGAGAGGTGGACCCCTGGGTAGCTTGCTGGGGTCAGAGGCCCCTAGGTTGAGGGCAATGAGGCACAATGGGGCCTATACTGCTGGTCCAGGGAGAGAGGTGGACCCCTGGGTAGCTTGCTGGGGTCAGAGACCCCTAGTTGGAGGGCAAGGGGGCACCCTGGGGCCTTTAATGGAAGTCCAGGGAGGGAAGTGGACCCTGGGTAGCCTGCTAGGGTCAGATTCCCTTAGGTGGAAGGCCAGGGTGCACCCTGGGGCCTATACTGCAAGTCCAGTGAGAGAGGTGGACCCCTGGGTAGCTTGCTGGGGTCAGGGGCCCTTAGGTGGAGGGCCAGGGGCACCCTGGGGCCTATACTGCATGTCCAGGAAGAGATGTGGACCCCTGGGTAGCTTGCTGGGGTCATAGGCCCCTAAGTGGAGTGCCAGGGGCACCCTGGGGCCTATACTGCAAGTCCAGGGAGAGAGGTGGACCCCTGGGTAGCTTGCTGGGGTCAGGGGCACTTAGGTGGAGGGTAAGGGGGCACCCTGGGGCCTACACTGCAAGTCCAGGTAGAGAGGTGGACCCCTGGGTAGCTTGCTGGGGTCAGAGGCCCCTAGGTGGAGGGCCAGGAGGCACAATGGGGCCTATACTGCTAGTCCAGGGAGAGAGGTGGACCCCTTGGTAGCTTGCTGGGGTCAGGGGCCCTTAGGTGGAGGGCAAGGGGGCACCCTGGGGCCTACACTGCAAGTCCAGGGAGAGAGGTGGACCCCTGGGTAGCTTGCTGGGGTCAGAGGCCCCCAGGTGGAGGGCCAGGGGGCACCCTTGGGCCTACACTGCAAGTCCAGGGAGAGAGGTGGACCCCTGGGTAGCTTGCTGGGGTCAGAGACCCCTAGTTGGAGGGCCAGGGGGCACCCTGGGGCCTTTAATGGAAGTCCAGGGAGGTAAGTGGACCCTGGGTAGCCTGCTGGGGTCAGATTCCCTTAGGTGGAAGGCCAGGGCGCACCCTGGGGCCTATACTGCAAGTCCAGGGAGAGAGGTGGACCCCTGGGTAGCTTGCTGGGGTCAGGGGCGGGCCAGGTGCACCCTGGGGCCTATACTGCAAGTCCAGGAAGAGATGTGGACCCCTGGGTAGCTTGCTGGGGTCATAGGCCCCTAAGTGGAGTGCCAGGGGCACCCTGGGGCCTATACTGCAAGTTCAGGGAGAGAGGTGGACCCCTTGGTAGCTTGCTAGGGTCAGGATCCCTTAGGTGGAGGGCCAGGGGGCACCCTTGGGCCTATACTGCAAGTCCAGGAAGAGATGTGGACCCCTGGGTAGCTTGCTGGGGTCAGCGGCCCTTAGGTGGAGGGCAAGGGGGCACCCTGGGGCCTACACTGCAAAACCAGGGAGAGAGGTGGACCACTGGGTAGCTTGCTGGGGTCAAAGACCCCTAGGTGGAGGGTAATTGGGCACCCTGGGGCCTTTAATGGAAGTCAAGGGAGGGAAGTGGACCCTGGGTAGCTTGCTGGGGTCAGATTCCCCTAGGTGGAAGGCCAAGGCGCACCCTGGGGCCTATACTGCAAGTCCAGGGATAGAGGTGGACACCTGGGAAGCTTGCTGGGGTCAGGGGCCCGTAGGTGGAGGGCAAGGGGGCACCCTGGGGCCTACACTGCATGTCCAGGGAGAGAGGTAGACCCAAGGGTAGCTTGCTGGGGTCAGGGGCCCTTTGGTGGAGGGCCAGGGGGCACCCTGGGGCCTATACTGCAAGTCTAGGAAGAGATGTGGACCCCTGGGTAGCTTGCTGGGGTCAGGGGCACCTAGATGGAGGGCCAGGGGTAACCCTGGGGCCTATACTGCAAGTCCAGGGAAAGAGTTGGACCCCTGATTAGTTTGCTGGGCTCATGGGCCCTTAGGTGGAGGGCCAGGGCGCACCCTGGGGCCTTTTCTGCAGGTCCAGGGAGAGAGCTGGTCCTCTGGGTAGCTTGCTGGGGTCAGAAGCCCCTAGGTGGGGTGCAAGGGGGCACCCTGGGGCCTATACTGCAAGTCCAGATAGAGAGGTGGACCCCTGGGTAGCTTGCTGGGGTAAGGGGCCCCTAGGAGGAGGGCCAGGGGGCACCCTGGGGCCTATAGTGCAAGACCAGGGAGAGAGTTGGACCACTGGGTAGCTTGCTGTGGTCAGAGATTCCTAGGTGGAGGGCAAGGGGGCACCCTGGGGCCTTTAATGGAAGTCCAGGGAGGGAAGTGGACCCTGGGTAGCTTGCTGGGGTCAGATTCCCCTATGTGGAAGGCCAGGGCGCACACTGGGGCCTATACTGCAAGTCCAGGGAGAGGGGTGGACCCCTGGGTAGCTTGCTGGTGTCAGGGGCCCTTAGGTGGAGGGCTAGGGGGCACCCTGGGGCCTAAACTGCAAGTCCAGGGAGAGAGGTGGATCCCTGTGTAGCTTGCTGGAGTCAGAGGCCCCCAGGTGGAAGGCCAGGGGGCACCCTTGGGCCAACACTGCAAGTCCAGGGAGAGAGGTGGAGCCCTGGGTAGCTTGCTGGGGTCATAGGCCCCTAAGTGGGGTGCCAGGGGCACACTGGGGCCTATACTGCAAGTCCAGGGAGAGAGGTGGACCCCTGGGTAGCTTGCTGGGGTCAGGGGTCCTTAGGTGGATTGACAGGTGGCACCCTGGGGCCTATACTGCAAGTCCAGGAAGAGAGGTGGACCCCTGGGTAGCTTGCTGGGGTCAGGGGCACCTAGATGGAGAGCCAGAGGTCACCCTGTTGCCTATACTGCAAGTCCAGGGAGAGAGGTGGACCCCTGAGTAGCTTGCTGGGGTCAGGGGCTCTTAGTTGGAGGGCCAGGTGGCACCCTGGGGCCTATAATAAAAGTCCAGGGATAGACATCGACCCCTGGGTAGCTTGCTGGTGTCAGGGGCACCTAGATGGAGGGCCAGGGGTAACCCTCGGTCCTATTCTTCAAGTCCAGGGAGAGAGGTGGACCCCTGGGTAGTTTGCTGGGCTCATGGGCCCTTAGGTGGAGGGCCAGGGGCACCCTGGGGCCTATACTGCAATTCCAGGAAGAGAGGCGGACACCTGGGTAGCTTGCTGGGGTCAGATACCCCTAGATGGAGTTCAAAGGGGCACCCTGGGGCCTATACTGCAAGTCCAGAGATAGAGGGGGTCCTCTGGGTTGCTTGCTGGGGTCAGAAGCCCCTAAGTGGAGGGCCAGGGGGCACACTGAGACCTATACTGCTGGTCCAGGGAGAGAGGTGGACCCCTGGGCAGTTTGCTGGGGTCAGGGGCCCTTAGGTGGAGGGCAAGGGGGCACCCTGGGGCCTATACTGCATGTCCAGGGAGAGAGGTGGACCCCTGGGTAGCTTGCTGGGGTAAGGGGCCCCTAGGATTAGGGCCAGGGGGCACCCTGAGGCCTATACTGCAAGACCAGGGAGAGACGTGGACCACTGGGTAGCTTGCTGGGGTTTAAAGACCCCTAGGTGGAGGGTAAGGGGGCAACCTGGGGCCTTTAATGGAAGTCAAGGGAGGGAAGTGGACCCTGGGTAGCTTGCTGGGGTCAGATTCCCCTAGGTGGAAGGCCAGGGCGCACCCTGGGGTCTATACTGCAAGTCCAGGGATAGAGGTGGACCCCTGGGAAGCTTGCTGGGGTCAGTGGCCCTTAGGTGGAGGGCAAGGGGGCACCCTGGGGCCTACACTGCATGTCCAGGGAGAGAGGTAGACCCCTGGGTAGCTTGCTGGGGTCAGGGGCCCTTAGGTGGAGGGCCAGGGGGCACCCTGGGGCCTATACTGCAAGTCCAGGAAGAGATGTGGACCCCTGGGTAGCTTGCTGGGGTCAGGGGCACCTAGATGGAGGGCCAGGGGTAACCCTGGGGCCTATACTGCAAGTCCAGGGAAAGAGTTGGACCCCTGATTAGTTTGCTGGGCTCATGGGCCCTTAGGTGGAGGGCCAGGGCGCACCCTGGGGCCTTTACTGCAAGTCCAGGGAGAGAGGTGGACCCCTGGGTAGCTTGCTGGGGTAAGGGGCCCCTAGGAGGAGGGCCAGGGGGCACCCTGGGGCCTATAGTGCAAGACCAGGGAGAGAGTTGGACCACTGGGTAGCTTGCTGTGGTCAGAGACCCCTAGGTGGAGGGCCAAGGGGCATCCTGGGGCCTACACTGCAAGTCCAGGGATAGACGTGGACCCCTGGGTAGCTTGCTGGGGTCAGGGGCACCTAGATGGAGAGCCATAGGTCACCCTGTTGCCTATACTGCAAGTCCAGGGAGAGAGGTGGACCACTGGGTAGCTTGATGGGGTCAGGGGCCCTTAGGTGGAGGGCAAGGAGGCACCCTGGGGCCTATACTGCAAGATCAGGGAGAGAGGTGGACCCCTGGGTAGCTTGCTGGGGTCAGAAGCCCCTAGGTGGAGGGCCAAGGGGCATCCAGGGGTAAATACTGCAAGTCCAGGGAGAGAGGTGGACCCCTGGGTAGCTTGCTGGGGTCAGACACCCCTAGGTGGGGTGCAAGGGGGCACCCTGGGGCCTATGCTGCAAGTCCAGGGAGAGAGGTTGACCCCTGGGTAGCTTGCTAGGGTAAGGGGCACCTAGGAGGAGGGCCAGGGGGCACCCTGGGGCCTATACTGCAAGACCAGGGAGAGAGGTGGACCACTGGGTAGCTTGCTGGGCTCAGAGACCCCTAGGTGGAGGGCAAGGGGGCACCCTTGGGCCTTTAATTGAAGTCCAGGGAGGGAAGTGGACCCTGGGTAGCTTGCTGGGGTCAGATTCCCCTATGTGGAAGGCCAGGGCGCACCCTGGGGCCTATACTGCAAGCCCAGGGAGTGAGTTGGACCCCTGGGTAGCTTGCTGGGGTCAGGGGCCCTTAGGTGGAGGGCAAGGGGGCACCCTGGGGCCTACACTGCAAGTCCAGGGAGAGAAGTGGACCCCTGGGTAGCTTGCTAGGGTCAGAAGCCCCTAAGTGGAGGGCCAGGGGGCACACTGGGACCTATACTGCTGGTCCAGGGAGAGAGGTGGAGCCCTGGGCAGTTTGCTGGGGTCAGAGGCCCTTAGGTGGAGGGCAAGGGGGCACCCTGGGGCCTAAACTGCATGTCCAGGGAGAGAGGTGGACCCCTGGGTAGCTTGCTGGGGTAAGGGGCCCCTAGGATTAGGGCCAGGGGGCACCCTGTGGCCTATACTGCAAGACCAGGGAGAGAGGTGGACCACTGGGTAGCTTGCTGGGTTCAAAGACCCCTAGGTGGAGGGTAAGGGGGCACCCTGGGGCCTTTAATGGAAGTCAAGGGAGGGAAGTGGACCCTGGGTAGCTTGCTGGGGTCAGATTCCCCTAGGTGGAAGGCCAGGGCGCACCCTGGGGCCTATACTGCAAGTCCAGGGATAGAGGTGGACCCCTGGGAAGCTTGCTGGGGTCAGGGGCCCTTAGGTGGAGGGCCAGGGGGCACCCTGGGGCCTATACTGCAAGTCCAGGAAGAGATGTGGACCCCTGGGAAGCTTGCTGGGGTCAGGGGCCCTTAGGTGGAGGGCCAGGGGGCACCCTGGGGCCTATACTGCAAGTCCAGGAAGAGATGTGGACCCCTGGGTAGCTTGCTGGGGTCAGGGGCACCTAGATGGAGGGCCAGGGGTAACCCTGGGGCTTATACTGCAAGTCCAGGGAAAGAGGTGGTCCCCTTATTAGTTTGCTGGGCTCATGGGCCCTTAGGTAGAGGGCCAGGGCGCACCCTGGGGCCTTTACTGCAAGTCCAGGGAGAGAGCTGGTCCTCTGGGTAGCTTGCTGGGGTCAGAAGCCCCTAGGTGGGGTGCAAGGGGGCACCCTGGGGCCTATACTGCAAGTCCAGGGAGAGAGGTGGATCCCTGGGTAGCTTGCTGTGGTCAGAGACCCCTAGGTGGAGGGCAAGGGGGCACCCTGGGGCCTTTAATGGAAGTCAAGGGAGGGAAGTGGACCCTGGGTAGCTTGCTGGGGTCAGATTCCCCTAGGTTGAAGGCCAGGGTGCACCCTCTGGCCTATACTGCAAGTCCAGGGAGAGAGGTGGACCCCTGTGTAGCTTGCTGGAGTCAGAGGCCCCCAGGTGGAAGGCCAGGGGGCACCCTTGGGCCAACACTGCAAGTCCAGGGAGAGAGGTGGAGCCCTGGGTAGCTTGCTGGGGTCATAGGCCCCTAAGTGGGGTGCCAGGGGCACACTGGGGCCTATACTGCAAGTCCAGGGAGAGAGGTGGACCCCTGGGTAGCTTGCTGGGGTCAGAGGTCCTTAGGTGGAGGGCCAGGTGGCACCCTGGGGCCTATACTGCAAGTCCAGGAAGAGAGGTGGACCCCTGGGTAGCTTGCTGGGGTCAGAGGCCCCTAGGTGGAGGGCCAAGGGGCATCCTGGGGCCTACACTGCAAGTCCAGGGATAAACGTGGACCCCTGGGTAGCTTGCTGGGGTCAGGGGCACCTAGATGGAGAGCCAGAGGTCACCCTGTTGCCTATACTGCAAGTCCAGGGAGAGAAGTGGCCCCAGAGTAGCTTGCTGGGGTCAAGGGCCCTTAGTTGGAGGGCCAGGTGGCACCCTGGGGCCTATACTGCAATTCCAGGAAGAGAGGCGGACACCTCGGTAGCTTGCTGGGGTCAGGGGCCCTTAGGTGGAGGGCAAGGGGGCACCCTGGGGCCTACACTGCAAGTCCAGACAGAGAGGTGGACGCCTGGGTAGCTTGCTAGGGTAAGAGACCCCTAGATAGAGTGCAAAGGGGCATCCTTGGGTCTATACTGCAAGTCCAGGGAGAGAGGTGGACCCCTGGGTAGCTTGCTGGGGTCAGGGGCCCTTAGGTTGAGGGCCAGGGGCACCCTGGGGCCTATACTACAATTCCAGGAAGAGAGGTGGACCCCTGGGTAGCTTGCTGGGGTAAGGGGCCCCTGGGTGGAAGGCCAGGGGAGACCCTGGGGCCTATTCTGCAAGTCCAGGGAGAAGGGTGGACCCTTGGGTAGCTTGCTGGGGTCAGAGGCCCCTAGGTGGAGGGCCAGGGGGCACACTGGGAACTATACTGCTGGTCCGGGGAGAGAGGTGGACCTCTGGGTAGCTTGTTGGGGTCAGGGGCCCTTAGGTGGAGGGCAAGGGGGCACCCTGGGGCCTATACTGCAAGATCAGGGAGAGAGGTGGACCCCTGGGTAGCTTAATGGGGTCAGAGACCCCTAGGTGGAGGGCAAGGGGGCACCCTGGGGCCTCCACTGCAAGTCCAGGGAGAGATGTGGACCCATGGGTAGCTTGCTGGGGTCAGAGGCCCCAGGTGGAGGGCCAGGGGGCACCCTGGGGCCTACACTGCAAGTCCAGGGAGAAAGGTGGACTCCTGGGTAGCTTGCTGGGGTAAGAGACCCCTAGTTGGAGGGCAAGGGGGCATCCTGGGGCCTTTAATGGAAGTCCAGGGAGGGAAGTGAACCCTGGGTAGCTTGCTGGGGTCAGATTCCCTTAGGTGGAGGGCCAGGGCGCACCCTGGGGCCTATACTGCAATTCCAGGGAGAGAGGTGGACCCCTGGGTAGCTTGCTGGGGTCAGGGGCCATTAGGTGGAGGGCCAGGGTGCACCCTGGAGCCTATATTGCAGTTCCAGGAAGAGATGTGGACCCCTGGGTAGCTTGCTGGGGTCATAGGCCCCTAAGTGGAGTCCCAGGGGCACCCTGGGGCCTATAGTGCAAGACCAGGGAGAGAGGTGGACCCCTGGGTAGCTTGCTGGGGTCATAGGCCCTTAGGTGGAGGGCAAGGAGGCACCCTGGGGCCTACACTGCAAGTCCAGGGAGAGAGGTGGACCCCTGGGTAGCTTGCTGGGGTCAGAGGCCCCTAGGTGGAGGGCCAGGAGGCACAATGGGGCCTATACTGCTGGTCCAGGGAGAGAGGTTGACCCCTGGGTAGCTTGCTGGGTTCAGAAGCCCCTAGGTGGAGGGCCAGGGGGCACCCTGGGGCCTATACTGCAAGACCAGGGAGAGAGGTGGACCCCTGGGTAGCTTGCTGGGGTCAGGAGCCCTTAGGTGGAGGGCAAGGAGGCACCCTGGGGCCTACACTGCAAGTCCAGGGAGAGAGGTGGACCCCTGGGTAGCTTGCTGGGGTCAGAGGCCCCCAGGTGGAGTGCCAGGGGGCACCCTTGGGCCTACACTGCAAGTCCAGTGAGAGAGGTTGACCCCTGGGTAGCTTGCCGGGGTCAGAGACCCCTAGGTGGAGGGCAAGGGGGCACCCTGGGGCCTCCACTGCAAGTCCAGGGAGAGGTGTACACCTGGGTAGCTTGCTGGGATCAGAGGCCCCCAGGTGGAATGCCAGGGTGCACCCTTGGGCCTACACTGCAAGTTTAGGGAGAGAGGTGGACCCCTGGGTAGCTTGCCGGGGTCAGAAGCCCCTAGGTGGAGGGCCAGGGGGCACCCTGGGGCCTATACTGCAAGACCAGGGAGAGAGGTGGACCCCTGGGTAGCTTGCTGGGGTCAGGGGCCCTTAGGTGGAGGGCAAGGAGGCACCCTGGGGCCTACACTGCAAGTCCAGGGAGAGAGGTGGACCCCTGGGTAGCTTGCTGGGGTCAGATTCCCCTAGGTGGAAGGCCAGGGCGCACCCTGGGGCCTATATTGCAAGATCAGGGAGAGAGGTGGACCCCTGGGTAGCTTGCTGGGGTCAGAGACCCCTAGGTGGAGGGCAAGGGGGCACCCTGGGGCCTCCACTGCAAGTCCAGGGATAGAGGTGGACCCCTGGGTAGCTTGCTGGGATCAGAGTCCCCCAGGTGGAGTGCCAGGGGGCACCCTTGGGCCTACACTGCAAGTCCAGGGAGAGAGGTGGACCCCTGGGTAGCTTGCCGGGGTCAGAAGCCCCTAGGTGGGGTGCAAGGGGGCACCCTGGGGCCTATACTGCAAGACCAGGGAGAGATGTGGACCACTGGGTAGCTTGCTGTGGTCAGAGACCCCTAGGTGGAGGGCAAGGGGGCACCCTGGGGCCTTTAATGGAAGTCCAGGTAGGGAAGTGGACCCTGGGTAGCTTGCTGGGGACAGATTCCCCTAGGTGGAAGGCCAGGGTGCACCCTGGGGCCTATACTGCAAGTCCAGGGAGAGAGGTGGAAAACTGGGTAGCTTGCTGGGGTCAGGGGCCCTTAGGTGGAGGGCAAGGGGGCACCCTGGGGCCTATACTGCAAGTCCAAGGAGAGAGGTGGACCCCTGGTTAGTTTGCTGGGATCATGGGCCCTTAGGTGGAGGGCCAGGGGCACCCTGTGGCCTATACTGCAAGTCCAGGGAGAGAGCTGGTCCTCTGGGTAGCTTGCTGGGGTCAGAAGCCCCTAGGTGGGGTTTAAGGGGGCACCCTGGGGCCTACACTGCAAGTCCAGGGAGAGAGCTGGAAAACTGGGTAGCTTGCTGGCGTCAGGGGCCCTTAGGTGGAGGGCAAGTGGGCACCCTGGGGCCTACACTTCAAGTCCAGGGAGAGAGGTGGACCCATGGGTAGCTTGCTGGGGTCAGAGGCCCCCAGGTGGAGGGCCAGGGGGCACCCTTGGGCCTACACTGCAAGTCCAGGCAGAGAGGTGGACCCCTGGGTAGCTTGCTGGGGTCATAGGCCCCTAAATGGAGTGCCAGGGGCACACTGGGGCCTATACTGCAAGTCCAGGGAGAGAGGTGGACCCCTGGGTAGCTTGCTGGGGTCAGGGGCCCTTAGGTGGAGGGCCAGGTGGCACCCTGGAGCCTATACTGCAAGTCCAGGAAGAGAGGTGGACCCCTGGGTAGCTTGCTGGGGTCAGAGGCCCCTAGGTGGAGGGCCAGGGGGCATCCTGGGGCCTACACTGCAAGTCCAGGGATAGACATGGACCCCTGGGTAGCTTGATGGGGTCAAAGGCACCTAGATGGAGGGCCAGGGGTAACCCTGGGGCCTATACTGCAAGTCCAGGGAGAGAGGTGGAACCCTGGTTAGTTTGCTGGGCTCATGGGCCCTGAGGTGGAGGGCCAGGGGCACCCTGGGGCCTATACTGCAAGTCCAGGGAGAGAGCTGGTCCTCTGGGTAGCTTGCTGGGGTCAAAAGCCCCTAGGTGGGGTGCAAGGGGGCACCCTGGGGCCTATACTGCAAGTCCAAGGAGAGAGGTGGACCCCTGGGTACCTTGCTGGGGTCAGGGGCCCTTAGGTGGAGGTCAAGGGGCCACCCTGGGGCCTACACTGCAAGTCCAGGAAGAGATGTGGACCCCTGGGTAGCTTGCTGGGGTCATAGGCCCCTAAGTGGAGTGCCAGGGGCACCCTGGGGCCTATAATGCAAGTCCAGGGAGAGAGGTGGACCCCTGGGTAGCTTGCTGGGGTCAGGGGCCCTTAGGTGGAGGGCCAGGTGGCACCCTGGGGCCTATAATGCAAGTCCAGGAAGAGAGGTGGACCCCTGGGTAGCTTGCTGGGGTCAGAGGCCCCTAGGTGGAGGGCCAGGGGGCATCCTGGGGCCTACACTGCAAGTCCAGGGATAGACACGGACCCCTGGGTAGCTTTCCTGGGTCAGGGGCACCTAGATGGAGGGCCAGGGGTTACCCTGGGGCCTACACTGCAAGTCCAGGGAGAGAGGTGGACCCCTGGTTAGTTTGCTGGGCTCATGGGCCCTTACAAGGAGGTCCAGGGGCACCCTGGGGCCTATACTGCAAGTCCAGGGAGAGAGCTGGTCCTCTGGGTAGCTTGCTGGGGTCAGAAGCCCCTAGGTGGGGTGCAAGGGGGCACCCTGGGGCCTATACTGCAAGTCCAAGGAGAGTGGTGGACCCCTGGTTAGCTTGCTGGGGTCAGGGGCCCTTAGGTGGATGTCAAGGGGGCACCCTGGGGCCTACACTGCAAGTCCAGGGAGAGAGGTGGACCCCTGGGTAGCTTGCTGGGGTCAGGATCCCTTAGGTGGAGGGCAAGGGGGCACCCTGGGGCCTACACTGCATGTCCAGGGAGAGAGGTAGACCCCTGGGTAACTTGCTGGGGTCAGGGGCCCTTAGGTGGAGGGCCAGAGGGCACCCTGGGGCCTATATTGCAAGTCCAGGAAGAGATGTGGACCCCTGGGTAGCATGCTGGGGTCAAAGGCCCCTAAGTGGAGTGCCAGGGGCACCCTGGGGACTATACTGCATGTCCAGGGAGAGAGGTGGACCCCTGGGTAGCTTGCTGGGGTCAGGGGCCCTTAGGTTGAGGGCCAGGTGGCACCCTGGGGCCTATAATGCAAGTCCAGGAAGAGAGGTGGACCCCTGGGTAGCTTGCTGGGGTCAGAGGCCCCTAGGTGGAGGGCCAGGGGGCATCCTGGGGCCTACACTGCAAGTCCCGGGATAGACACGGACCCCTGGGTAGCTTGCTGGGGTCAGGGGCACCTAGATGGAGGGCCAGGGGAAACCCTGGGGCCTATACTGGAAGTCCAGGGAGAGAGGTGTACCCCTGAAAAGTTTGCTGGGCTCATGGGCCCTTACGTGGAGGGCCAGGGGCACCCTGGGGCCTATACTGCAAGTCCAGGGAGAGAGCTGGTCCTCTGGGTAGCTTGCTGGGGTCAGAAGCCCCTAGGTGGAGGGCAAGGGGGCACCCTGGGGCCTACACTGCAAGTCCAGGGAGAGAGGTGGACCCCTGGGTAGCTTGCTGGGGTCAGAGGCCCCTAGGTGGAGGGCCAGGAGGCACAATGGGGCCTATACTGCTGGTCCAGGGAGAGAGGTGGACCCATGGGTAGCTTGCTGGGGTCAGAGGCCCCCAGGTGGAGGGCCAGGGGCACCCTTGGGCCTACACTGCAAGTCCAGGGAGAGAGGTGGACCCCTGGGTAGCTTGCTGGGGTCATAGGCCCCTAAATGGAGTGCCAGGGGCACACTGGGGCCTATACTGCAAGTTCAGGGAGAGAGGTGGACCCCTGGGTAGCTTGCTGGGGTCAGGGGCCCTAAGGTGGAGGGCCAGGGGGCATCTTGGGGCCTACACTGCAAGTCCAGGGATAGACATGGACCCCTGGGTAGCTTGATGGGGTCAAGGGCAACTAGATGGAGGGCCAGGGGTAACCCTGGGGCCTATACTGCAAGTCCAGGGAGAGAGGTGGACCCCTGGTTAGATTGCTGGGCTCTTGGGCCCTTAGGTGGAGGGCCAGGGGCACCCTGGGGCCTATACTGCAAGTCCAGGGAGAGAGCTGGTCCTCTGGGTAGCTTGCTGGGGTCAGAAGCCGCTAGGTGGGGTGCAAGGGGGCACCCTGGGGCCTATATTGCAAGTCCAAGGAGAGAGGTGGACCCCTGGGTAGCTTGCTGGGGTGAGGGGCCCTTAGGTGGAGGTCAAGGGGGCACCCTGGGGCCTACACTGCAAGTCCAGGGAGAGAGGTGGACCCCTGGGTTGCTTGCTGGGGTCAGGATCCCTTAGGTGGAGGGCCAGGGGGCACCCTCGGGCCTACACTGCATGTCCAGGGAGAGAGGTAGACCCCTGGGTAACTTGCTGGGGTCAGGGGCCCTTAGGTGGAGGGCCAGGGGGCACCCTGGGGCCTATATTGCAGGTCCAGAAAGAGATGTGGACCCCTGGGTAGCTTGCTGGGGTTGTAGGCCCCTAAGTGGAGTGCCAGGGGCACCCTGGGGCCTATACTGCAAGTCCAGGGAGAGAGGTGGACCCCTGGGTAGCTTGCTGGGCTCAGTGGCCCTTAGGTGGAGGGCCACGGTGGCACCCTGGGGCCTATAATGCAAGTCCAGGAAGAGAGGTGGACCCCTGGGTAGCTTGCTGGGGTCAGAGGCCCCTAGGTGGAGGGCCAGGGGGCATCCTGGGGCCTACACTGCAAGTCCAGGGATAGACACGGACCCCTGGGTAGCTTGCTGGGGTCAGGGGCACCTAGATGGAGGGCCAGGAGTAACCCTGGGGCCTATACTGCAAGTCCAGGGAGAGAGGTGGACCCCTGGTTAGTTTGCTGGGCTCATGGGCCCTTACGTGGAGGGCCAGTGGCACCCTGGGGCCTATACTGCAAGTCAAGGGAGAGAGCTGGTCCTCTGGGTAGTTTGCTGGGGTCAGAAGCCCCTAGGTGGGGTGCAAGGGGGCACCCTGGAGCCTGTACTGCAAGACCAGGGAGAGAGGTGGACAACTGGGTAGCTTGCTGGCGTCAGAAGCTCCTAGGTGGGGTGCAAGGGGGCACCCTGGGGCCTATACTGCAAGTCCAGGGAGAGAGGTGGACCCCTGGGTAGCTTGCTGGGGTAAGGGGCCCCTAGGAGGAGGGCCATTGGGCACCCTGGGGCCTATACTGCAAGACCAGGGAGAGAGGTGGACCCCTGGGTAGCTTGCTGGGGTCAGGGGCCCTTAGGTGGAGGGCAAGGGGGCACCCTGGGGCCTACACTGCAAGTCCAGGGAGAGAGGTGGACCCCTGGGTAACTTGCTGGGGTCAGAGGCCCCTAGGTGGAGGGCCAGGAGGCACAATGGGGCCTATACTGCAAGTCCATTGAGAGAGGTGGACCCCTGGGTAGCTTGCTGGGTTCAGAAGCCTCTAGTTGGAGGGCAAGGGGGCACCCTGGGGCCTTTAATGGAAGTCCATTGAGGGAAGTGGACCCTGGGTAGCTTGCTGGGGTTAGATTCACTTAGGTGGAAGGCCAGGGCGCACCCTGGGGCCTATACTGCAAGTCCAGGGAGAGAGGTGGACCCCTGGGTAGCTTGTTGGGGTCAGGGGCCCTTAGGTGGAGGGCCAGGGGGCATCCTGGGGCCTATACTGCAAGTCCAGGAAGAGAGGTGGACCCCTGGGTAGCTTGCTAGGGTCAGAGGCCCCTAGGTGGAGGGCCAGGGGGCATCCTGGGGCCTATAATGCAAGTCCAGGGAGAGAGGTGGACCCCTGGGTAGCTTGCTGGGGTCAGGGGCCCTTAGGTGGAGGGCCAGGTGGCACCCTGGGGCCTATAATGCAAGTACAGGAAGAGAGGTGGACCCCTGGGTAGCTTGCTGGGGTCAGAGGCCCCTAGGTGGAGGGCCAGGGGGCATCCTGGGGCCTACACTGCAAGTCCAGGGATAGACACGGACCCCTGGGTAGCTTTCCTGGGTCAGGGGCACCTAGATGGAGGGCCAGGGGTTACCCTGGGGCCTACACTGCAAGTCCAGGGAGAGAGGTGGACCCCTGGTTAGTTTGCTGGGCTCATGGGCCCTTACAAGGAGGTCCAGGGGCACCCTGGGGCCTATACTGCAAGTCCAGGGAGAGAGCTGGTCCTCTGGATAGCTTGCTGGGGTCAGAAGCCCCTAGGTGGGGTGCAAGGGGGCACCCTGGGGCCTATACTGCAAGTCCAAGGAGAGTGGTTGACCCCTGGTTAGCTTGCTGGGGTCAGGGGCCCTTAGGTGGATGTCAAGGGGGCACCCTGGGGCCTACACTGCAAGTCCAGGGAGAGAGGTGGACCCCTGGGTAGCTTGCTGGGGTCAGGATCCCTTAGGTGGTGGGCAAGGGGGCACCCTGGGGCCTACACTGCATGTCCAGGGAGAGAGGTAGACCCCTGGGTAACTTGCTGGGGTCATGGGCCCTTAGGTGGAGGGCCAGAGGGCACCCTGGCGCCTATATTGCAAGTCCAGGAAGAGATGTGGACCCCTGGGTAGCATGCTGGGGTCAAAGGCCCCTAAGTGGAGTGCCAGGGGCACCCTGGGGACTATACTGCATGTCCAGGGAGAGAGGTGGACCCCTGGGTAGCTTGCTGGGGTCAGGGGCCCTTAGGTTGAGGGCCAGGTGGCACCCTGGGGCCTATAATGCAAGTCCAGGAAGAGAGGTGGACCCCTGGGTAGCTTGCTGGGGTCAGAGGCCCCTAGGTGGAGGGCCAGGGGGCATCCTGGGGCCTACACTGCAAGTCCCGGGATAGACACGGACCCCTGGGTAGCTTGCTGGGGTCAGGGGCACCTAGATGGAGGGCCAGGGGAAACCCTGGGGCCTATACTGGAAGTCCAGGGAGAGAGTTGTACCCCTGAAAAGTTTGCTGGGCTCATGGGCCCTTACGTGGAGGGCCAGGGGCACCCTGGGGCCTATACTGCAAGTCCAGGGAGAGAGCTGGTCCTCTGGGTAGCTTGCTGGGGTCAGAAGCCCCTAGGTGGAGGGCAAGGGGGCACCCTGGGGCCTACACTGCAAGTCCAGGGAGAGAGGTGGACCCCTGGGTAGCTTGCTGGGGTCAGAGGCCCCTAGGTGGAGGGCCAGGAGGCACAATGGGGCCTATACTGCTGGTCCAGGGAGAGAGGTGGACCCATGGGTAGCTTGCTGGGGTCAGAGGCCCCCAGGTGGAGGGCCAGGGGCACCCTTGGGCCTACACTGCAAGTCCAGGGAGAGAGGTGGACCCCTGGGTAGCTTGCTGTCGTCATAGGCCCCTAAATGGAGTGCCAGGGGCACACTGGGGCCTATACTGCAAGTTCAGGGAGAGAGGTGGACCCCTGGGTAGCTTGCTGGGGTCAGGGGCCCTAAGGTGGAGGGCCAGGGGGCATCCTGGGGCCTACACTGCAAGTCCAGGGATAGACATGGACCCCTGGGTAGCTTGATGGGGTCAAGGGCAACTAGATGGAGGGCCAGGGGTAACCCTGGGGCCTATACTGCAAGTCCAGGGAGAGAGGTGGACCCCTGGTTAGATTGCTGGGCTCATGGGCCCTTAGGTGGAGGGCCAGGGGCACCCTGGGGCCTATACTGCAAGTCCAGGGAGAGAGCTGGTCCTCTGGGTAGCTTGCTGGGGTCAGAAGCCGCTAGGTGGGGTGCAAGGGGGCACCCTGGGGCCTATATTGCAAGTCCAAGGAGAGAGGTGGACCCCTGGGTAGCTTGCTGGGGTGAGGGGCCCTTAGGTGGAGGTCAAGGGGGCACCCTGGGGCCTACACTGCAAGTCCAGGGAGAGAGGTGGACCCCTGGGTTGCTTGCTGGGGTCAGGATCCCTAAGGTGGAGGGCAAGGGGGCACCCTCGGGCCTACACTGCATGTCTAGGGAGAGAGGTAGACCCCTGGGTAACTTGCTGGGGTCAGGGGCCCTTAGGTGGAGGGCCAGGGGGCACCCTGGGGCCTATATTGCAGGTCCAGAAAGAGATGTGGACCCCTGGGTAGCTTGCTGGGGTTGTAGGCCCCTAAGTGGAGTGCCAGGGGCACCCTGGGGCCTATACTGCAAGTCCAGGGAGAGAGGTGGACCCCTGGGTAGCTTGCTGGGCTCAGTGGCCCTTAGGTGGAGGGCCAGGTGGCACCCTGGGGCCTATAATGCAAGTCCAGGAAGAGAGGTGGACCCCTGGGTAGCTTGCTGGGGTCAGAGGCCCCTAGGTGGAGGTCCAGGGGGCATCCTGGGGCCTACACTGCAAGTCCAGGGATAGACACGGACCCCTGGGTAGCTTGCTGGGGTCAGGGGCACCTAGATGGAGGGCCAGGAGTAACCCTGGGGCCTATACTGCAAGTCCAGGGAGAGAGGTGGACCCCTGGTTAGTTTGCTGGGCTCATGGGCCCTTACGTGGAGGGCCAGGGGCACCCTGGGGCCTATACTGCAAGTCAAGGGAGAGAGCTGGTCCTCTGGGTAGTTTGCTGGGGTCAGAAGCCCCTAGGTGGGGTGCAAGGGGGCACCCTGGAGCCTGTACTGCAAGTCCAGGGAGAGAGGTGGACCACTGGGTAGCTTGCTGGCGTCAGAAGCTCCTAGGTGGGGTGCAAGGGGGCACCCTGGGGCCTATACTGCAAGTCCAGGGAGAGAGGTGGACCCCTGGGTAGCTTGCTGGGGTAAGGGGCCCCTAGGAGGAGGGCCATTGGGCACCCTGGGGCCTATACTGCAAGACCAGGGAGAGAGGTGGACCCCTGGGTAGCTTGCTGGGGTCAGGGGCCCTTAGGTGGAGGGCAAGGGGGCACCCTGGGGCCTACACTGCAAGTCCAGGGAGAGAGGTGGACCCCTGGGTAACTTGCTGGGGTCAGAGGCCCCTAGGTGGAGGGCCAGGAGGCACAATGGGGCCTACACTGCAAGTCCATTGAGAGAGGTGGACCCCTGGGTAGCTTGCTGGGTTCAGAAGCCTCTAGTTGGAGGGCAAGGGGGCACCCTGGGGCCTTTAATGGAAGTCCATTGAGGGAAGTGGACCCTGGGTAGCTTGCTGGGGTTAGATTCACTTAGGTGGAAGGCCAGGGCGCACCCTGGGGCCTATACTGCAAGTCCAGGGAGAGAGGTGGACCCCTGGGTAGCTTGTTGGGGTCAGGGGCCCTTAGGTGGAGGGCCAGGGGGCATCCTGGGGCCTATACTGCAAGTCCAGGAAGAGAGGTGGACCCCTGGGTAGCTTGCTAGGGTCAGAGGCCCCTAGGTGGAGGGCCAGGGGGCATCCTGGGGCCTACACTGCAAGTCCAGGGAAATACATTGACCCCTGGGTAGCTTAAAGGGGTCAGGGGCATCTAGATGGAGGGCCAGGGGTAACCCTGGGGCCTATACTGCAAGTACAGGGAGAGAGGTGGACCCCTGGTTAGTTTGCTGGGCTCATGGTCCCTTAGGTGGAGGGCCAGGGGCACCCTGGAGCCTATACTGCAAGTCCAGGGAGAGAGCTGGTCCTCTAAGTAGCTTGCTGGGGTCAGAAGCCCCTAGGTGGGGTGCAAGGGGGCACCCTGAGGCCTATACTGCAAGTCCAAGGAGAGAGATGGACCCCTGGGTAGCTTGCTGGGGTCAGGGGCCCTTAGGTGGAGGTCAAGGGGGCACCCTGGGGCCTACACTGCAAGTCCAGGGAGAGAGTTGGAACCCTGGGTAGCTTGCTGGGGTCAGGATCTGTTAGGTGGAGGGCAAGGTGGCACCCTGGGGCCTATAATGCAAGTCCAGGAAGAGAGGTGGACCCCTGGGTAGCTTGCTGGGGTCAGAGGCCCCTAGGTGGAGGTCCAGGGGGCACCCTGGGGCCTACACTGCAAGTCCAGGGAGAGAGGTGGACCCCTGGGGAGCTTGCTGGGGTCAGTGGCCCTTAGGTGGAGGGCCAGGGGGCACCCTGGGGGCTATATTGCAAGTCCAAGGAGAGAGCTGGACCTCTTGGTAGCTTGCTGGGGTCAGAGTCCCCTAGGTGGAGGGCCAGGGGGCATCCTGGGGCCTACACCGCAAGTCCAGGGAGAGATGTGGACCCCTGGGTAGCTTGCTGGGGTCATAGGCCCCTAAGTGGAGTGCCAGGGGCACCCTGGGGCCTATAATGCAAGTCCAGGAAGAGAGGTGGACCCCTGGGTAGCTTGCTGGGGTCAGAGGCCCCTAGGTGGAGGGCCAGGGGGCATTATGGGGACTACACTGCAAGTCCAGGGATAGACACTGACCCCTGGGTAGCTTGCTGGGGTCAGGGGCACCTAGATGGAGGGCCAGGGGTAACCCTGGGGCCTATACTGCAAGTCCAGGGAGAGAGGTGGACCCCTGGTTAGTTTGCTGGGCTCATGGGCCCTTACGTTGAGGGCCAGGGGCACCCTGGGGCCTATACTGCAAGTCCAGGGAGAGAGGTGGACCCCTGGGTAGCTTGCTGGGGTAAGGGGCCCCTAGGAGGAGGGCCAAGGGGCACCCTGGGGCCTATACTGCAAGACCAGGGAGAGAGGTGGACCCCTGGGTAGCTTGCTGGGGTCAGGGGCCCTTAGGTGGAGGGCAAGGGGGCACCCTGCGGCCTACACTGCAAGTCCAGGGAGAGAGGTGGACCCCTGGGTAGCTTGCTGGGGTCAGAGGCCCCTAGATGGAGGGCCAGGAGGCACAATGGGGCCTATACTGCTGGTCCAGGGAGAGAGGTGGACCCCTGGGTAGCTTGCTGGGTTCAGAAGCCCCTAGGTGGAGGGCCAGGGGGCACCCTGGGGCCTCTACTGCAAGATCAGGGAGAGATGTGGACCTCTGGGTAGCTTGCTGGGGTCAGAGACCCCTAGGTGGAGGGCAAGGGGGCACCCTGGGGCCTACACTGCATATCCAGAGAGAGAGGTGGACCCCTGGGTAACTTGCTGGGGTCATGGGCCCTTAGGTGGAGGGCCAGGGGTCATCCTGGGGCCTATACTGCAAGTCCAGGAAGAGATGTGGACCCCTGGGTAGCTTGCTGGGGTCATAGGCCCCTAAGTCGAGTGCCAGGGGCACCCTGGGGCTAATACTGCAAGTCCAGGGAGAGAGGTGGACCCCTGGGTAGCTTGATGGGGTCAGGGGCACCTAGATGGAGGGCCAGGGGTAACCCTGGGGCCTATACTGCAAGTCCAGGGAGAGAGGTGGATCCCTGGGTAGTTTGCTTGGCTCATGGGCCCTTAGGTTGAGGGCCAGTGGCACCCTGGGGCCTATACTGCAAGTCCAGGGAGAGAGGTGGACCCCTGGGTAGCTTGCTGGGGTCATAGGCCCCTAAGTGGAGTGCCAGGGGCACCCTGGGGCCTATACTGCAAGTCCAGGGAGAGATGTGGACCCCTGGGTAGCTTGCTGGGGTCTGGGGCCCTTAGGTGGAGGGGCAGGGGGCACCCTGGGGCCTACACTGCAAGTCCAGGGAGACAGGTTGACCCCTGGGTAGCTTGCTGGGGTCAGTGGCCCTAAGTTGGAGGGCCAGGGGGCACCCTGGGGGCTATATTGCAAGTCCAAGGAGAGAGCTGGACCTCTTGGTAGCTTGCTGGGGTCAGAGGCCCCTATGTGGAGGGCCAGAGGGCATCCTGGGGCCTACACTGCAAGTCCAGGGATAGAGTTGGACCCCTGGGTAGTTTGCTTAGCTCATGGGCCCTTAGGTGGAGGGCCAGGGGCACCCTGGGGCCTATACTGCAATTCCAGGAAGAGAGCCGGGCACCTGGGTAGCTTGCTGGGGTCAGGGGCCCATAGGTGGTAGGCAAGGGGGCACCCTGAGCTTACACTGCAAGTCCAGGGAGAGAGGTGGACCCCTGGGTAGCTTGCTGGGGTCAGAGAACTCTAGATGGAGTGCAAATGGGAACCCTGGGGCCTATACTGCAAGTCCAGGGAGAGAGGTGGACCCCTGGGTAGCTTGCTGGGGTCAGGATCCCTTAGGTGGAGGGCAAGGGGGCACCCTGGGGCCTACACTGCATGTCCAGGGAGAGAGGTGGACCCCTGGGTAGTTTGCTGGGGTCAGAAGCCCCTAGGTGGGGTGCAAGGGGGCACCCTGGAGCCTGTACTGCAAGTCCAGGGAGAGAGGTGGACCACTGGGTAGCTTGCTGGCGTCAGAAGCTCCTAGGTGGGGTGCAAGGGGGCACCCTGGGGCCTATACTGCAAGTCCAGGGAGAGAGGTGGACCCCTGGGTAGCTTGCTGGGGTAAGGGGCCCCTAGGAGGAGGGCCATTGGGCACCCTGGGGCCTATACTGCAAGACGAGGGAGAGAGGTGGACCCCTGGGTAGCTTGCTGGGGTCAGGGGCCCTTAGGTGGAGGGCAAGGGGGCACCCTGGGGCCTACAATGCAAGTCCAGGGAGAGAGGTGGACCCCTGGGTAACTTGCTGGGGTCAGAGGCCCCTAGGTGGAGGGCCAGGAGGCACAATGGGGCCTATACTGCAAGTCCATTGAGAGAGGTGGACCCCTGGGTAGCTTGCTGGGTTCAGAAGCCTCTAGTTGGAGGGCAAGGGGGCACCCTGGGGCCTATACTGCAAGTCCAGGGAGAGAGCTGGTCCTCTGGGTAGCTTGCTGGGGTCAGAAGCCCCTAGGTGGGGTGCAAGGGGGCACCCTGGGGCCTATATTGCAAGTCCAAGGAGAGAGGTGGACCCCTGGGTAGCTTGCTGGGGTCAGGGGCCCTTAGGTGGAGGTCAAGGGGGCACCCTGGGGCCTACACTGCAAGTCCAGGGAGAGAGGTGGACCCCTGGGTAGCTTGCTGGGGTCAGGATCCCTTAGGTGGAGGGCAAGGGGGCACCCTCGGGCCTACACTGCATGTCCAGGGAGAGAGGTAGACCCCTGGGTAACTTGCTGGGGTCAGGGGCCCTTAGGTGGAGGGCCAGGGGGCACCCTGGGGCCTATATTGCAGGTCCAGAAAGAGATGTGGACCCCTGGGTAGCTTGCTGGGGTCGTAGGCCCCTAAGTGGAGTGCCAGGGGCACCCTGGGGCCTATACTGCAAGTCCAGGGAGAGAGGTGGACCCCTGGGTAGCTTGCTGGGGTCAGTGGCCCTTAGGTGGAGGGCCAAGTGGCACCCTGGGGCCTATAATGCAAGTCCAGGAAGAGAGGTGGACCCCTGGGTAGCTTGCTGGGGTCAGAGGCCCCTAGGTGGAGGGCCAGGGGGCATCCTGGGGCCTACACTGCAAGTCCAGGGATAGACACGGACCCCTGGTTAGTTTGCTGGGCTCATGGGCCCTTACGTGGAGGGCCAGGGGCACCCTGGGGCCTATACTGCAAGTCAAGGGAGAGAGCTGGTCCTCTGGGTAGTTTGCTGGGGTCAGAAGCCCCTAGGTGGGGTGCAAGGGGGCACCCTGGAGCCTGTACTGCAAGTCCAGGGAGAGAGGTGGACCACTGGGTAGCTTGCTGGCGTCAGAAGCTCCTAGGTGGGGTGCAAGGGGGCACCCTGGGGCCTATACTGCAAGTCCAGGGAGAAAGGTGGACCCCTGGGTAGCTTGCTGGGGTAAGGGGCCCCTAGGAGGAGGGCCATTGGGAACCCTGGGGCCTATACTGCAAGACCAGGGAGAGAGGTGGACCCCTGGGTAGCTTGCTGGGGTCAGGGGCCCTTAGGTGGAGGGCAAGGGGGCACCCTGGGGCCTACACTGCAAGTCCAGGGAGAGAGGTGGACCCCTGGGTAACTTGCTGGGGTCAGAGGCCCCTAGGTGGAGGGCCAGGAGGCACAATGGGGCCTATACTGCAAGTCCATTGAGAGAGGTGGACCCCTGGGTAGCTTGCTGGGTTCAGAAGCCTCTAGTTGGAGGGCAAGGGGGCACCCTGGGGCCTTTAATGGAAGTCCATTGAGGGAAGTGGACCCTGGGTAGCTTGCTGGGGTTAGATTCACTTAGGTGGAAGGCCAGGGCGCACCCTGGGGCCTATACTGCAAGTCCAGGAAGTAAGGTGGACCCCTGGGTAGCTTGCTGGGGTCAGAGGCCCCTAGGTGGAGGGCCAGGGGTCACCCTGGGGCCTACACTGCAAGTCCAGGGAGAGAGGTTGACCCCTGGGTAGCTTGCTGGGGTCAGAGGCCCCCTGGTGGAGGGCCAGGGGGCACCCTGGGGCCTTTAATGGAAGTCCAGGGAGGGAAGTGGACCCTGGGTAGCTTGCTGGGGTCAGAGGCCCCTAGGTGGAGGGCCAGGGGTCACCCTGGGGCCTACACTGCAAGTCCAGGGAGAGAGGTGGACCCCTGGGTAGCTTGCTGGGGTCAGAGGCCCCCTGGTGGAGGACCAGGGGGCACCCTGGGGCCTTTAATGGAAGTCCAGGGAGGGAAGTGGACCCTGGGTAGCCTGCTGGGGTCAGATTCCCTTAGGTGGAAGGCCAGGGCGCACCCTGGGGCCTATACTGCAAGTCCAGGGAGAGAGGTGGACCCCTGGGTAGCTTGCTGGGGTGAGGGGCCCTTAGGTGGAGGGCCAGGTGCACCCTGGGGCCTATACTGCAAGTCCAGGAAGAGATGTGGACCCCTGGGTAGCTTGCTGGGGTCATAGGCCCCTAAGTGGAGTGCCAGGGGCACCCTGGGGCCTATACTGCAAGTCCAGGGAGAGAGGTGGACCCCTGGGTAGCTTGCTGGGGTCAGGATCCCTTAGGAGGAGGGCAAGGGGGCACCCTGGGGCCTACACTGCATGTCCAGGGAGAGAGGTGGACCCCTGGGTAGCTTGCTGGGGTCAGGGGCCCTTAGGTGGAGGGCCAGGGGGCACACTGGGGCCTACACTGCAAGTCCAGGAAGAGATGTCGACCCCTGGGTAGCTTGCTGGGGTCAGGGGCCCTTAGGTGGAGGGCAAGGGGGCACCCTGGGGCCTACACTGCAAGTCCAGGGAGAGAGGTGGACCCCTGGGTAGCTTACTGGGGTCAGAGGCCCTTCGGTGGAGGGCAAGGGGGCACCCTGGGGCCTACACTGCAAGTCCAGGGAGAGAGGTGGACCCCTGGGTAGCTTGCTGGGGTCAGAGGCCCCTAGGTGAAGGGCCAGGAGGCACAATATGGCCTATACTGCTAGTCCAGGTAGAGAGGTGGACCCCTGGGTAGCTTGCTGGGTTCAGAAGCCCCTAGGTGGAGTGCCAGGGGGCACCCTGGGGCCTATACTGCAAGATCAGGGAGAGACGTGGACCCCTGGGTAGCTTGCTGGGGTCAGAGTCCCCTAGGTGGAGGGCAAGGGGGCACTCTGGGGCCTCCACTGCAAGTCCAGGGAGAGAGGTGGACCCCTGGGTAGCTTGCTGGGGTCAGAGACCCCTAGTTGGAGGGCCAGGGGGCACCCTGGGGCCTTTAATGGAAGTCCAGGGAGGGAAGTGGACCCTGGGTAGCCTGCTGGGGTCAGATTCCCTTAGGTGGAAGGCCAGGGCGCACCCTGGGGCCTATACTGCAAGTCCAGGGAGAGAGGTGGACCCCTGGGTAGCTTGCTGGGGTCAGGGGCCCTTAGGTGGAGGGACAGGTGCACCCTGGGGCCTATACTGCAAGTCCAGGAAGAGATGTGGACCCCTGGGTAGCTTGCTGGGGTCATAGGCCCCTAAGTGGAGTGCCAGGGGCACCCTGGGGCCTATACTGCAAGTCCAGGGAGAGAGGTGGACCCCTGGGTAGCTTGCTGGGGTCAGGATCCCTTAGGTGGAGGGCAAGGGGGCACCCTGGGGCCTACACTGCATGTCCAGGGAGAGAGGTGGACCCCTGGGTAGCTTGCCGGGGTCAGGGGCCCTTAGGTGGAGGGCCAGGGGGCACCCTGGGGCCTACACTGCAAGTCCAGGAAGAGATGTGGACCCCTGGGTAGCTTGCTGGGGTCAGGGGCCCTTAGGTGGAGGGCAAGGGGGCACCCTGGGGCCTACACTGCAAGTCCAGGGAGAGAGGTGGACCCCTGGGTAGCTTACTGGGGTCAGAGGCCCTTCGGTGGAGGGCAAGGGGGCACCCTGGGGCCTACACTGCAAGTCCAGGGAGAGAGGTGGACCCCTGGGTAGCTTGCTGGGGTCAGAGGCCCCTAGGTGAAGGGCCAGGAGGCACAATATGGCCTATACTGCTGGTCCAGGTAGAGAGGTAGACCCCTGGGTAGCTTGCTGGGTTCAGAAGCCCCTAGGTGGAGTGCCAGGGGGCACCCTGGGGCCTATACTGCAAGATCAGGGAGAGACGTGGACCCCTGGGTAAGTTGCTGGGGTCAGAGTCCCCTAGGTGGAGGGCAAGGGGGCACTCTGGGGCCTCCACTGCAAGTCCAGGGAGAGAGGTGGACCCCTGGGTAGCTTGCTGGGGTCAGACGCCCCCAGGTGGAGTGCCATGGGGCACCCTTGGGCCTACACTGCAAGTCCAGGGAGAGAGGTGGACCCCTGGGTAGCTTGCTGGGGTCAGAGACCCCTAGTTGGAGGGCAAGGGGGCACCCTGGGGCCTTTAATGGAAGTCCAGGGTGGGAAGTGGACCCTGGGTAGCCTGCTGGGGTCAGATTCCCTTAGGTGGAAGGCCAGGGGGCACCCTGGGGCCTATACTGCAAGTCCAGGGAGAGAGGTGGACCCCTGGGTAGCTTGCTGGGGTCAGGGGCCCTTAGGTGGAGGGCCAGGGGCACCCTGGGGCCTATACTGCAAGTCCAGGAAGAGATGTGGACCCCTGGGTAGCTTGCTGGGGTCATAGGCCCCTAAGTGGAGTGCCAGGGGCACCCTGGGGCATATACTGCAAGTCCAGGGAGAGAGGTGGACCCCTGGGTAGCTTGCTGGGGTCAGGGGACCTTAGGTGGAGGGCCAGGGGGCACCCTGGGGCCTACACTGCAAGTCCAGGGAGAGAGGTGGACCCCTGGGTAGCTTGCTGGGGTCAGAGGCCCCTAGGTGGAGGGCCAGGGGGCATCCTGGGGCCTACACTGCAAGTCCAGGGATAGACACGGACCCCTGGGTAGCTTGCTGGGATCAGGGGCACCTAGATGGAGGGCCAGGGGTAACCCTGGGGCCTATACTGCAAGTCCAGGGAGAGAGGTGGACCCCTGGTTAGCTTGCTGGGCTCATGGTGCCTTACGTGGAGGGCCAGGGGCACCCTGGGGCCTATACTGCAAGTCCAGGGAGAGAGCTGGTTCTCTGGGTAGCTTGCTGGGGTCAAAAGCCCCTAGGTGGGGTGCAAGTGGGCACCCTGGGGCCTATACTGCAAGTCCAGGGAGAGAGGTGGACCCCTGGGTAGCTTGCTGGGGTAAGGGGCCCCTAGGAGTAGGGCCAGGGGGCACCCTGGGGCATATACTGCAAGACCAGGGAGAGAGGTGTACCACTGGGTAGCTTGCTATGGTCAGAGATCCCTAGGTGGAGGGCAAGGGGGCACCCTGGGGCCTTTAATGGAAGTCCAGGGAGGGAAGTGGACCCTGGGTAGCTTGCTGGGGTCAGAATCCCTTAGGTGGAAGGCCAGTGTGCACCCTGGGGCCTATACTGCAAGTCAGGGGAGAGAGGTGGACCCCTGGGTAGCTTGCTGGGGTCAGGGGCCCTTAGGTGGAGGGCAAGGGGGCACCCTGGGGCCTACACTTCAAGTCCAGGGAGAGAGGTGGACCCCTTGGTAGCTTGCTGGGGTCAGAGGCCTCCAAGTGTAGGGCCAGGGGGCTCCCTTGGGCCTACACTGCAAGTCCAGGGAGAGAGGTGGACCCCTGGGTAGCTAGATGGGGTCATAGGCCCCTAAATGGAGTGCCAGGGGCACACTGGGGCCTATACTGCAAGTCCAGGGAGAGAGCTGGTCCTCTGGGTAGCTTGCTGGGGTGGGGTCCCTTAGCTGGAGGGCAAGGGGGCACCCTAGGGCCTACACTGCAAGTCCAGGGAGAGAGGTGGACCCCTGGGTAGCTTGCTGGGGTCAGGATCCCTTAGGTGGAGGGCAAGGGGGCACCCTGGGGCCTACACTGCAAGTCCAGGGAGAGAGGTGGACCCCTGGGTAGCTTGCTGGGGTCAGGATCCCTTAGGTGGAGGGCAAGGGGGCACCCTGGGGCCTACACTGCATGTCCAGGGAGAGAGGTGGACCCCTGGGTAGCTTGCTGGGGTCAGGGGCCCTTAGGTGGAGGGCCAGGGGCACCCTGGGGCCTATACTGCAAGTCCAGGGAGAGAGCTGGTCCTCTGGGTAGCTTGCTGGGGTCAGGGGCTCTTAGGTGGAGGGCCAGGGGCACCCTGGGGCCTATACTGCAAGTACAGGAAGAGATGTGGACCCATGGGTAGCTTGCTGGGGTCATAGGCCCCTAAGTGGAGTGCCAGGGGCACCCTGGGGCCTATACTGCAAGTCCAGGGAGAGAGGTGGACCCCTGGGTAGCTTGCTGGGGTCAGGGGCCCTTAGGTGGAGGGCCAGGGGGCACCCTGGGGCCTACACTGCAAGTCCAGGGAGAGAGGTGGACCCCTGGGTAGCTTGCTGGGGTCAGAGGCCCCAAGGTGGAGGGCAATGAGGCACAATGGGGCCTATACTGCTGGTCCAGGGAGAGAGGTGGACCCCTGGGTAGCTTGCTGGGTTCAGAAGCCCCTAGGTGGAGGGCCCGGGGGCACCCTGGGGCCTATACTGCAAGTCCAAGGAGAGAGGTGGACCCCTGGGTAGCTTGCTGGGGTCAAAGACCCCTGGGAGAAGGGCAAGGGGGCACCCTGGGGCCTATACTGCAAGTCCAGGGAGAGAGGTGGAACCCTGAGTAGCTTGCTGGGGTCAGAGACTCCTAGGTGTAGGGCCAGGGGGCACCTTGGGGCCTATACTGCAAGTCCAGAGAGAGAGGTGGACACCTGGGTAGCTTGCTGGGGTCAGAGACCCCTAGGTGTAGTGCAAGGGGCACCCTGGGGCCTATACTGCAAGTCCAGGAAGAGAGGTGGACCCCAGGGTAGCTTGCTGGGGTAAGGGGCCCCTAAGTGGAGGGCCAGGGGACACCCTGGGGCCTATACTGCAAGATCAGGGAGAGAGGTGGACCCCTGGGTAGCTTGCTGGGGTCAGAGACCCCTTGGTGGAGGGCAAGGGGGCACCCTGGGGCCTTTACTAGAAGTCTAGGGAGAGGAAGTAGACCCTGGGTAGCTTGCTGGGGTCAGGGGCTCCTAGGTGGAGGGATAGGGAGCACCCTGTGGCCTATACTGCAAGTCCAGGAAGAGAGGTGGACCCCTGGGTAGCTAGCTGGGGTCAGGGGCCCTTAGGTGGAGGGCCAGGGGGCACCCAGGGGCCTATATTTCAAGTCCAGGGAGAGAGATGGACCCCTGGGTTCCTTGCTAGGATAGGGGGCCCCTAGGCCTACACTGCAAGTCCAGGGAGAGAGGTGGACCCCTGGGTAGCTTACTGGGGTCAGAGGCCCTTCGGTGGAGGGCAAGGGGGCACCCTGGGGCCTACACTGCAAGTCCAGGGAGAGAGGTGGACCCCTGGGTAGCTTGCTGGGGTCAGAGGCCCCTAGGTGAAGGGCCAGGAGGCACAATATGGCCTATACTGCTAGTCCAGGTAGAGAGGTGGACCCCTGGGTAGCTTGCTGGGTTCAGAAGCCCCTAGGTGGAGTGCCAGGGGGCACCCTGGGGCCTATACTGCAAGATCAGGGAGAGACGTGGACCCCTGGGTAGCTTGCTGGGGTCAGAGTCCCCTAGGTGGAGGGCAAGGGGGCACTCTGGGGCCTCCACTGCAAGTCCAGGGAGAGAGGTGGACCCCTGGGTAGCTTGCTGGGGTCAGAGACCCCTAGTTGGAGGGCCAGGGGGCACCCTGGGGCCTTTAATGGAAGTCCAGGGAGGGAAGTGGACCCTGGGTAGCCTGCTGGGGTCAGATTCCCTTAGGTGGAAGGCCAGGGCGCACCCTGGGGCCTATACTGCAAGTCCAGGGAGAGAGGTGGACCCCTGGGTAGCTTGCTGGGGTCAGGGGCCCTTAGGTGGAGGGACAGGTGCACCCTGGGGCCTATACTGCAAGTCCAGGAAGAGATGTGGACCCCTGGGTAGCTTGCTGGGGTCATAGGCCCCTAAGTGGAGTGCCAGGGGCACCCTGGGGCCTATACTGCAAGTCCAGGGAGAGAGGTGGACCCCTGGGTAGCTTGCTGGGGTCAGGATCCCTTAGGTGGAGGGCAAGGGGGCACCCTGGGGCCTACACTGCATGTCCAGGGAGAGAGGTGGACCCCTGGGTAGCTTGCCGGGGTCAGGGGCCCTTAGGTGGAGGGCCAGGGGGCACCCTGGGGCCTACACTGCAAGTCCAGGAAGAGATGTGGACCCCTGGGTAGCTTGCTGGGGTCAGGGGCCCTTAGGTGGAGGGCAAGGGGGCACCCTGGGGCCTACACTGCAAGTCCAGGGAGAGAGGTGGACCCCTGGGTAGCTTACTGGGGTCAGAGGCCCTTCGGTGGAGGGCAAGGGGGCACCCTGGGGCCTACACTGCAAGTCCAGGGAGAGAGGTGGACCCCTGGGTAGCTTGCTGGGGTCAGAGGCCCCTAGGTGAAGGGCCAGGAGGCACAATATGGCCTATACTGCTGGTCCAGGTAGAGAGGTAGACCCCTGGGTAGCTTGCTGGGTTCAGAAGCCCCTAGGTGGAGTGCCAGGGGGCACCCTGGGGCCTATACTGCAAGATCAGGGAGAGACGTGGACCCCTGGGTAAGTTGCTGGGGTCAGAGTCCCCTAGGTGGAGGGCAAGGGGGCACTCTGGGGCCTCCACTGCAAGTCCAGGGAGAGAGGTGGACCCCTGGGTAGCTTGCTGGGGTCAGACGCCCCCAGGTGGAGTGCCATGGGGCACCCTTGGGCCTACACTGCAAGTCCAGGGAGAGAGGTGGACCCCTGGGTAGCTTGCTGGGGTCAGAGACCCCTAGTTGGAGGGCAAGGGGGCACCCTGGGGCCTTTAATGGAAGTCCAGGGTGGGAAGTGGACCCTGGGTAGCCTGCTGGGGTCAGATTCCCTTAGGTGGAAGGCCAGGGGGCACCCTGGGGCCTATACTGCAAGTCCAGGGAGAGAGGTGGACCCCTGGGTAGCTTGCTGGGGTCAGGGGCCCTTAGGTGGAGGGCCAGGGGCACCCTGGGGCCTATACTGCAAGTCCAGGAAGAGAGGTGGACCCCTGGGTAGCTTGCTGGGGTCAGAGACCCCTAGTTGGAGGGCCAGGGGGCACCCTGGGGCCTTTAATGGAAGTCCAGGGAGGGAAGTGGACCCTGGGTAGCCTGCTGGGGTCAGATTCCCTTAGGTGGAAGGCCAGGGCGCACCCTGGGGCCTATACTGCAAGTCCAGGGAGAGAGGTGGACCCCTGGGTAGCTTGCTGGGGTCAGGGGCCCTTAGGTGGAGGGACAGGTGCACCCTGGGGCCTATACTGCAAGTCCAGGAAGAGATGTGGACCCCTGGGTAGCTTGCTGGGGTCATAGGCCCCTAAGTGGAGTGCCAGGGGCACCCTGGGGCCTATACTGCAAGTCCAGGGAGAGAGGTGGACCCCTGGGTAGCTTGCTGGGGTCAGGATCCCTTAGGTGGAGGGCAAGGGGGCACCCTGGGGCCTACACTGCATGTCCAGGGAGAGAGGTGGACCCCTGGGTAGCTTGCCGGGGTCAGGGGCCCTTAGGTGGAGGGCCAGGGGGCACCCTGGGGCCTACACTGCAAGTCCAGGAAGAGATGTGGACCCCTGGGTAGCTTGCTGGGGTCAGGGGCCCTTAGGTGGAGGGCAAGGGGGCACCCTGGGGCCTACACTGCAAGTCCAGGGAGAGAGGTGGACCCCTGGGTAGCTTACTGGGGTCAGAGGCCCTTCGGTGGAGGGCAAGGGGGCACCCTGGGGCCTACACTGCAAGTCCAGGGAGAGAGGTGGACCCCTGGGTAGCTTGCTGGGGTCAGAGGCCCCTAGGTGAAGGGCCAGGAGGCACAATATGGCCTATACTGCTGGTCCAGGTAGAGAGGTAGACCCCTGGGTAGCTTGCTGGGTTCAGAAGCCCCTAGGTGGAGTGCCAGGGGGCACCCTGGGGCCTATACTGCAAGATCAGGGAGAGACGTGGACCCCTGGGTAAGTTGCTGGGGTCAGAGTCCCCTAGGTGGAGGGCAAGGGGGCACTCTGGGGCCTCCACTGCAAGTCCAGGGAGAGAGGTGGACCCCTGGGTAGCTTGCTGGGGTCAGACGCCCCCAGGTGGAGTGCCATGGGGCACCCTTGGGCCTACACTGCAAGTCCAGGGAGAGAGGTGGACCCCTGGGTAGCTTGCTGGGGTCAGAGACCCCTAGTTGGAGGGCAAGGGGGCACCCTGGGGCCTTTAATGGAAGTCCAGGGTGGGAAGTGGACCCTGGGTAGCCTGCTGGGGTCAGATTCCCTTAGGTGGAAGGCCAGGGGGCACCCTGGGGCCTATACTGCAAGTCCAGGGAGAGAGGTGGACCCCTGGGTAGCTTGCTGGGGTCAGGGGCCCTTAGGTGGAGGGCCAGGGGCACCCTGGGGCCTATACTGCAAGTCCAGGAAGAGATGTGGACCCCTGGGTAGCTTGCTGGGGTCATAGGCCCCTAAGTGGAGTGCCAGGGGCACCCTGGGGCATATACTGCAAGTCCAGGGAGAGAGGTGGACCCCTGGGTAGCTTGCTGGGGTCAGGGGACCTTAGGTGGAGGGCCAGGGGGCACCCTGGGGCCTACACTGCAAGTCCAGGGAGAGAGGTGGACCCCTGGGTAGCTTGCTGGGGTCAGAGGCCCCTAGGTGGAGGGCCAGGGGGCATCCTGGGGCCTACACTGCAAGTCCAGGGATAGACACGGACCCCTGGGTAGCTTGCTGGGATCAGGGGCACCTAGATGGAGG
This sequence comes from Danio rerio, assembly GCF_052040795.2. Lineage (NCBI taxonomy): Eukaryota > Metazoa > Chordata > Actinopteri > Cypriniformes > Danionidae > Danio > Danio rerio. The sequence goes on along the minus strand of NC_141041.1, from coordinate 27,669,534 downwards.
GCCAGGGGTAACCCTGGGGCCTATACTGCAAGTCCAGGGAGAGAGGTGGACCCCTGGTTAGCTTGCTGGGCTCATGGTGCCTTACGTGGAGGGCCAGGGGCACCCTGGGGCCTATACTGCAAGTCCAGGGAGAGAGCTGGTTCTCTGGGTAGCTTGCTGGGGTCAAAAGCCCCTAGGTGGGGTGCAAGTGGGCACCCTGGGGCCTATACTGCAAGTCCAGGGAGAGAGGTGGACCCCTGGGTAGCTTGCTGGGGTAAGGGGCCCCTAGGAGTAGGGCCAGGGGGCACCCTGGGGCATATACTGCAAGACCAGGGAGAGAGGTGTACCACTGGGTAGCTTGCTATGGTCAGAGATCCCTAGGTGGAGGGCAAGGGGGCACCCTGGGGCCTTTAATGGAAGTCCAGGGAGGGAAGTGGACCCTGGGTAGCTTGCTGGGGTCAGAATCCCTTAGGTGGAAGGCCAGTGTGCACCCTGGGGCCTATACTGCAAGTCAGGGGAGAGAGGTGGACCCCTGGGTAGCTTGCTGGGGTCAGGGGCCCTTAGGTGGAGGGCAAGGGGGCACCCTGGGGCCTACACTTCAAGTCCAGGGAGAGAGGTGGACCCCTTGGTAGCTTGCTGGGGTCAGAGGCCTCCAAGTGTAGGGCCAGGGGGCTCCCTTGGGCCTACACTGCAAGTCCAGGGAGAGAGGTGGACCCCTGGGTAGCTAGATGGGGTCATAGGCCCCTAAATGGAGTGCCAGGGGCACACTGGGGCCTATACTGCAAGTCCAGGGAGAGAGCTGGTCCTCTGGGTAGCTTGCTGGGGTGGGGTCCCTTAGGTGGAGGGCAAGGGGGCACCCTAGGGCCTACACTGCAAGTCCAGGGAGAGAGGTGGACCCCTGGGTAGCTTGCTGGGGTCAGGATCCCTTAGGTGGAGGGCAAGGGGGCACCCTGGGGCCTACACTGCAAGTCCAGGGAGAGAGGTGGACCCCTGGGTAGCTTGCTGGGGTCAGGATCCCTTAGGTGGAGGGCAAGGGGGCACCCTGGGGCCTACACTGCATGTCCAGGGAGAGAGGTGGACCCCTGGGTAGCTTGCTGGGGTCAGGGGCCCTTAGGTGGAGGGCCAGGGGCACCCTGGGGCCTATACTGCAAGTCCAGGGAGAGAGCTGGTCCTCTGGGTAGCTTGCTGGGGTCAGGGGCTCTTAGGTGGAGGGCCAGGGGCACCCTGGGGCCTATACTGCAAGTACAGGAAGAGATGTGGACCCATGGGTAGCTTGCTGGGGTCATAGGCCCCTAAGTGGAGTGCCAGGGGCACCCTGGGGCCTATACTGCAAGTCCAGGGAGAGAGGTGGACCCCTGGGTAGCTTGCTGGGGTCAGGGGCCCTTAGGTGGAGGGCCAGGGGGCACCCTGGGGCCTACACTGCAAGTCCAGGGAGAGAGGTGGACCCCTGGGTAGCTTGCTGGGGTCAGAGGCCCCTAGGTGGAGGGCAATGAGGCACAATGGGGCCTATACTGCTGGTCCAGGGAGAGAGGTGGACCCCTGGGTAGCTTGCTGGGTTCAGAAGCCCCTAGGTGGAGGGCCCGGGGGCACCCTGGGGCCTATACTGCAAGTCCAAGGAGAGAGGTGGACCCCTGGGTAGCTTGCTGGGGTCAAAGACCCCTGGGAGAAGGGCAAGGGGGCACCCTGGGGCCTATACTGCAAGTCCAGGGAGAGAGGTGGAACCCTGAGTAGCTTGCTGGGGTCAGAGACTCCTAGGTGTAGGGCCAGGGGGCACCTTGGGGCCTATACTGCAAGTCCAGAGAGAGAGGTGGACACCTGGGTAGCTTGCTGGGGTCAGAGACCCCTAGGTGTAGTGCAAGGGGCACCCTGGGGCCTATACTGCAAGTCCAGGAAGAGAGGTGGACCCCAGGGTAGCTTGCTGGGGTAAGGGGCCCCTAAGTGGAGGGCCAGGGGACACCCTGGGGCCTATACTGCAAGATCAGGGAGAGAGGTGGACCCCTGGGTAGCTTGCTGGGGTCAGAGACCCCTTGGTGGAGGGCAAGGGGGCACCCTGGGGCCTTTACTAGAAGTCTAGGGAGAGGAAGTAGACCCTGGGTAGCTTGCTGGGGTCAGGGGCTCCTAGGTGGAGGGATAGGGAGCACCCTGTGGCCTATACTGCAAGTCCAGGAAGAGAGGTGGACCCCTGGGTAGCTAGCTGGGGTCAGGGGCCCTTAGGTGGAGGGCCAGGGGGCACCCAGGGGCCTATATTTCAAGTCCAGGGAGAGAGATGGACCCCTGGGTTCCTTGCTAGGATAGGGGGCCCCTAGGTGGAGGGCCAGGGGCCACCCTGTGGCCTATACTGCAAGTCCAGTGAGAGAGGTGGACCTCTGGTAGCTTGCTGGGGTCAGAGGCCAATATGTGGAGAGCCAGTGGGCACCTTGGGGCCTATACTGCAAGTCCAGGGAGAGAGCTAGACCTCTGGATAGCTTGCTGGGGTCAGAGGCCCCTAGATGGAGGGCAAGGGGGCATCCTGGGGCAAATACTGCTAGTCCAGGGAGAGAGATGGACCCCTGGGTAGCTTGCTGGGGTCAGCGACCCCTTGGTGGAGTGCAAGGGGGCACCCTAGGGCCTATACTGCAAGTCCAGGGACAGAAGTGGACCCCTGGGTAGCTTGCTAGGGTCAGGGGCACATAGGTAAAGGGCCAGGGGGCACCCTGGGGCCTACACTGCAAGTCCATGGAGAGAGGTGGACCCCTGGGTAGCTTGCTGGTGTCAGGGGCCCTTAGGTGGAGGGCCAGAGGGCACCCTGGGTGCTATACTGCCAGTCCAGGGAGAGAGCTGGACTTCGGGGTAGCTTGCTGGGGTCAGAGGCCCCTAGGTGGAGGGTCAGAGGGCATTCAGGGGCAAATGGACCCCTGGGTAGCTTGCTGGGGTCAGGGGCACCTAGATGGAGGGCCAGGGGGCACCCTGGGGCCTATACTGCAAGTCCAGGGAGAGAGGTGGACCCCTGGGTAGTTTGCTTGGCTCATGGGCCCTTAGGTGGAGGGCCAGGGGCACCCTGGGGCCTATACTGCAATTCAAGGAAAAGAGGTGGACCCCTGGTTAGTTTGCTGGGCTCATGGGCCCTTAGGTGGAGGACCAGGGGCACCCTGGGGCCTATACTGCAATTCCAGGGAGAGAGCTGGTCCTCTGGGTAGCTTGCTGGGGAGGGGGGCCCTCTCGTGGAGGACAAGGGGGCACCCTGGGGCCTACACTGCAAGTCCAGGGAGAGAGGTGGACCCCTGGGTAGCTTGCTGGGGTCAGGATCCCTTAGGTGGAGGGCAAGGGGGCACCCTGGGGCCTACACTGCATGTCCAGGGAGAGAGGTGGACCCCTGGGTAGCTTGCTGGGGTCAAGGGCCCTTAGGTGGAGGGCCAGGGGGCACCCTGGGGCCTATACTGCAAGTACAGGAAGAGATGTGGACCCCTGGGTAGCTTGCTGGGGTCAGGGGCCCTTAGCTGGAGGGCAAGGGGGCACCCTGGGGCCTACACTGCAAGTCCAGGGAGAGAGGTGGACCCCTGGGTAGCTTTCTGGGGTCAGAGGCCCCTAGGTGGAGGGCCAAGAGGCACAATATGGCTTATACTGCTGGTCCAGGGACAGAGGTGGACCCCTGGGTAGCTTGCTGTGTTCAGAAGCCCCTAGGTGGAGGGCCAGGGGGCACCCTGGGGCCTATACTGCAAGATCAGGGAGAGAGGTGGACCCCTGGGTAGCTTGCTGGGGTCAAAGACCCCTAGGTGGAGGGCAAGGGGGCACTCTGGGGCCTCCACTGCAAGTCCAGGGAGAGAGGTGGACCCCTGGGTAGCTTGCTGGGGTCAGAGGCCCCCAGGTGGAGGGCCAGGGGGCACCCTTGGGCCTACACTGCAAGTCCAGGGAGAGAAGTGGACCCTTGGGGTGCTTGCTGGGGTCAGAGACCCCTAGTTGGAGGGCAAGAGGGCACCCTGGGGCCTTTAAAGGAAGTCCAGGGAGGGAAGTGGACCCTGGGTAGCCTGCTGGGGTCAGATTCCCTTAGGTGGAAGGCCAGGGCGCACCCTGGGGCCTATACTGCAAGTCCAGGGAGAGAGGTGGACCCCTGGGTAGCTTGCTGGGGTCAGGGGCTCTTAGGTGGAGGGCCAGGGGCACCCTGGGGCCTATACTGCAAGTACAGGAAGAGATGTGGACCCATGGGTAGCTTGCTGGGGTCATAGGCCCCTAAGTGGAGTGCCAGGGGCACCCTGGGGCCTATATTGCAAGTCCAGGGAGAGAGGTGGACCCCTGGGTAGCTTGCTGGGGTCATAGGCCCCTAAGTGGAGTGCCAGGGGCACCCTGGGGCCTATACTGCAAGTCCAGGGAGAGAGGTGGACCCCTGGGTAGCTTGCTGGGGTCAGGGGCCCTTAGGTGGAGGGCCAGGGGGCACCCTGGGGCCTACACTGCAAGTCCAGGGAGAGAGGTGGACCCCTGGGTAGCTTGCTGGGGTCAGAGGCCCCTAGGTGGAGGGCAATGAGGCACAATGGGGCCTATACTGCTGGTCCAGGGAGAGAGGTGGACCCCTGGGTAGCTTGCTGGGTTCAGAAGCCCCTAGGTGGAGGGCCCGGGGGCACCCTGGGGCCTATACTGCAAGATCAGGGAGAGAGGTGGTCCCCTGGGTAGCTTGCTGGGGTCAGGGGCCCTTAGGTGGAGGGCCAGGGGGCACCCTGGGGCCTACACTGCAAGTCCAGGGAGAGAGGTGGACCCCTGGGTAGCTTGCTGGGGTCAGAGGCCCCTAGGTGGAAGGCCATGAGGCACAATGGGGCCTATACTGCTGGTCCAGGGAGAGAGGTGGTCCCCTGGGTAGCTTGCTGGGGTCAGAGACCCCTAGGTGGAGGGCAAGGGGGCACCCTGGGGCCTCCACTGCAAGTCCAGGGAGAGAGTTGGACCCCTGGGTAGCTTGCTGGGATCAGAGGCCCCCAGGTGGAGTGCCAGGGGGCACCCTGGGGCCTACACTGCAAATCCAGGGAGAGAGGTGGACCCCTGGGTAGCTTGCCAGGGTCAGAAGCCCCTAGGTGGGGTGCAAGGGGGCACCTTGGGGCCTATACTGCAAGACCAGGGAGAGAGATGGACCACTGTGTAGCTTGCTGTGGTCAGAGACCCCTAGGTGGAGGTCAAGGGGGCACCCTGGGGCCTATACTGCAAGTCCAGGGAGAGAGGTGGACCCCTGGGTAGCTTGCTGGGGTCGTAGGCCCTTAGGTGGAGGGCCAGGTGGCACCCTGGGGCCTATAATGCAAGTCCAGGAAGAGAGGTGGAACCCTGGGTAGCTTGCTGGGGTCAGAGGCCCCTAGGTGGAGGGCCAGGGGGCATCCTGGGGCCTACACTGCAAGTCCAGGGATAGACATGGACCCCTGGGTAGATTGATGGGGTCAGGGGCAACTAGATGGAGGGCCAGGGGTAACCCTGGGGCCTATACTGCAAGTCCAGGGAGAGAGGTGGACCCCTGGTTAGTTTGCTGGGCTCATGGGCCCTTACGTGGAGGGCCAGGGGCACCCTGGGGCCTATACTGCAAGTCCAGGAAGAGATGTGGACCCCTGGGTAGCTTGCTGGGGTCATAGGCCCCTAAGTGGAGTGCCAGGGGCACCCTGGGACCTATACTGCAAGTCCAGGGAGAGAGGTGGACCCCTGGGTAGCTTGCTGGGGTGGGGGGCCCTTAGGTGGAGGGCAAGGGGGCACCCTGGGGCCTACACTGCAAGTCCAGGGAGAGAGGTGGACCCCTGGGTAGCTTGCTGGGGTCAGGATCCCTTAGGTGGAGGGCAAGGGGGCACCCTGGGGCCTACACTGCATGTCCAGGGAGAGAGGTGGACCCGGGGGTAGCTTGCTGGGTTCAGAAGCCCCTAGGTGAAGGGCCAGGGGGCACCCTGGGGCCTATACTGCAAGATCAGGGAGAGAGGTGGACCCCTGGGTAGCTTGCTGGGATCAGGGGCCCCTAGGTGGAGGGCCAGGGGGAATCCTGGGGCCTACACTGCAAGTCCAGGGATAGACACGGACCCCTGGGTAGCTTGCTGGGGTCAGGGGCACCTAGATGGAGGGCCAGGGGTAACCCTGGGGCCTATAATGCAAGTCCAGGGAGAGAAGTGGACCCCTGGTTAGTTTGCTGGGGTCAAAAGCCCCTAGATGGGGTGCAAGGGGGCACCCTGGGGCCTATACTGCAAGTCCAGGGAGAGAGGTGGACCCCTGGGTAGCTTGCTGGGGTAAGGTGGCCCTGGGAGGAGGGCCAGGGGGCACCCTGGGGCCTATACTGCAAGACCAGGGAGATAGGTGGACCACTGGGTAGCTTGCTGTGGTCAGAGACCCTTAGGTGGAGGGCAAGGGGGCACCCTGGGGCCTACACTTCAAGTCCAGGGAGAGATGTGGACCCCTTGGTAGCTTGTTGGGGTCAGAGGCCCCCAGGTGGAGGGCCAGGGGGCTCCCTTGGGCCTACACTGCAAGTCCAGGGAGAGAGTTGGACCCCTGGGTAGCTAGCTGAAGTCATAGGCCCCTAAATGGAGTGCCAGGGGCACACTGGGGCCTATACTGCAAGTCCAGGGAGAGAGGTGGACGCCTGGGTTGCTTGCTGGGGTCAGGGGCCCTTAGTTGGAGTGCCAGGTGGCACCCTGGGGCCTATACTGCAAGTCCAGGAAGAGAGGTGGACCCCTGGGTAGCTTGCTGGGGTCAGAGGCCCCTAGGTGGAGGACCAGGGGGCATCCTGGGGCCTTCACTGCAAGTCCAGGGATAGACATGGACCCCTGGGTAGATTGATGGGGTCAGGGGCACCTAGATGGAGGGCCAGGGGTAACCCTGGGGCCTATACTGCAAGTCCAGGGAGAGAGGTGGACCCCTGGTTAGTTTGCTGGGCTCATGGGCCCTTAGGTGGAGGACCAGGGGCACCCTGGGGCCTATACTGCAATTCCAGGGAGAGAGCTGGTCCTCTGGGTAGCTTGCTGGGGAGGGGGGCCCTTAGGTGGAGGGCAAGGGGGCACCCTGGGGCCAACACTGCAAGTCCAGGGAGAGAGGTGGACCCCTGGGTAGCTTGCTGGGGTCAGGATCCCTTAGGTGGAGGGCAAGGGGGCACCCTGGGGCCTACACTGCATGTCCAGGGAGAGAGGTGGACCCCTGGGTAGCTTGCTGGGGTCAGGGGCCCTTAGGTGGAGGGCCAGGGGGCACCCTGGGGCCTACACTGCAAGTCCAGGGAGAGAGGTGGACCCCTGGGTAGCTTGCTGGGATCAGAGGCCCCCAGGTGGAGTGCCAGGGGGCACCCTGGGGCCTACACTGCAAGTCCAGGGAGAGAGGTGGACCCCTGGGTAGCTTGCCAGGGTCAGAAGCCCCTAGGTGGGGTGCAAGGGGGCACCCTGGGGCCTATACTGCAAGACCAGGGAGAGAGATGGACCACTGTGTAGCTTGCTGTGGTCAGAGACCCCTAGGTGGAGGGCAAGGGCGCACCCTGGGGCCTATACTGCAAGTCCAGGGAGAGAGGTGGACCCCTGGGTAGCTTGCTGGGGTCAGGGGCCCTTAGGTGGAGGGCCAGGTGGCACCCTGGGGCCTATAATGCAAGTCCAGGAAGAGAGGTGGACCCCTGGGTAGCTTGCTGGGGTCAGAGGCCCCTAGGTGGAGGGCCAGGGGGCATCCTGGGGCCTACACTGCAAGTCCAGGGATAGACATGGACCCCTGGGTAGATTGATGGGGTCAGGGGCACCTAGATGGATGGCCAGGGGTAACCCTGGGGCCTATACTGCAAGTCCAGGGAGAGAGGTGGACCCCTGGTTAGTTTGCTGGGCTCATGGTCCCTTACGTGGAGGGCCAGGGGCACCCTGGGGCCTATACTGCAAGTCCAGGAAGAGATGTGGACCCCTGGGTAGCTTGCTGGGGTCATAGACCCCTAAGTGGAGTGCCAGGGGCACCCTGGGGCCTATACTGCAAGTCCAGGGAGAGAGGTGGACCCCTGGTTAGCTTGCTCGGGTCAGGATCCCTTAGGTGGAGGGCAAGGGGGCACCCTGGGGCCTACACTGCATGTCCAGGGAGAGAGGTGGACCCCTGGGTAGCTTGCTGGGGTCAGGGGCCCTTAGAAGGAAGGCCAGGGGGCACCCTGGGGCCTATACTGCAAGTCCAGGAAGAGATGTGGACCCCTGGGTAGCTTGCTGGGGTCAGGGGCCCTTAGGTGGAGGGCAAGGGGGCACCCTGGGGCCTACACTGCAAGTCCAGGAAAAGATGTGGACCCCTGGGTAGCTTGCTGGGGTCATAGGCCCCTAAGTGGAGTGCCAGGGGCACCCTGGGGCCTATACTGCAAGTCCAGGAAGAGAGGTGGAGCCCTGGGTAGCTTGCTGGGGTCAGGGGCCCTTAGGTCTAGGGCCAGGTGGCACCCTGGTGCCTATAATGCAAGTCCAGGAAGAGAGGTGGACCCCTGGGTAGCTTGCTGGGGTCAGAGGCCCCTAGGTGGAGGGCCAGGGGGCATCCTGGGGCCTACACTGCAAGTCCAGGGATAGACACGGACCCCTGGGTAGCTTGTTGGGGTCAGGGGCACCTAGATGGAGGGCCAGGGGTAACCATGGGGCCTATACTGCAAGTCCAGGGAGAGAGGTGGACCCCTGGTTAGTTTGCTGGGCTCATGGGCCCTTACGTGGAGGGCCAGGGGCACCCTGGGGCCTATACTGCAAGTCCAGGGAGAGAGCTGATTCTCTGGGTAGCTTGCTGGGGTCAAAAGCCCCTAGGTGGGGTGCAAGGGGGCACCCTGGGGCCTATACTGCAAGTCCAGGGAGAGAGGTGGACCCCTGGGTAGCTTGCTGGGGTAAGGCGCCCCTAGGAGGAGGGCCAGGGGGCACCCTGGGGCCTATACTGCAAGACCAGGGAGAGAGGTGGACCCCTTGGTAGCTTGCTGGGGTCAGGGGCCCTTAGGTGGAGGGCCAGGTGCACCCTGGGGCCTTTAATGGAAGTCCAGGGAGGGAAGTGGACCCTGGGTAGCTTGCTGGGGTCATATTCCCCTAGGTGGAAGGCCAGTGTGCACCCTGGGGCCTATACTGCAAGTCCAGGGAGAGAGGTGGAAAACTGGGTAGCTTGCTGGGGTCAGGGGCCCTTAGGTGGAGTGCAAGGGGGCACCCTGGGGCCTATACTGCAAGTCCAAGGAGAGAGGTGGACCCCTGGTTAGTTTGCTGGGATCATGGGCCCTTAGGTGGAGGGCCAGGGGCACCCTGTGGCCTATACTGCAAGTCCAGGGAGAGAGCTGGTCCTCTGGGTAGCTTGCTGGGGTCAGAAGCCCCTAGGTGGGGTTTAAGGGGGCACCCTGGGGCCTACACTGCAAGTCCAGGGAGAGAGCTGGAAAACTGGGTAGCTTGCTGGCGTCAGGGGCCCTTAGGTGGAGGGCAAGTGGGCACCCTGGGGCCTACACTTCAAGTCCAGGGAGAGAGGTGGACCCATGGGTAGCTTGCTGGGGTCAGAGGCCCCCAGGTGGAGGGCCAGGGGGCACCCTTGGGCCTACACTGCAAGTCCAGGCAGAGAGGTGGACCCCTGGGTAGCTTGCTGGGGTCATAGGCCCCTAAATGGAGTGCCAGGGGCACACTGGGGCCTATACTGCAAGTCCAGGGAGAGAGGTGGACCCCTGGGTAGCTTGCTGGGGTCAGGGGCCCTTAGGTGGAGGGCCAGGTGGCACCCTGGAGCCTAAACTGCAAGTCCAGGAAGAGAGGTGGACCCCTGGGTAGCTTGCTGGGGTCAGAGGCCCCTAGGTGGAGGGCCAGGGGGCATCCTGGGGCCTATACTGCAAGTCCAGGGAGAGAGCTGGTCCTCTGGGTAGCTTGCTGGGGTCAGAAGCCCCTAGGTGGGGTTTAAGGGGGCACCCTGGGGCCTACACTGCAAGTCCAGGGAGAGAGCTGGAAAACTGGGTAGCTTGCTGGCGTCAGGGGCCCTTAGGTGGAGGGCAAGTGGGCACCCTGGGGCCTACACTTCAAGACCAGGGAGAGAGGTGGACCCCTTGGTAGCTTGCTGGGGTCAGGGGCCCTTAGGTGGAGGGCCAGGTGCACCCTGGGGCCTTTAATGGAAGTCCAGGGAGGGAAGTGGACCCTGGGTAGCTTGCTGGGGTCATATTCCCCTAGGTGGAAGGCCAGTGTGCACCCTGGGGCCTATACTGCAAGTCCAGGGAGAGAGGTGGAAAACTGGGTAGCTTGCTGGGGTCAGGGGCCCTTAGGTGGAGTGCAAGGGGGCACCCTGGGGCCTATACTGCAAGTCCAAGGAGAGAGGTGGACCCCTGGTTAGTTTGCTGGGATCATGGGCCCTTAGGTGGAGGGCCAGGGGCACCCTGTGGCCTATACTGCAAGTCCAGGGAGAGAGCTGGTCCTCTGGGTAGCTTGCTGGGGTCAGAAGCCCCTAGGTGGGGTTTAAGGGGGCACCCTGGGGCCTACACTGCAAGTCCAGGGAGAGAGCTGGAAAACTGGGTAGCTTGCTGACGTCAGGGGCCCTTAGGTGGAGGGCAAGTGGGCACCCTGGGGCCTACACTTCAAGTCCAGGGAGAGAGGTGGACCCATGGGTAGCTTGCTGGGGTCAGAGGCCCCCAGGTGGAGGGCCAGGGGGCACCCTTGGGCCTACACTGCAAGTCCAGGCAGAGAGGTGGACCCCTGGGTAGCTTGCTGGGGTCATAGGCCCCTAAATGGAGTGCCAGGGGCACACTGGGGCCTATACTGCAAGTCCAGGGAGAGAGGTGGACCCCTGGGTAGCTTGCTGGGGTCAGGGGCCCTTAGGTGGAGGGCCAGGTGGCACCCTGGAGCCTAAACTGCAAGTCCAGGAAGAGAGGTGGACCCCTGGGTAGCTTGCTGGGGTCAGAGGCCCCTAGGTGGAGGGCCAGGGGGCATCCTGGGGCCTACACTGCAAGTCCAGGGATAGACATGGACCCCTGGGTAGCTTGATGGGGTCAAAGGCACCTAGATGGAGGGCCAGGGGTAACCCTGGGGCCTATACTGCAAGTCCAGGGAGAGAGGTGGACCCCTGGTTAGTTTGCTGGGCTCATGGGCCCTGAGGTGGAGGGCCAGGGGCACCCTGGGGCCTATACTGCAAGTCCAGGGAGAGAGCTGGTCCTCTGGGTAGCTTGCTGGGGTCAAAAGCCCCTAGGTGGGGTGCAAGGGGGCACCCTGGGGCCTATACTGCAAGTCCAAGGAGAGAGGTGGACCCCTGGGTACCTTGCTGGAGTCAGGGGCCCTTAGGTGGAGGTCAAGGGGCCACCCTGGGGCCTACACTGCAAGTCCAGGAAGAGATGTGGACCCCTGGGTAGCTTGCTGGGGTCATAGGCCCCTAAGTGGAGTGCCAGGGGCACCCTGGGGCCTATAATGCAAGTCCAGGGAGAGAGGTGGACCCCTGGGTAGCTTGCTGGGGTCAGGGGCCCTTAGGTGGAGGGCCAGGTGGCACCCTGGGGCCTATAATGCAAGTCCAGGAAGAGAGGTGGACCCCTGGGTAGCTTGCTGGGGTCAGAGGCCCCTAGGTGGAGGGCCAGGGGGCATCCTGGGGCCTACACTGCAAGTCCAGGGATAGACACGGACCCCTGGGTAGCTTTCCTGGGTCAGGGGCACCTAGATGGAGGGCCAGGGGTTACCCTGGGGCCTACACTGCAAGTCCAGGGAGAGAGGTGGACCCCTGGTTAGTTTGCTGGGCTCATGGGCCCTTACAAGGAGGTCCAGGGGCACCCTGGGGCCTATACTGCAAGTCCAGGGAGAGAGCTAATCCTCTGGGTAGCTTGCTGGGGTCAGAAGCCCCTAGGTGGGGTGCAAAGGGGCACCCTGGGGCCTATACTGCAAGTCCAAGGAGAGTGGTGGACCCCTGGTTAGCTTGCTGGGGTCAGGGGCCCTTAGGTGGATGTCAAGGGGGCACCCTGGGGCCTACACTGCAAGTCCAGGGAGAAAGGTGGACCCCTGGGTAGCTTGCTGGGGTCAGGATCCCTTAGGTGGAGGGCAAGGGGGCACCCTGGGGCCTACACTGCATGTCCAGGGAGAGAGGTAGACCCCTGGGTAACTTGCTGGGGTCAGGGGCCCTTAGGTGGAGGGCCAGAGGGCACCCTGGGGCCTATATTGCAAGTCCAGGAAGAGATGTGGACCCCTGGGTAGCATGCTGGGGTCAAAGGCCCCTAAGTGGAGTGCCAGGGGCACCCTGGGGCATATACTTCAAGTCCAGGGAGAGAGGTGTACCCCTGAAAAGTTTGCTGGGCTCATGGGCCCTTACGTGGAGGGCCAGGGGCACCCTGGGGCCTATACTGCAAGTCCAGGGAGAGAGCTGGTCCTCTGGGTAGCTTGCTGGGGTCAGAAGCCCCTAGGTGGAGGGCAAGGGGGCACCCTGGGGCCTACACTGCAAGTCCAGGGAGAGAGGTGGACCCCTGGGTAGCTTGCTGGGGTCAGAGGCCCCTAGGTGGAGGGCCAGGAGGCACAATGGGGCCTATACTGCTGGTCCAGGGAGAGAGGTGGACCCATGGGTAGCTTGCTGGGGTCAGAGGCCCCCAGGTGGAGGGCCAGGGGCACCCTTGGGCCTACACTGCAAGTCCAGGGAGAGAGGTGGACCCCTGGGTAGCTTGCTGGGGTCATAGGCCCCTAAATGGAGTGCCAGGGGCACACTGGGGCCTATACTGCAAGTTCAGGGAGAGAGGTGGACCCCTGGGTAGCTTGCTGGGGTCAGGGGCCCTAAGGTGGAGGGCCAGGGGGCATCCTGGGGCCTACACTGCAAGTCCAGGGATAGACATGGACCCCTGGGTAGCTTGATGGGGTCAAGGGCAACTAGATGGAGGGCCAGGGGTAACCCTGGGGCCTATACTGCAAGTCCAGGGAGAGAGGTGGACCCCTGGTTAGATTGCTGGGCTCTTGGGCCCTTAGGTGGAGGGCCAGGGGCACCCTGGGGCCTATACTGCAAGTCCAGGGAGAGAGCTGGTCCTCTGGGTAGCTTGCTGGGGTCAGAAGCCGCTAGGTGGGGTGCAAGGGGGCACCCTGGGGCCTATATTGCAAGTCCAAGGAGAGAGGTGGACCCCTGGGTAGCTTGCTGGGGTGAGGGGCCCTTAGGTGGAGGTCAAGGGGGCACCCTGGGGCCTACACTGCAAGTCCAGGGAGAGAGGTGGACCCCTGGGTTGCTTGCTGGGGTCAGGATCCCTTAGGTGGAGGGCAAGGGGGCACCCTCGGGCCTACACTGCATATCCAGGGAGAGAGGTAGACCCCTGGGTAACTTGCTGGGGTCAGGGGCCCTTAGGTGGAGGGCCAGGGGGCACCCTGGGGCCTATATTGCAGGTCCAGAAAGAGATGTGGACCCCTGGGTAGCTTGCTGGGGTTGTAGGCCCCTAAGTGGAGTGCCAGGGGCACCCTGGGGCCTATACTGCAAGTCCAGGGAGAGAGGTGGACCCCTGGGTAGCTTGCTGGGCTCAGTGGCCCTTAGGTGGAGGGCCACGGTGGCACCCTGGGGCCTATAATGCAAGTCCAGGAAGAGAGGTGGACCCCTGGGTAGCTTGCTGGGGTCAGAGGCCCCTAGGTGGAGGGCCAGGGGGCATCCTGGGGCCTACACTGCAAGTCCAGGGATAGACACGGACCCCTGGGTAGCTTGCTGGGGTCAGGGGCACCTAGATGGAGGGCCAGGAGTAACCCTGGGGCCTATACTGCAAGTCCAGGGAGAGAGGTGGACCCCTGGTTAGTTTGCTGGGCTCATGGGCCCTTACGTGGAGGGCCAGGGGCACCCTGGGGCCTATACTGCAAGTCAAGGGAGAGAGCTGGTCCTCCGGGTAGTTTGCTGGGGTCAGAAGCCCCTAGGTGGGGTGCAAGGGGGCACCCTGGAGCCTGTACTGCAAGTCCAGGGAGAGAGGTGGACCACTGGGTAGCTTGCTGGCGTCAGAAGCTCCTAGGTGGGGTGCAAGGGGGCACCCTGGGGCCTATACTGCAAGTCCAGGGAGAGAGGTGGACCCCTGGGTAGCTTGCTGGGGTAAGGGGCCCCTAGGAGGAGGGCCATTGGGCACCCTGGGGCCTATACTGCAAGACCAGGGAGAGAGGTGGACCCCTGGGTAGCTTGCTGGGGTCAGGGGCCCTTAGGTGGAGGGCAAGGGGGCACCCTGGGGCCTACACTGCAAGTCCAGGGAGAGAGGTGGACCCCTGGGTAACTTGCTGGGGTCAGGGGCCCCTAGGTGGAGGGCCAGGAGGCACAATGGGGCCTATACTGCAAGTCCATTGAGAGAGGTGGACCCCTGGGTAGCTTGCTGGGTTCAGAAGCCTCTAGTTGGAGGGCAAGGGGGCACCCTGGGGCCTTTAATGGAAGTCCATTGAGGGAAGTGGACCCTGGGTAGCTTGCTGGGGTTAGATTCACTTAGGTGGAAGGCCAGGGCGCACCCTGGGGCCTATACTGCAAGTCCAGGGAGAGAGGTGGACCCCTGGGTAGCTTGTTGGGGTCAGGGGCCCTTAGGTGGAGGGCCAGGGGGCATCCTGGGGCCTATACTGCAAGTCCAGGAAGAGAGGTGGACCCCTGGGTAGCTTGCTAGGGTCAGAGGCCCCTAGGTGGAGGGCCAGGGGGCATCCTGGGGCCTATAATGCAAGTCCAGGGAGAGAGGTGGACCCCTGGGTAGCTTGCTGGGGTCAGGGGCCCTTAGGTGGAGGGCCAGGTGGCACCCTGGGGCCTATAATGCAAGTCCAGGAAGAGAGGTGGACCCCTGGGTAGCTTGCTGGGGTCAGAGGCCCCTAGGTGGAGGGCCAGGGGGCATCCTGGGGCCTACACTGCAAGTCCAGGGATAGACACGGACCCCTGGGTAGCTTTCCTGGGTCAGGGGCACCTAGATGGAGGGCCAGGGGTTACCCTGGGGCCTACACTGCAAGTCCAGGGAGAGAGGTGGACCCCTGGTTAGTTTGCTGGGCTCATGGGCCCTTACAAGGAGGTCCAGGGGCACCCTGGGGCCTATACTGCAAGTCCAGGGAGAGAGCTGGTCCTCTGGGTAGCTTGCTGGGGTCAGAAGCCCCTAGGTGGGGTGCAAGGGGGCACCCTGGGGCCTATACTGCAAGTCCAAGGAGAGTGGTTGACCCCTGGTTAGCTTGCTGGGGTCAGGGGCCCTTAGGTGGATGTCAAGGGGGCACCCTGGGGCCTACACTGCAAGTCCAGGGAGAGAGGTGGACCCCTGGGTAGCTTGCTGGGGTCAGGATCCCTTAGGTGGAGGGCAAGGGGGCACCCTGGGGCCTACACTGCATGTCCAGGGAGAGAGGTAGACCCCTGGGTAACTTGCTGGGGTCATGGGCCCTTAGGTGGAGGGCCAGAGGGCACCCTGGGGCCTATATTGCAAGTCCAGGAAGAGATGTGGACCCCTGGGTAGCATGCTGGGGTCAAAGGCCCCTAAGTGGAGTGCCAGGGGCACCCTGGGGACTATACTGCATGTCCAGGGAGAGAGGTGGACCCCTGGGTAGCTTGCTGGGGTCAGGGGCCCTTAGGTTGAGGGCCAGGTGGCACCCTGGGGCCTATAATGCAAGTCCAGGAAGAGAGGTGGACCCCTGGGTAGCTTGCTGGGGTCAGAGGCCCCTAGGTGGAGGGCCAGGGGGCATCCTGGGGCCTACACTGCAAGTCCCGGGATAGACACGGACCCCTGGGTAGCTTGCTGGGGTCAGGGGCACCTAGATGGAGGGCCAGGGGAAACCCTGGGGCCTATACTGGAAGTCCAGGGAGAGAGGTGTACCCCTGAAAAGTTTGCTGGGCTCATGGGCCCTTACGTGGAGGGCCAGGGGCACCCTGGGGCCTATACTGCAAGTCCAGGGAGAGAGCTGGTCCTCTGGGTAGCTTGCTGGGGTCAGAAGCCCCTAGGTGGAGGGCAAGGGGGCACCCTGGGGCCTACACTGCAAGTCCAGGGAGAGAGGTGGACCCCTGGGTAGCTTGCTGGGGTCAGAGGCCCCTAGGTGGAGGGCCAGGAGGCACAATGGGGCCTATACTGCTGGTCCAGGGAGAGAGGTGGACCCATGGGTAGCTTGCTGGGGTCAGAGGCCCCCAGGTGGAGGGCCAGGGGCACCCTTGGGCCTACACTGCAAGTCCAGGGAGAGAGGTGGACCCCTGGGTAGCTTGCTGGGGTCATAGGCCCCTAAATGGAGTGCCAGGGGCACACTGGGGCCTATACTGCAAGTTCAGGGAGAGAGGTGGACCCCTGGGTAGCTTGCTGGGGTCAGGGGCCCTAAGGTGGAGGGCCAGGGGGCATCCTGGGGCCTACACTGCAAGTCCAGGGATAGACATGGACCCCTGGGTAGCTTGATGGGGTCAAGGGCAACTAGATGGAGGGCCAGGGGTAACCCTGGGGCCTATACTGCAAGTCCAGGGAGAGAGGTGGACCCCTGGTTAGATTGCTGGGCTCATGGGCCCTTAGGTGGAGGGCCAGGGGCACCCTGGGGCCTATACTGCAAGTCCAGGGAGAGAGCTGGTCCTCTGGGTAGCTTGCTGGGGTCAGAAGCCGCTAGGTGGGGTGCAAGGGGGCACCCTGGGGCCTATATTGCAAGTCCAAGGAGAGAGGTGGACCCCTGGGTAGCTTGCTGGGGTGAGGGGCCCTTAGGTGGAGGTAAAGGGGGCACCCTGGGGCCTACACTGCAAGTCCAGGGAGAGAGGTGGACCCCTGGGTTGCTTGCTGGGGTCAGGATCCCTTAGGTGGAGGGCAAGGGGGCACCCTCGGGCCTACACTGCATGTCTAGGGAGAGAGGTAGACCCCTGGGTAACTTGCTGGGGTCAGGGGCCCTTAGGTGGAGGGCCAGGGGGCACCCTGGGGCCTATATTGCAGGTCCAGAAAGAGATGTGGACCCCTGGGTAGCTTGCTGGGGTTGTAGGCCCCTAAGTGGAGTGCCAGGGGCACCCTGGGGCCTATACTGCAAGTCCAGGGAGAGAGGTGGACCCCTGGGTAGCTTGCTGGGCTCAGTGGCCCTTAGGTGGAGGGCCAGGTGGCACCCTGGGGCCTATAATGCAAGTCCAGGAAGAGAGGTGGACCCCTGGGTAGCTTGCTGGGGTCAGAGGCCCCTAGGTGGAGGTCCAGGGGGCATCCTGGGGCCTACACTGCAAGTCCAGGGATAGACACGGACCCCTGGGTAGCTTGCTGGGGTCAGGGGCACCTAGATGGAGGGCCAGGAGTAACCCTGGGGCCTATACTGCAAGTCCAGGGAGAGAGGTGGACCCCTGGTTAGTTTGCTGGGCTCATGGGCCCTTACGTGGAGGGCCAGGGGCACCCTGGGGCCTATACTGCAAGTCAAGGGAGAGAGCTGGTCCTCTGGGTAGTTTGCTGGGGTCAGAAGCCCCTAGGTGGGGTGCAAGGGGGCACCCTGGAGCCTGTACTGCAAGTCCAGGGAGAGAGGTGGACCACTGGGTAGCTTGCTGGCGTCAGAAGCTCCTAGGTGGGGTGCAAGGGGGCACCCTGGGGCCTATACTGCAAGTCCAGGGAGAGAGATGGACCCCTGGGTAGCTTGCTGGGGTAAGGGGCCCCTAGGAGGAGGGCCATTGGGCACCCTGGGGCCTATACTGCAAGACCAGGGAGAGAGGTGGACCCCTGGGTAGCTTGCTGGGGTCAGGGGCCCTTAGGTGGAGGGCAAGGGGGCACCCTGGGGCCTACACTGCAAGTCCAGGGAGAGAGGTGGACCCCTGGGTAACTTGCTGGGGTCAGAGGCCCCTAGGTGGAGGGCCAGGAGGCACAATGGGGCCTATACTGCAAGTCCATTGAGAGAGGTGGACCCCTGGGTAGCTTGCTGGGTTCAGAAGCCTCTAGTTGGAGGGCAAGGGGGCACCCTGGGGCCTTTAATGGAAGTCCATTGAGGGAAGTGGACCCTGGGTAGCTTGCTGGGGTTAGATTCACTTAGGTGGAAGGCCAGGGCGCACCCTGGGGCCTATACTGCAAGTCCAGGGAGAGAGGTGGACCCCTGGGTAGCTTGTTGGGGTCAGGGGCCCTTAGGTGGAGGGCCAGGGGGCATCCTGGGGCCTATACTGCAAGTCCAGGAAGAGAGGTGGACCCCTGGGTAGCTTGCTAGGGTCAGAGGCCCCTAGGTGGAGGGCCAGGGGGCATCCTGGGGCCTACACTGCAAGTCCAGGGAAATACATTGACCCCTGGGTAGCTTAAAGGGGTCAGGGGCATCTAGATGGAGGGCCAGGGGTAACCCTGGGGCCTATACTGCAAGTACAGGGAGAGAGGTGGACCCCTGGTTAGTTTGCTGGGCTCATGGTCCCTTAGGTGGAGGGCCAGGGGCACCCTGGAGCCTATACTGCAAGTCCAGGGAGAGAGCTGGTCCTCTAAGTAGCTTGCTGGGGTCAGAAGCCCCTAGGTGGGGTGCAAGGGGGCACCCTGAGGCCTATACTGCAAGTCCAAGGAGAGAGATGGACCCCTGGGTAGCTTGCTGGGGTCAGGGGCCCTTAGGTGGAGGTCAAGGGGGCACCCTGGGGCCTACACTGCAAGTCCAGGGAGAGAGTTGGACCCCTGGGTAGCTTGCTGGGGTCAGGATCTGTTAGGTGGAGGGCAAGGTGGCACCCTGGGGCCTATAATGCAAGTCCAGGAAGAGAGGTGGACCCCTGGGTAGCTTGCTGGGGTCAGAGGCCCCTAGGTGGAGGTCCAGGGGGCACCCTGGGGCCTACACTGCAAGTCCAGGGAGAGAGGTGGACCCCTGGGGAGCTTGCTGGGGTCAGTGGCCCTTAGGTGGAGGGCCAGGGGGCACCCTGGGGGCTATATTGCAAGTCCAAGGAGAGAGCTGGACCTCTTGGTAGATTGCTGGGGTCAGAGTCCCCTAGGTGGAGGGCCAGGGGGCATCCTGGGGCCTACACCGCAAGTCCAGGGAGAGATGTGGACCCCTGGGTAGCTTGCTGGGGTCATAGGCCCCTAAGTGGAGTGCCAGGGGCACCCTGGGGCCTATAATGCAAGTCCAGGAAGAGAGGTGGACCCCTGGGTAGCTTGCTGGGGTCAGAGGCCCCTAGGTGGAGGGCCAGGGGGCATTATGGGGACTACACTGCAAGTCCAGGGATAGACACGGACCCCTGGGTAGCTTGCTGGGGTCAGGGGCACCTAGATGGAGGGCCAGGGGTAACCCTGGGGCCTATACTGCAAGTCCAGGGAGAGAGGTGGACCCCTGGTTAGTTTGCTGGGCTCATGGGCCCTTACGTTGAGGGCCAGGGGCACCCTGGGGCCTATACTGCAAGTCCAGGGAGAGAGGTGGACCCCTGGGTAGCTTGCTGGGGTAAGGGGCCCCTAGGAGGAGGGCCAAGGGGCACCCTGGGGCCTATACTGCAAGACCAGGGAGAGAGGTGGACCCCTGGGTAGCTTGCTGGGGTCAGGGGCCCTTAGGTGGAGGGCAAGGGGGCACCCTGCGGCCTACACTGCAAGTCCAGGGAGAGAGGTGGACCCCTGGGTAGCTTGCTGGGGTCAGAGGCCCCTAGATGGAGGGCCAGGAGGCACAATGGGGCCTATACTGCTGGTCCAGGGAGAGAGGTGGACCCCTGGGTAGCTTGCTGGGTTCAGAAGCCCCTAGGTGGAGGGCCAGGGGGCACCCTGGGGCCTCTACTGCAAGATCAGGGAGAGATGTGGACCTCTGGGTAGCTTGCTGGGGTCAGAGACCCCTAGGTGGAGGGCAAGGGGGCACCCTGGGGCCTACACTGCATATCCAGAGAGAGAGGTGGACCCCTGGGTAACTTGCTGGGGTCATGGGCCCTTAGGTGGAGGGCCAGGGGTCATCCTGGGGCCTATACTGCAAGTCCAGGAAGAGATGTGGACCCCTGGGTAGCTTGCTGGGGTCATAGGCCCCTAAGTCGAGTGCCAGGGGCACCCTGGGGCTAATACTGCAAGTCCAGGAAAAGAGGTGGACCCCTGGGTAGCTTGCTGGGGTCAGGGGCCCTTAGGTGGAGGGCCAGGTGGCACCCTGGGGCCTATAATGCAAGTCCAGGAAGAGAGGTGGACCCCTGGGTAGCTTGATGGGGTCAGGGGCACCTAGATGGAGGGCCAGGGGTAACCCTGGGGCCTATACTGCAAGTCCAGGGAGAGAGGTGGACCCCTGGGTAGTTTGCTTGGCCCATGGGCCCTTAGGTTGAGGGCCAGTGGCACCCTGGGGCCTATACTGCAAGTCCAGGGAGAGAGGTGGACCCCTGGGTAGCTTGCTGGGGTCATAGGCCCCTAAGTGGAGTGCCAGGGGCACCCTGGGGCCTATACTGCAAGTCCAGGGAGAGATGTGGACCCCTGGGTAGCTTGCTGGGGTCTGGGGCCCTTAGGTGGAGGGGCAGGGGGCACCCTGGGGCCTACACTGCAAGTCCAGGGAGACAGGTTGACCCCTGGGTAGCTTGCTGGGGTCAGTGGCCCTAAGTTGGAGGGCCAGGGGGTACCCTGGGGGCTATATTGCAAGTCCAAGGAGAGAGCTGGACCTCTTGGTAGCTTGCTGGGGTCAGAGGCCCCTATGTGGAGGGCCAGAGGGCATCCTGGGGCCTACACTGCAAGTCCAGGGATAGAGTTGGACCCCTGGGTAGATTGCTTAGCTCATGGGCCCTTAGGTGGAGGGCCAGGGGCACCCTGGGGCCTATACTGCAATTCCAGGAAGAGAGCCGGGCACCTGGGTAGCTTGCTGGGGTCAGGGGCCCATAGGTGGAGGGCAAGGGGGCACCCTGAGCTTACACTGCAAGTACAGGGAGAGAGGTGGACCCCTGGGGAGCTTGCTGGGGTCAGAGAACCCTAGATGGAGTGCAAATGGGAACCCTGGGGCCTATACTGCAAGTCCAGGGAGAGAGGTGGACCCCTGGGTAGCTTGCTGGGGTCAGGATCCCTTAGGTGGAGGGCAAGGGGGCACCCTGGGGCCTACACTGCATGTCGAGGGAGAGAGGTGGACCCCTGGGTAGTTTGCTGGGGTCAGAAGCCCCTAGGTGGGGTGCAAGGGGGCACCCTGGAGCCTGTACTGCAAGTCCAGGGAGAGAGGTGGACCACTGGGTAGCTTGCTGGCGTCAGAAGCTCCTAGGTGGGGTGCAAGGGGGCACCCTGGGGCCTATACTGCAAGTCCAGGGAGAGAGGTGGACCCCTGGGTAGCTTGATGGGGTCAGGGGCACCTAGATGGAGGGCCAGGGGTAACCCTGGGGCCTATACTGCAAGTCCAGGGAGAGAGGTGGACCCCTGGGTAGTTTGCTTGGCTCATGGGCCCTTAGGTTGAGGGCCAGTGGCACCCTGGGGCCTATACTGCAAGTCCAGGGAGAGAGGTGGACCCCTGGGTAGCTTGCTGGGGTCATAGGCCCCTAAGTGGAGTGCCAGGGGCACCCTGGGGCCTATACTGCAAGTCCAGGGAGAGATGTGGACCCCTGGGTAGCTTGCTGGGGTCTGGGGCCCTTAGGTGGAGGGGCAGGGGGCACCCTGGGGCCTACACCGCAAGTCCAGGGAGACAGGTTGACCCCTGGGTAGCTTGCTGGGGTCAGTGGCCCTAAGTTGGAGGGCCAGGGGGCACCCTGGGGGCTATATTGCAAGTCCAAGGAGAGAGCTGGACCTCTTGGTAGCTTGCTGGGGTCAGAGGCCCCTATGTGGAGGGCCAGAGGGCATCCTGGGGCCTACACTGCAAGTCCAGGGATAGAGTTGTACCCCTGGGTAGTTTGCTTAGCTCATGGGCCCTTAGGTGGAGGGCCAGGGGCACCCTGGGGCCTATACTGCAATTCCAGGAAGAGAGCCGGGCACCTGGGTAGCTTGCTGGGGTCAGGGGCCCATAGGTGGAGGGCAAGGGGGCACCCTGAGCTTACACTGCAAGTCCAGGGAGAGAGGTGGACCCCTGGGGAGCTTGCTGGGGTCAGAGAACTCTAGATGGAGTGCAAATGGGAACCCTGGGGCCTATACTGCAAGTCCAGGGAGAGAGGTGGACCCCTGGGTAGCTTGCTGGGGTCAGGATCCCTTAGGTGGAGGGCAAGGGGGCACCCTGGGGCCTACACTGCATGTCCAGGGAGAGAGGTGGACCCCTGGGTAGTTTGCTGGGGTCAGAAGCCCCTAGGTGGGGTGCAAGGGGGCACCCTGGAGCCTGTACTGCAAGTCCAGGGAGAGAGGTGGACCACTGGGTAGCTTGCTGGCGTCAGAAGCTCCTAGGTGGGGTGCAAGGGGGCACCCTGGGGCCTATACTGCAAGTCCAGGGAGAGAGGTGGACCCCTGGGTAGCTTGCTGGGGTAAGGGGCCCCTAGGAGGAGGGCCATTGGGCACCCTGGGGCCTATACTGCAAGACGAGGGAGAGAGGTGGACCCCTGGGTAGCTTGCTGGGGTCAGGGGCCCTTAGGTGGAGGGCAAGGGGGCACCCTGGGGCCTACACTGCAAGTCCAGGGAGAGAGGTGGACCCCTGGGTAACTTGCTGGGGTCAGAGGCCCCTAGGTGGAGGGCCAGGAGGCACAATGGGGCCTATACTGCAAGTCCATTGAGAGAGGTGGACCCCTGGGTAGCTTGCTGGGTTCAGAAGCCTCTAGTTGGAGGGCAAGGGGGCACCCTGGGGCCTATACTGCAAGTCCAGGGAGAGAGCTGGTCCTCTGGGTAGCTTGCTGGGGTCAGAAGCCCCTAGGTGGGGTGCAAGGGGGCACCCTGGGGCCTATATTGCAAGTCCAAGGAGAGAGGTGGACCCCTGGGTAGCTTGCTGGGGTCAGGGGCCCTTAGGTGGAGGTCAAGGGGGCACCCTGGGGCCTACACTGCAAGTCCAGGGAGAGAGGTGGACCCCTGGGTAGCTTGCTGGGGTCAGGATCCCTTAGGTGGAGGGCAAGGGGGCACCCTCGGGCCTACACTGCATGTCCAGGGAGAGAGGTAGACCCCTGGGTAACTTGCTGGGGTCAGGGGCCCTTAGGTGGAGGGCCAGGGGGCACCCTGGGGCCTATATTGCAGGTCCAGAAAGAGATGTGGACCCCTGGGTAGCTTGCTGGGGTCGTAGGCCCCTAAGTGGAGTGCCAGGGGCACCCTGGGGCCTGTACTGCAAGTCCAGGGAGAGAGGTGGACCCCTGGGTAGCTTGCTGGGGTCAGTGGCCCTTAGGTGGAGGGCCAGGTGGCACCCTGGGGCCTATAATGCAAGTCCAGGAAGAGAGGTGGACCCCTGGGTAGCTTGCTGGGGTCAGAGGCCCCTAGGTGGAGGGCCAGGGGGCATCCTGGGGCCTACACTGCAAGTCCAGGGATAGACACGGACCCCTGGGTAGCTTGCTGGGGTCAAGGGCACCTAGATGGAGGGCCAGGAGTAACCCTGGGGCCTATACTGCAAGTCCAGGGAGAGAGGTGGACCCCTGGTTAGTTTGCTGGGCTCATGGGCCCTTACGTGGAGGGCCAGGGGCACTCTGGGGCCTATACTGCAAGTCAAGGGAGAGAGCTGGTCCTCTGGGTAGTTTGCTGGGGTCAGAAGCCCCTAGGTGGGGTGCAAGGGGGCACCCTGGAGCCTGTACTGCAAGTCCAGGGAGAGAGGTGGACCACTGGGTAGCTTGCTGGCGTCAGAAGCTCCTAGGTGGGGTGCAAGGGGGCACCCTGGGGCCTATACTGCAAGTCCAGGGAGAAAGGTGGACCCCTGGGTAGCTTGCTGGGGTAAGGGGCCCCTAGGAGGAGGGCCATTGGGAACCCTGGGGCCTATACTGCAAGACCAGGGAGAGAGGTGGACCCCTGGGTAGCTTGCTGGGGTCAGGGGCCCTTAGGTGGAGGGCAAGGGGGCACCCTGGGGCCTACACTGCAAGTCCAGGGAGAGAGGTGGACCCCTGGGTAACTTGCTGGGGTCAGAGGCCCCTAGGTGGAGGGCCAGGAGGCACAATGGGGCCTATACTGCAAGTCCATTGAGAGAGGTGGACCCCTGGGTAGCTTGCTGGGTTCAGAAGCCTCTAGTTGGAGGGCAAGGGGGCACCCTGGGGCCTTTAATGGAAGTCCATTGAGGGAAGTGGACCCTGGGTAGCTTGCTGGGGTTAGATTCACTTAGGTGGAAGGCCAGGGCGCACCCTGGGGCCTATACTGCAAGTCCAGGAAGTAAGGTGGACCCCTGGGTAGCTTGCTGGGGTCAGAGGCCCCTAGGTGGAGGGCCAGGGGTCACCCTGGGGCCTACACTGCAAGTCCAGGGAGAGAGGTTGACCCCTGGGTAGCTTGCTGGGGTCAGAGGCCCCCTGGTGGAGGGCCAGGGGGCACCCTGGGGCCTTTAATGGAAGTCCAGGGAGGGAAGTGGACCCTGGGTAGCTTGCTGGGGTCAGAGGCCCCTAGGTGGAGGGCCAGGGGTCACCCTGGGGCCTACACTGCAAGTCCAGGGAGAGAGGTGGACCCCTGGGTAGCTTGCTGGGGTCAGAGGCCCCCTGGTGGAGGGCCAGGGGGCACCCTGGGGCCTTTAATGGAAGTCCAGGGAGGGAAGTGGACCCTGGGTAGCCTGCTGGGGTCAGATTCCCTTAGGTGGAAGGCCAGGGCGCACCCTGGGGCCTATACTGCAAGTCCAGGGAGAGAGGTGGACCCCTGGGTAGCTTGCTGGGGTGAGGGGCCCTTAGGTGGAGGGCCAGGTGCACCCTGGGGCCTATACTGCAAGTCCAGGAAGAGATGTGGACCCCTGGGTAGCTTGCTGGGGTCATAGGCCCCTAAGTGGAGTGCCAGGGGCACCCTGGGGCCTATACTGCAAGTCCAGGGAGAGAGGTGGACCCCTGGGTAGCTTGCTGGGGTCAGGATCCCTTAGGTGGAGGGCAAGGGGGCACCCTGGGGCCTACACTGCATGTCCAGGGAGAGAGGTGGACCCTTGGGTAGCTTGCTGGGGTCAGGGGCCCTTAGGTGGAGGGCCAGGGGGCACACTGGGGCCTACACTGCAAGTCCAGGAAGAGATGTCGACCCCTGGGTAGCTTGCTGGGGTCAGGGGCCCTTAGGTTGTGGGCAAGGGGGCACCCTGGGGCCTACACTGCAAGTCCAGGGAGAGAGGTGGACCCCTGGGTAGCTTGCTGGGGTCAGAGGCCCCTAGATGGAGGGCCAGGAGGCACAATGGGGCCTATACTGCTGGTCCAGGGAGAGAGGTGGACCCCTGGGTAGCTTGCTGGGTTCAGAAGCCCCTAGGTGGAGGGCCAGGGGGCACCCTGGGGCCTCTACTGCAAGATCAGGGAGAGATGTGGACCTCTGGGTAGCTTGCTGGGGTCAGAGACCCCTAGGTGGAGGGCAAGGGGGCACCCTGGGGCCTACACTGCATATCCAGAGAGAGAGGTGGACCCCTGGGTAACTTGCTGGGGTCATGGGCCCTTAGGTGGAGGGCCAGGGGTCATCCTGGGGCCTATACTGCAAGTCCAGGAAGAGATGTGGACCCCTGGGTAGCTTGCTGGGGTCATAGGCCCCTAAGTCGAGTGCCAGGGGCACCCTGGGGCTAATACTGCAAGTCCAGGAAAAGAGGTGGACCCCTGGGTAGCTTGCTGGGGTCAGGGGCCCTTAGGTGGAGGGCCAGGTGGCACCCTGGGGCCTATAATGCAAGTCCAGGAAGAGAGGTGGACCCCTGGGTAGCTTGATGGGGTCAGGGGCACCTAGATGGAGGGCCAGGGGTAACCCTGGGGCCTATACTGCAAGTCCAGGGAGAGAGGTGGACCCCTGGGTAGTTTGCTTGGCCCATGGGCCCTTAGGTTGAGGGCCAGTGGCACCCTGGGGCCTATACTGCAAGTCCAGGGAGAGAGGTGGACCCCTGGGTAGCTTGCTGGGGTCATAGGCCCCTAAGTGGAGTGCCAGGGGCACCCTGGGGCCTATACTGCAAGTCCAGGGAGAGATGTGGACCCCTGGGTAGCTTGCTGGGGTCTGGGGCCCTTAGGTGGAGGGGCAGGGGGCACCCTGGGGCCTACACTGCAAGTCCAGGGAGACAGGTTGACCCCTGGGTAGCTTGCTGGGGTCAGTGGCCCTAAGTTGGAGGGCCAGGGGGTACCCTGGGGGCTATATTGCAAGTCCAAGGAGAGAGCTGGACCTCTTGGTAGCTTGCTGGGGTCAGAGGCCCCTATGTGGAGGGCCAGAGGGCATCCTGGGGCCTACACTGCAAGTCCAGGGATAGAGTTGGACCCCTGGGTAGTTTGCTTAGCTCATGGGCCCTTAGGTGGAGGGCCAGGGGCACCCTGGGGCCTATACTGCAATTCCAGGAAGAGAGCCGGGCACCTGGGTAGCTTGCTGGGGTCAGGGGCCCATAGGTGGAGGGCAAGGGGGCACCCTGAGCTTACACTGCAAGTACAGGGAGAGAGGTGGACCCCTGGGGAGCTTGCTGGGGTCAGAGAACCCTAGATGGAGTGCAAATGGGAACCCTGGGGCCTATACTGCAAGTCCAGGGAGAGAGGTGGACCCCTGGGTAGCTTGCTGGGGTCAGGATCCCTTAGGTGGAGGGCAAGGGGGCACCCTGGGGCCTACACTGCATGTCGAGGGAGAGAGGTGGACCCCTGGGTAGTTTGCTGGGGTCAGAAGCCCCTAGGTGGGGTGCAAGGGGGCACCCTGGAGCCTGTACTGCAAGTCCAGGGAGAGAGGTGGACCACTGGGTAGCTTGCTGGCGTCAGAAGCTCCTAGGTGGGGTGCAAGGGGGCACCCTGGGGCCTATACTGCAAGTCCAGGGAGAGAGGTGGACCCCTGGGTAGCTTGATGGGGTCAGGGGCACCTAGATGGAGGGCCAGGGGTAACCCTGGGGCCTATACTGCAAGTCCAGGGAGAGAGGTGGACCCCTGGGTAGTTTGCTTGGCTCATGGGCCCTTAGGTTGAGGGCCAGTGGCACCCTGGGGCCTATACTGCAAGTCCAGGGAGAGAGGTGGACCCCTGGGTAGCTTGCTGGGGTCATAGGCCCCTAAGTGGAGTGCCAGGGGCACCCTGGGGCCTATACTGCAAGTCCAGGGAGAGATGTGGACCCCTGGGTAGCTTGCTGGGGTCTGGGGCCCTTAGGTGGAGGGGCAGGGGGCACCCTGGGGCCTACACTGCAAGTCCAGGGAGACAGGTTGACCCCTGGGTAGCTTGCTGGGGTCAGTGGCCCTAAGTTGGAGGGCCAGGGGGCACCCTGGGGGCTATATTGCAAGTCCAAGGAGAGAGCTGGACCTCTTGGTAGCTTGCTGGGGTCAGAGGCCCCTATGTGGAGGGCCAGAGGGCATCCTGGGGCCTACACTGCAAGTCCAGGGATAGAGTTGTACCCCTGGGTAGTTTGCTTAGCTCATGGGCCCTTAGGTGGAGGGCCAGGGGCACCCTGGGGCCTATACTGCAATTCCAGGAAGAGAGCCGGGCACCTGGGTAGCTTGCTGGGGTCAGGGGCCCATAGGTGGAGGGCAAGGGGGCACCCTGAGCTTACACTGCAAGTCCAGGGAGAGAGGTGGACCCCTGGGGAGCTTGCTGGGGTCAGAGAACTCTAGATGGAGTGCAAATGGGAACCCTGGGGCCTATACTGCAAGTCCAGGGAGAGAGGTGGACCCCTGGGTAGCTTGCTGGGGTCAGGATCCCTTAGGTGGAGGGCAAGGGGGCACCCTGGGGCCTACACTGCATGTCCAGGGAGAGAGGTGGACCCCTGGGTAGTTTGCTGGGGTCAGAAGCCCCTAGGTGGGGTGCAAGGGGGCACCCTGGAGCCTGTACTGCAAGTCCAGGGAGAGAGGTGGACCACTGGGTAGCTTGCTGGCGTCAGAAGCTCCTAGGTGGGGTGCAAGGGGGCACCCTGGGGCCTATACTGCAAGTCCAGGGAGAGAGGTGGACCCCTGGGTAGCTTGCTGGGGTAAGGGGCCCCTAGGAGGAGGGCCATTGGGCACCCTGGGGCCTATACTGCAAGACGAGGGAGAGAGGTGGACCCCTGGGTAGCTTGCTGGGGTCAGGGGCCCTTAGGTGGAGGGCAAGGGGGCACCCTGGGGCCTACACTGCAAGTCCAGGGAGAGAGGTGGACCCCTGGGTAACTTGCTGGGGTCAGAGGCCCCTAGGTGGAGGGCCAGGAGGCACAATGGGGCCTATACTGCAAGTCCATTGAGAGAGGTGGACCCCTGGGTAGCTTGCTGGGTTCAGAAGCCTCTAGTTGGAGGGCAAGGGGGCACCCTGGGGCCTATACTGCAAGTCCAGGGAGAGAGCTGGTCCTCTGGGTAGCTTGCTGGGGTCAGAAGCCCCTAGGTGGGGTGCAAGGGGGCACCCTGGGGCCTATATTGCAAGTCCAAGGAGAGAGGTGGACCCCTGGGTAGCTTGCTGGGGTCAGGGGCCCTTAGGTGGAGGTCAAGGGGGCACCCTGGGGCCTACACTGCAAGTCCAGGGAGAGAGGTGGACCCCTGGGTAGCTTGCTGGGGTCAGAGGCCCCTAGGTGAAGGGCCAGGAGGCACAATATGGCCTATACTGCTGGTCCAGGTAGAGAGGTAGACCCCTGGGTAGCTTGCTGGGTTCAGAAGCCCCTAGGTGGAGTGCCAGGGGGCACCCTGGGGCCTATACTGCAAGATCAGGGAGAGATGTGGACCCCTGGGTAAGTTGCTGGGGTCAGAGTCCCCTAGGTGGAGGGCAAGGGGGCACTCTGGGGCCTCCACTGCAAGTCCAGGGAGAGGTGGACCCCTGGGTAGCTTGCTGGGGTCAGACGCCCCCAGGTGGAGTGCCATGGGGCACCCTTGGGCCTACACTGCAAGTCCAGGGAGAGAGGTGGACCCCTGGGTAGCTTGCTGGGGTCAGAGACCCCTAGTTGGAGGGCAAGGGGGCACCCTGGGGCCTTTAATGGAAGTCCAGGGTGGGAAGTGGACCCTGGGTAGCCTGCTGGGGTCAGATTCCCTTAGGTGGAAGGCCAGGGGGCACCCTGGGGCCTATACTGCAAGTCCAGGGAGAGAGGTGGACCCCTGGGTAGCTTGCTGGGGTCAGGGGCCCTTAGGTGGAGGGCCAGGGGCACCCTGGGGCCTATACTGCAAGTCCAGGAAGAGATGTGGACCCCTGGGTAGCTTGCTGGGGTCATAGGCCCCTAAGTGGAGTGCCAGGGGCACCCTGGGGCATATACTGCAAGTCCAGGGAGAGAGGTGGACCCCTGGGTAGCTTGCTGGGGTCAGGGGACCTTAGGTGGAGGGCCAGGGGGCACCCTGGGGCCTACACTGCAAGTCCAGGGAGAGAGGTGGACCCCTGGGTAGCTTGCTGGGGTCAGAGGCCCCTAGGTGGAGGGCCAGGGGGCATCCTGGGGCCTACACTGCAAGTCCAGGGATAGACACGGACCCCTGGGTAGCTTGCTGGGATCAGGGGCACCTAGATGGAAGGCCAGGGGTAACCCTGGGGCCTATACTGCAAGTCCAGGGAGAGAGGTGGACCCCTGGTTAGCTTGCTGGGCTCATGGTGCCTTACGTGGAGGGCCAGGGGCACCCTGGGGCCTATACTGCAAGTCCAGGGAGAGAGCTGGTTCTCTGGGTAGCTTGCTGGGGTCAAAAGCCCCTAGGTGGGGTGCAAGTGGGCACCCTGGGGCCTATACTGCAAGTCCAGGGAGAGAGGTGGACCCCTGGGTAGCTTGCTGGGGTAAGGGGCCCCTAGGAGTAGGGCCAGGGGGCACCATGGGGCCTATACTGCAAGACCAGGGAGAGAGGTGTACCACTGGGTAGCTTGCTATGGTCAGAGATCCCTAGGTGGAGGGCAAGGGGGCACCCTGGGGCCTTTAATGGAAGTCCAGGGAGGGAAGTGGACCCTGGGTAGCTTGCTGGGGTCAGAATCCCTTAGGTGGAAGGCCAGTGTGCACCCTGGGGCCTATACTGCAAGTCAGGGGAGAGAGGTGGACCCCTGGGTAGCTTGCTGGGGTCAGGGGCCCTTAGGTGGAGGGCAAGGGGGCACCCTGGAGCCTACACTTCAAGTCCAGGGAGAGAGGTGGACCCCTTGGTAGCTTGCTGGGGTCAGAGGCCTCCAAGTGTAGGGCCAGGGGGCTCCCTTGGGCCTACACTGCAAGTCCAGGGAGAGAGGTGGACCCCTGGGTAGCTAGATGGGGTCATAGGCCCCGAAATGGAGTGCCAGGGGCACACTGGGGCCTATACTGCAAGTCCAGGGAGAGAGCTGGTCCTCTGGGTAGCTTGCTGGGGTGGGGTCCCTTAGGTGGAGGGCAAGGGGGCACCCTAAGGCCTACACTGCAAGTCCAGGGAGAGAGGTGGACCCCTGGGTAGCTTGCTGGGGTCAGGATCCCTTAGGTGGAGGGCAAGGGGGCACCCTGGGGCCTACACTGCAAGTCCAGGGAGAGAGGT
Source organism: Danio rerio (assembly GCF_052040795.2). Taxonomy (NCBI): domain Eukaryota; kingdom Metazoa; phylum Chordata; class Actinopteri; order Cypriniformes; family Danionidae; genus Danio; species Danio rerio. The sequence goes on along the minus strand of NC_141041.1, from coordinate 27,639,513 downwards.
GGACCCCTGGGTAGCTTGCTGGGGTCAGGATCCCTTAGGTGGAGGGCAAGGGGGCACCCTGGGGCCTACACTGCATGTCCAGGGAGAGAGGTGAACCCCTGGGTAGCTTGCTGGGGTCAGGGGCCCTTAGGTGGAGGGCCAGGGGGCACCCTGGGGCCTATACTGCAAGTACAGGAAGAGATGTGGACCCCTGGGTAGCTTGCTGGGGTCAGGGGCCCTTAGGTGGAGGGCAAGGGGGCACCCTGGGGCCTACACTGCAAGTCCAGGGAGAGAGGTGGACCCCTGGGTAGCTTTCTGGGGTCAGAGGCCCCTAGGTGGAGGGCCAAGAGGCACAATATGGCCTATACTGCTGGTCCAGGGAGAGAGGTGGACCCCTGGGTAGCTTGCTGGGTTCAGAAGCCCCTAGGTGGAGGGCCAGGGGGCACCCTGGGGCCTATACTGCAAGATCAGGGAGAGAGGTGGACCCCTGGGTAGCTTGCTGGGGTCAAAGACCCCTAGGTGGAGGGCAAGGGGGCACTCTGGGGCCTCCACTGCAAGTCCAGGGAGAGAGGTGGACCCCTGGGTAGCTTGCTGGGGTCAGAGGCCCCTAGGTGGAGGGCCAGGGGGCATCCTGGGGCCTACACTGCAAGTCCAGGGATAGACACGGACCCCTGGGTAGCTTGCTGGGGTCAGGGGCACCTAGATGGAGGGCCAGGAGTAACCCTGGGGCCTATACTGCAAGTCCAGGGAGAGAGGTGGACCCCTGGTTAGTTTGCTGGGCTCATGGGCCCTTACGTGGAGGGCCAGGGGCACTCTGGGGCCTATACTGCAAGTCAAGGGAGAGAGCTGGTCCTCTGGGTAGTTTGCTGGGGTCAGAAGCCCCTAGGTGGGGTGCAAGGGGGCACCCTGGAGCCTGTACTGCAAGTCCAGGGAGAGAGGTGGACCACTGGGTAGCTTGCTGGCGTCAGAAGCTCCTAGGTGGGGTGCAAGGGGGCACCCTGGGGCCTATACTGCAAGTCCAGGGAGAAAGGTGGACCCCTGGGTAGCTTGCTGGGGTAAGGGGCCCCTAGGAGGAGGGCCATTGGGAACCCTGGGGCCTATACTGCAAGACCAGGGAGAGAGGTGGACCCCTGGGTAGCTTGCTGGGGTCAGGGGCCCTTAGGTGGAGGGCAAGGGGGCACCCTGGGGCCTACACTGCAAGTCCAGGGAGAGAGGTGGACCCCTGGGTAACTTGCTGGGGTCAGAGGCCCCTAGGTGGAGGGCCAGGAGGCACAATGGGGCCTATACTGCAAGTCCAGTGAGAGAGGTGGACCCCTGGGTAGCTTGCTGGGTTCAGAAGCCTCTAGTTGGAGGGCAAGGGGGCACCCTGGGGCCTTTAATGGAAGTCCATTGAGGGAAGTGGACCCTGGGTAGCTTGCTGGGGTTAGATTCACTTAGGTGGAAGGCCAGGGCGCACCCTGGGGCCTATACTGCAAGTCCAGGAAGTAAGGTGGACCCCTGGGTAGCTTGCTGGGGTCAGAGGCCCCTAGGTGGAGGGCCAGGGGTCACCCTGGGGCCTACACTGCAAGTCCAGGGAGAGAGGTTGACCCCTGGGTAGCTTGCTGGGGTCAGAGGCCCCCTGGTGGAGGGCCAGGGGGCACCCTGGGGCCTTTAATGGAAGTCCAGGGAGGGAAGTGGACCCTGGGTAGCTTGCTGGGGTCAGAGGCCCCTAGGTGGAGGGCCAGGGGTCACCCTGGGGCCTACACTGCAAGTCCAGGGAGAGAGGTGGACCCCTGGGTAGCTTGCTGGGGTCAGAGGCCCCCTGGTGGAGGGCCAGGGGGCACCCTGGGGCCTTTAATGGAAGTCCAGGGAGGGAAGTGGACCCTGGGTAGCCTGCTGGGGTCAGATTCCCTTAGGTGGAAGGCCAGGGCGCACCCTGGGGCCTATACTGCAAGTCCAGGGAGAGAGGTGGACCCCTGGGTAGCTTGCTGGGGTGAGGGGCCCTTAGGTGGAGGGCCAGGTGCACCCTGGGGCCTATACTGCAAGTCCAGGAAGAGATGTGGACCCCTGGGTAGCTTGCTGGGGTCATAGGCCCCTAAGTGGAGTGCCAGGGGCACCCTGGGGCCTATACTGCAAGTCCAGGGAGAGAGGTGGACCCCTGGGTAGCTTGCTGGGGTCAGGATCCCTTAGGTGGAGGGCAAGGGGGCACCCTGGGGCCTACACTGCATGTCCAGGGAGAGAGGTGGACCCCTGGGTAGCTTGCTGGGGTCAGGGGCCCTTAGGTGGAGGGCCAGGGGGCACACTGGGGCCTACACTGCAAGTCCAGGAAGAGATGTCGACCCCTGGGTAGCTTGCTGGGGTCAGGGGCCCTTAGGTGGAGGGCAAGGGGGCACCCTGGGGCCTACACTGCAAGTCCAGGGAGAGAGGTGGACCCCTGGGTAGCTTACTGGGGTCAGAGGCCCTTCGGTGGAGGGCAAGGGGGCACCCTGGGGCCTACACTGCAAGTCCAGGGAGAGAGGTGGACCCCTGGGTAGCTTGCTGGGGTCAGAGGCCCCTAGGTGAAGGGCCAGGAGGCACAATATGGCCTATACTGCTAGTCCAGGTAGAGAGGTGGACCCCTGGGTAGCTTGCTGGGTTCAGAAGCCCCTAGGTGGAGTGCCAGGGGGCACCCTGGGGCCTATACTGCAAGATCAGGGAGAGACGTGGACCCCTGGGTAGCTTGCTGGGGTCAGAGTCCCCTAGGTGGAGGGCAAGGGGGCACTCTGGGGCCTCCACTGCAAGTCCAGGGAGAGAGGTGGACCCCTGGGTAGCTTGCTGGGGTCAGAGACCCCTAGTTGGAGGGCCAGGGGGCACCCTGGGGCCTTTAATGGAAGTCCAGGGAGGGAAGTGGACCCTGGGTAGCCTGCTGGGGTCAGATTCCCTTAGGTGGAAGGCCAGGGCGCACCCTGGGGCCTATACTGCAAGTCCAGGGAGAGAGGTGGACCCCTGGGTAGCTTGCTGGGGTCAGGGGCCCTTAGGTGGAGGGACAGGTGCACCCTGGGGCCTATACTGCAAGTCCAGGAAGAGATGTGGACCCCTGGGTAGCTTGCTGGGGTCATAGGCCCCTAAGTGGAGTGCCAGGGGCACCCTGGGGCCTATACTGCAAGTCCAGGGAGAGAGGTGGACCCCTGGGTAGCTTGCTGGGGTCAGGATCCCTTAGGTGGAGGGCAAGGGGGCACCCTGGGGCCTACACTGCATGTCCAGGGAGAGAGGTGGACCCCTGGGTAGCTTGCCGGGGTCAGGGGCCCTTAGGTGGAGGGCCAGGGGGCACCCTGGGGCCTACACTGCAAGTCCAGGAAGAGATGTGGACCCCTGGGTAGCTTGCTGGGGTCAGGGGCCCTTAGGTGGAGGGCAAGGGGGCACCCTGGGGCCTACACTGCAAGTCCAGGGAGAGAGGTGGACCCCTGGGTAGCTTACTGGGGTCAGAGGCCCTTCGGTGGAGGGCAAGGGGGCACCCTGGGGCCTACACTGCAAGTCCAGGGAGAGAGGTGGACCCCTGGGTAGCTTGCTGGGGTCAGAGGCCCCTAGGTGAAGGGCCAGGAGGCACAATATGGCCTATACTGCTCGTCCAGGTAGAGAGGTAGACCCCTGGGTAGCTTGCTGGGTTCAGAAGCCCCTAGGTGGAGTGCCAGGGGGCACCCTGGGGCCTATACTGCAAGATCAGGGAGAGACGTGGACCCCTGGGTAAGTTGCTGGGGTCAGAGTCCCCTAGGTGGAGGGCAAGGGGGCACTCTGGGGCCTCCACTGCAAGTCCAGGGAGAGGTGGACCCCTGGGTAGCTTGCTGGGGTCAGACGCCCCCAGGTGGAGTGCCATGGGGCACCCTTGGGCCTACACTGCAAGTCCAGGGAGAGAGGTGGACCCCTGGGTAGCTTGCTGGGGTCAGAGACCCCTAGTTGGAGGGCAAGGGGGCACCCTGGGGCCTTTAATGGAAGTCCAGGGTGGGAAGTGGACCCTGGGTAGCCTGCTGGGGTCAGATTCCCTTAGGTGGAAGGCCAGGGGGCACCCTGGGGCCTATACTGCAAGTCCAGGGAGAGAGGTGGACCCCTGGGTAGCTTGCTGGGGTCATAGGCCCCTAAGTGGAGTGCCAGGGGCACCCTGGGGCATATACTGCAAGTCCAGGGAGAGAGGTGGACCCCTGGGTAGCTTGCTGGGGTCAGAGGCCCCTAGGTGAAGGGCCAGGAGGCACAATATGGCCTATACTGCTCGTCCAGGTAGAGAGGTAGACCCCTGGGTAGCTTGCTGGGTTCAGAAGCCCCTAGGTGGAGTGCCAGGGGGCACCCTGGGGCCTATACTGCAAGATCAGGGAGAGACGTGGACCCCTGGGTAAGTTGCTGGGGTCAGAGTCCCCTAGGTGGAGGGCAAGGGGGCACTCTGGGGCCTCCACTGCAAGTCCAGGGAGAGGTGGACCCCTGGGTAGCTTGCTGGGGTCAGACGCCCCCAGGTGGAGTGCCATGGGGCACCCTTGGGCCTACACTGCAAGTCCAGGGAGAGAGGTGGACCCCTGGGTAGCTTGCTGGGGTCAGAGACCCCTAGTTGGAGGGCAAGGGGGCACCCTGGGGCCTTTAATGGAAGTCCAGGGTGGGAAGTGGACCCTGGGTAGCCTGCTGGGGTCAGATTCCCTTAGGTGGAAGGCCAGGGGGCACCCTGGGGCCTATACTGCAAGTCCAGGGAGAGAGGTGGACCCCTGGGTAGCTTGCTGGGGTCATAGGCCCCTAAGTGGAGTGCCAGGGGCACCCTGGGGCATATACTGCAAGTCCAGGGAGAGAGGTGGACCCCTGGGTAGCTTGCTGGGGTCAGGGGACCTTAGGTGGAGGGCCAGGGGGCACCCTGGGGCCTACACTGCAAGTCCAGGGAGAGAGGTGGACCCCTGGGTAGCTTGCTGGGGTCAGAGGCCCCTAGGTGGAGGGCCAGGGGGCATCCTGGGGCCTACACTGCAAGTCCAGGGATAGACACGGACCCCTGGGTAGCTTGCTGGGATCAGGGGCACCTAGATGGAAGGCCAGGGGTAACCCTGGGGCCTATACTGCAAGTCCAGGGAGAGAGGTGGACCCCTGGTTAGCTTGCTGGGCTCATGGTGCCTTACGTGGAGGGCCAGGGGCACCCTGGGGCCTTTACTGCAAGTCCAGGGAGAGAGCTGGTTCTCTGGGTAGCTTGCTGGGGTCAAAAGCCCCTAGGTGGGGTGCAAGTGGGCACCCTGGGGCCTACACTGCAAGTCCAGGGAGAGAGGTGGACCCCTTGGTAGCTTGCTGGGGTCAGAGGCCTCCAAGTGTAGGGCCAGGGGGCTCCCTTGGGCCTACACTGCAAGTCCAGGGAGAGAGGTGGACCCCTGGGTAGCTAGATGGGGTCATAGGCCCCTAAATGGAGTGCCAGGGGCACACTGGGGCCTATACTGCAAGTCCAGGGAGAGAGCTGGTCCTCTGGGTAGCTTGCTGGGGTGGGGTCCCTTAGGTGGAGGGCAAGGGGGCACCCTAAGGCCTACACTGCAAGTCCAGGGAGAGAGGTGGACCCCTGGGTAGCTTGCTGGGGTCAGGATCCCTTAGGTGGAGGGCAAGGGGGCACCCTGGGGCCTACACTGCAAGTCCAGGGAGAGAGGTGGACCCCTGGGTAGCTTGCTGGGGTCAGGATCCCTTAGGTGGAGGGCAAGGGGGCACCCTGGGGCCTACACTGCATGTCCAGGGAGAGAGGTGAACCCCTGGGTAGCTTGCTGGGGTCAGGGGCCCTTAGGTGGAGGGCCAGGGGGCACCCTGGGGCCTATACTGCAAGTACAGGAAGAGATGTGGACCCCTGGGTAGCTTGCTGGGGTCAGGGGCCCTTAGGTGGAGGGCAAGGGGGCACCCTGGGGCCTACACTGCAAGTCCAGGGAGAGAGGTGGACCCCTGGGTAGCTTTCTGGGGTCAGAGGCCCCTAGGTGGAGGGCCAAGAGGCACAATATGGCCTATACTGCTGGTCCAGGGAGAGAGGTGGACCCCTGGGTAGCTTGCTGGGTTCAGAAGCCCCTAGGTGGAGGGCCAGGGGGCACCCTGGGGCCTATACTGCAAGATCAGGGAGAGAGGTGGACCCCTGGGTAGCTTGCTGGGGTCAAAGACCCCTAGGTGGAGGGCAAGGGGGCACTCTGGGGCCTCCACTGCAAGTCCAGGGAGAGAGGTGGACCCCTGGGTAGCTTGCTGGGGTCAGAGGCCCCCAGGTGGAGGGCCAGGGGGCACCCTTGGGCCTACACTGCAAGTCCAGGGAGAGAGGTGGACCCCTGGGGTGCTTGCTGGGGTCAGAGACCCCTAGTTGAAGGGCAAGAGGGCACCCTGGGGCCTTTAATGGAAGTCCAGGGAGGGAAGTGGACCCTGGGTAGCCTGCAGGGGTCAGATTCCCTTAGGTGGAAGGCCAGGGCGCACCCTGGGGCCTATACTGCAAGTCCAGGGAGAGAGGTGGACCCCTGGGTAGCTTGCTGGGGTCAGGGGCTCTTAGGTGGAGGGCCAGCGGCACCCTGGGGCCTATACTGCAAGTACAGGAAGAGATGTGGACCCATGGGTAGCTTGCTGGGGTCATAGGCCCCTAAGTGGAGAGCCAGGGGCACCCTGGGGCCTATACTGCAAGTACAGGGAGAGAGGTGGACCCCTGGGTAGCTTGCTGGGGTCAGGGGCCCTTAGGTGGAGGGCCAGGGGGCACCCTGGGGCCTACACTGCAAGTCCAGGGAGAGAGGTGGACCCCTGGGTAGCTTGCTGGGGTCAGAGGCCCCTAGGTGGAGGGCAATGAGGCACAATGGGGCCTATACTGCTGGTCCAGGGAGAGAGGTGGACCCCTGGGTAGCTTGCTGGGTTCAGAAGCCCCTAGGTGGAGGGCCCGGGGGCACCCTGGGGCCTATACTGCAAGTCCAAGGAGAGAGGTGGACCCCTGGGTAGCTTGCTGGGGTCAAAGACCCCTGGGAGAAGGGCAAGGGGGCACCCTGGGGCCTATACTGCAAGTCCAGGGAGAGAGGTGGAACCCTGAGTAGCTTGCTGGGGTCAGAGACTCCTAGGTGTAGGGCCAGGGGGCACCTTGGGGCCTATACTGCAAGTCCAGAGAGAGAGGTGGACCCCTGGGTAGCTTGCTGGGGTCAGAGACCCCTAGGTGTAGTGCAAGGGGCACCCTGGGGCCTATACTGCAAGTCCAGGAAGAGAGGTGGACCCCAGGGTAGCTTGCTGGGGTAAGGGGCCCCTAAGTGGAGGGCCAGGGGACACCCTGGGGCCTATACTGCAAGATCAGGGAGAGAGGTGGACCCCTGGGTAGCTTGCTGGGGTCAGAGACCCCTTGGTGGAGGGCAAGGGGGCACCCTGGGGCCTTTACTAGAAGTCTAGGGAGAGGAAGTAGACCCTGGGTAGCTTGCTGGGGTCAGGGGCTCCTAGGTGGAGGGATAGGGAGCACCCTGTGGCCTATACTGCAAGTCCAGGAAGAGAGGTGGACCCCTGGGTAGCTAGCTGGGGTCAGGGGCCCTTAGGTGGAGGGCCAGGGGGCACCCAGGGGCCTATATTTCAAGTCCAGGGAGAGAGATGGACCCCTGGGTTCCTTGCTAGGATAGGGGGCCCCTAGGTGGAGGGCCAGGGGCCACCCTGTGGCCTATACTGCAAGTCCAGTGAGAGAGGTGGACCTCTGGTAGCTTGCTGGGGTCAGAGGCCAATATGTGGAGAGCCAGTGGGCACCTTGGGGCCTATACTGCAAGTCCAGGGAGAGAGCTAGACCTCTGGATAGCTTGCTGGGGTCAGAGGCCCCTAGATGGAGGGCAAGGGGGCATCCTGGGGCAAATACTGCTAGTCCAGGGAGAGAGATGGACCCCTGGGTAGCTTGCTGGGGTCAGCGACCCCTTGGTGGAGTGCAAGGGGGCACCCTAGGGCCTATACTGCAAGTCCAGGGACAGAAGTGGACCCCTGGGTAGCTTGCTAGGGTCAGGGGCACATAGGTAAAGGGCCAGGGGGCACCCTGGGGCCTACACTGCAAGTCCATGGAGAGAGGTGGACCCCTGGGTAGCTTGCTGGTGTCAGGGGCCCTTAGGTGGAGGGCCAGAGGGCACCCTGGGTGCTATACTGCCAGTCCAGGGAGAGAGCTGGACTTCGGGGTAGCTTGCTGGGGTCAGAGGCCCCTAGGTGGAGGGTCAGAGGGCATTCAGGGGCAAATGGACCCCTGGGTAGCTTGCTGGGGTCAGGGGCACCTAGATGGAGGGCCAGGGGGCACCCTGGGGCCTATACTGCAAGTCAAGGGAGAGAGGTGGACCCCTGGGTAGTTTGCTTGGCTCATGGGCCCTTAGGTGGAGGGCCAGGGGCACCCTGGGGCCTATACTGCAATTCAAGGAAAAGAGGTGGACCACTGGTTAGTTTGCTGGGCTCATGGGCCCTTAGGTGGAGGACCAGGGGCACCCTGGGGCCTATACTGCAATTCCAGGGAGAGAGCTGGTCCTCTGGGTAGCTTGCTGGGGAGGGGGGCCCTCTCGTGGAGGGCAAGGGGGCACCCTGGGGCCTACACTGCAAGTCCAGGGAGAGAGGTGGACCCCTGGGTAGCTTGCTGGGGTCAGGATCCCTTAGGTGGAGGGCAAGGGGGCACCCTGGGGCCTACACTGCATGTCCAGGGAGAGAGGTGGACCCCTGGGTAGCTTGCTGGGGTCAGGGGCCCTTAGGTGGAGGGCCAGGGGGCACCCTGGGGCCTATACTGCAAGTACAGGAAGAGATGTGGACCCCTGGGTAGCTTGCTGGGGTCAGGGGCCCTTAGGTGGAGGGCAAGGGGGCACCCTGGGGCCTACACTGCAAGTCCAGGGAGAGAGGTGGACCCCTGGGTAGCTTTCTGGGGTCAGAGGCCCCTAGGTGGAGGGCCAAGAGGCACAATATGGCCTATACTGCTGGTCCAGGGACAGAGGTGGACCCCTGGGTAGCTTGCTGTGTTCAGAAGCCCCTAGGTGGAGGGCCAGGGGGCACCCTGGGGCCTATACTGCAAGATCAGGGAGAGAGGTGGACCCCTGGGTAGCTTGCTGGGGTCAAAGACCCCTAGGTGGAGGGCAAGGGGGCACTCTGGGGCCTCCACTGCAAGTCCAGGGAGAGAGGTGGACCCCTGGGTAGCTTGCTGGGGTCAGAGGCCCCCAGGTGGAGGGCCAGGGGGCACCCTTGGGCCTACACTGCAAGTCCAGGGAGAGAAGTGGACCCTTGGGGTGCTTGCTGGGGTCAGAGACCCCTAGTTGTAGGGCAAGAGGGCACCCTGGGGCCTTTAAAGGAAGTCCAGGGAGGGAAGTGGACCCTGGGTAGCCTGCTGGGGTCAGATTCCCTTAGGTGGAAGGCCAGGGCGCACCCTGGGGCCTATACTGCAAGTCCAGGGAGAGAGGTGGACCCCTGGGTAGCTTGCTGGGGTCAGGGGCTCTTAGGTGGAGGGCCAGGGGCACCCTGGGGCCTATACTGCAAGTACAGGAAGAGATGTGGACCCATGGGTAGCTTGCTGGGGTCATAGGCCCCTAAGTGGAGTGCCAGGGGCACCCTGGGGCCTATATTGCAAGTCCAGGGAGAGAGGTGGACCCCTGGGTAGCTTGCTGGGGTCATAGGCCCCTAAGTGGAGTGCCAGGGGCACCCTGGGGCCTATACTGCAAGTCCAGGGAGAGAGGTGGACCCCTGGGTAGCTTGCTGGGGTCAGGGGCCCTTAGGTGGAGGGCCAGGGGCACCCTGGGGCCTACACTGCAAGTCCAGGGAGAGAGGTGGACCCCTGGGTAGCTTGCTGGGGTCAGAGGCCCCTAGGTGGAGGGCAATGAGGCACAATGGGGCCTATACTGCTGGTCCAGGGAGAGAGGTGGACCCCTGGGTAGCTTGCTGGGTTCAGAAGCCCCTAGGTGGAGGGCCCGGGGGCACCCTGGGGCCTATACTGCAAGATCAGGGAGAGAGGTGGTCCCCTGGGTAGCTTGCTGGGGTCAGGGGCCCTTAGGTGGAGGGCCAGGGGGCACCCTGGGGCCTACACTGCAAGTCCAGGGAGAGAGGTGGACCCCTGGGTAGCTTGCTGGGGTCAGAGGCCCCTAGGTGGAGGGCCATGAGGCACAATGGGGCCTATACTGCTGGTCCAGGGAGAGAGGTGGTCCCCTGGGTAGCTTGCTGGGGTCAGAGACCCCTAGGTGGAGGGCAAGGGGGCACCCTGGGGCCTCCACTGCAAGTCCAGGGAGAGAGTTGGACCCCTGGGTAGCTTGCTGGGATCAGAGGCCCCCAGGTGGAGTGCCAGGGGGCACCCTGGGGCCTACACTGCAAATCCAGGGAGAGAGGTGGACCCCTGGGTAGCTTGCCAGGGTCAGAAGCCCCTAGGTGGGGTGCAAGGGGGCACCTTGGGGCCTATACTGCAAGACCAGGGAGAGAGATGGACCACTGTGTAGCTTGCTGTGGTCAGAGACCCCTAGGTGGAGGTCAAGGGGGCACCCTGGGGCCTATACTGCAAGTCCAGGGAGAGAGGTGGACCCCTGGGTAGCTTGCTGGGGTCGTAGGCCCTTAGGTGGAGGGCCAGGTGGCACCCTGGGGCCTATAATGCAAGTCCAGGAAGAGAGGTGGACCCCTGGGTAGCTTGCTGGGGTCAGAGGCCCCTAGGTGGAGGGCCAGGGGGCATCCTGGGGCCTACACTGCAAGTCCAGGGATAGACATGGACCCCTGGGTAGATTGATGGGGTCAGGGGCAACTAGATGGAGGGCCAGGGGTAACCCTGGGGCCTATACTGCAAGTCCAGGGAGAGAGGTGGACCCCTGGTTAGTTTGCTGGGCTCATGGGCCCTTACGTGGAGGGCCAGGGGCACCCTGGGGCCTATACTGCAAGTCCAGGAAGAGATGTGGACCCCTGGGTAGCTTGCTGGGGTCATAGGCCCCTAAGTGGAGTGCCAGGGGCACCCTGGGACCTATACTGCAAGTCCAGGGAGAGAGGTGGACCCCTGGGTAGCTTGCTGGGGTGGGGGGCCCTTAGGTGGAGGGCAAGGGGGCACCCTGGGGCCTACACTGCAAGTCCAGGGAGAGAGGTGGACCCCTGGGTAGCTTGCTGGGGTAAGGATCCCTTAGGTGGAGGGCAAGGGGGCACCCTGGGGCCTACACTGCATGTCCAGGGAGAGAGGTGGACCCGGGGGTAGCTTGCTGGGTTCAGAAGCCCCTAGGTGAAGGGCCAGGGGGCACCCTGGGGCCTATACTGCAAGATCAGGGAGAGAGGTGGACCCCTGGGTAGCTTGCTGGGATCAGGGGCCCCTAGGTGGAGGGCCAGGGGGCATCCTGGGGCCTACACTGCAAGTCCAGGGATAGACACGGACCCCTGGGTAGCTTGCTGGGGTCAGGGGCACCTAGATGGAGGGCCAGGGGTAACCCTGGGGACTATAATGCAAGTCCAGGGAGAGAAGTGGACCCCTGGTTAGTTTGCTGGGGTCAAAAGCCCCTAGATGGGGTGCAAGGGGGCACCCTGGGACCTATACTGCAAGTCCAGGGAGAGAGGTGGACCCCTGGGTAGCTTGCTGGGGTAAGGTGGCCCTGGGAGGAGGGCCAGGGGGCACCCTGGGGCCTATACTGCAAGACCAGGGAGATAGGTGGACCACTGGGTAGCTTGCTGTGGTCAGAGACCCTTAGGTGGAGGGCAAGGGGGCACCCTGGGGCCTACACTTCAAGTCCAGGGAGAGATGTGGACCCCTTGGTAGCTTGTTGGGGTCAGAGGCCCCCAGGTGGAGGGCCAGGGGGCTCCCTTGGGCCTACACTGCAAGTCCAGGGAGAGAGTTGGACCCCTGGGTAGCTAGCTGAAGTCATAGGCCCCTAAATGGAGTGCCAGGGGCACACTGGGGCCTATACTGCAAGTCCAGGGAGAGAGGTGGACGCCTGGGTTGCTTGCTGGGGTCAGGGGCCCTTAGTTGGAGTGCCAGGTGGCACCCTGGGGCCTATACTGCTAGTCCAGGAAGAGAGGTTGACCCCTGGGTAGCTTGCTGGGGTCAGAGGCCCCTAGGTGGAGGACCAGGGGGCATCCTGGGGCCTTCACTGCAAGTCCAGGGATAGACATGGACCCCTGGGTAGATTGATGGGGTCAGGGGCACCTAGATGGAGGGCCAGGGGTAACCCTGGGGCCTATACTGCAAGTCCAGGGAGAGAGGTGGACCCCTGGTTAGTTTGCTGGGCTCATGGGCCCTTAGGTGGAGGACCAGGGGCACCCTGGGGCCTATACTGCAATTCCAGGGAGAGAGCTGGTCCTCTGGGTAGCTTGCTGGGGAGGGGGGCCCTTAGGTGGAGGGCAAGGGGGCACCCTGGGGCCAACACTGCAAGTCCAGAGAGAGAGGTGGACCCCTGGGTAGCTTGCTGGGGTCAGGATCCCTTAGGTGGAGGGCAAGGGGGCACCCTGGGGCCTACACTGCATGTCCAGGGAGAGAGGTGGACCCCTGGGTAGCTTGCTGGGGTCAGGGGCCCTTAGGTGGAGGGCCAGGGGGCACCCTGGGGCCTACACTGCAAGTCCAGGGAGAGAGGTGGACCCCTGGGTAGCTTGCTGGGATCAGAGGCCCCCAGGTGGAGTGCCAGGGGGCACCCTGGGGCCTACACTGCAAGTCCAGGGAGAGAGGTGGACCCCTGGGTAGCTTGCCAGGGTCAGAAGCCCCTAGGTGGGGTGCAAGGGGGCACCCTGGGGCCTATACTGCAAGACCAGGGAGAGAGATGGACCACTGTGTAGCTTGCTGTGGTCAGAGACCCCTAGGTGGAGGGCAAGGGCGCACCTTGGGGCCTATACTGCAAGTCCAGGGAGAGAGGTGGACCCCTGGGTAGCTTGCTGGGGTCAGGGGCCCTTAGGTGGAGGGCCAGGTGGCACCCTGGGGCCTATAATGCAAGTCCAGGAAGAGAGGTGGACCCCTGGGTAGCTTGCTGGGGTCAGAGGCCCCTAGGTGGAGTGCCAGGGGCACCCTGGGGCCTATACTGCAAGTCCAGGGAGAGAGGTGGACCCCTGGGTAGCTTGCTCGGGTCAGGATCCCTTAGGTGGAGGGCAAGGGGGCACCCTGGGGCCTACACTGCATGTCCAGGGAGAGAGGTGGACCCCTGGGTAGCTTGCTGGGGTCAGGGGCCCTTAGGTGGAAGGCCAGGGGGCACCCTGGGGCCTATACTGCAAGTCCAGGAAGAGATGTGGACCCCTGGGTAGCTTGCTGGGGTCAGGGGCCCTTAGGTGGAGGGCAAGGGGGCACCCTGGGGCCTACACTGCAAGTCCAGGAAAAGATGTGGACCCCTGGGTAGCTTGCTGGGGTCATAGGCCCCTAAGTGGAGTGCCAGGGGCACCCTGGGGCCTATACTGCAAGTCCAGGGAGAGAGGTGGAGCCCTGGGTAGCTTGCTGGGGTCAGGGGCCCTTAGGTGGAGGGCCAGGTGGCACCCTGGTGCCTATAATGCAAGTCCAGGAAGAGAGGTGGACCCCTGGGTAGCTTGCTGGGGTCAGAGGCCCCTAGGTGGAGGGCCAGGGGGCATCCTGGGGCCTACACTGCAAGTCCAGGGATAGACACGGACCCCTGGGTAGCTTGTTGGGGTCAGGGGCACCTAGATGGAGGGCCAGGGGTAACCATGGGGCCTATACTGCAAGTCCAGGGAGAGAGGTGGACCCCTGGTTAGTTTGCTGGGCTCATGGGCCCTTACGTGGAGGGCCAGGGGCACCCTGGGGCCTATACTGCAAGTCCAGGGAGAGAGCTGATTCTCTGGGTAGCTTGCTGGGGTCAAAAGCCCCTAGGTGGGGTGCAAGGGGGCACCCTGGGGCCTATACTGCAAGTCCAGGGAGAGAGGTGGACCCCTGGGTAGCTTGCTGGGGTAAGGGGCCCCTAGGAGGAGGGCCAGGGGGCACCCTGGGGCCTATACTGCAAGACCAGGGAGAGAGGTGGACCCCTTGGTAGCTTGCTGGGGTCAGGGGCCCTTAGGTGGAGGGCCAGGTGCACCCTGGGGCCTTTAATGGAAGTCCAGGGAGGGAAGTGGACCCTGGGTAGCTTGCTGGGGTCATATTCCCCTAGGTGGAAGGCCAGTGTGCACCCTGGGGCCTATACTGCAAGTCCAGGGAGAGAGGTGGACCCCTGGGTAGCTTGCTGGTGTCAGGGGCACCTAGATGGAGGGCCAGGGGTAACCCTGGGGCCTATACTGCAAGTCCAGGGAGAGAGGTGGACCCCTGGTTAGTTTGCTGGACTCATGGCAAGGCAAGGCAAGGCAAGTTTATTTATATAGCACATTTCATACACAATGGCAATTCAAAGTGCTTTACATAAACAAGAATAAAAGAAACAAGTAAAATAAAAATAAAAACAAATAATAAAAATGCGTAAAAACAAAACAAAACATAAAAACAGGTAAGATGTGATATAAAAGAATGAAGAAGAAGTTAAAAACATGATAGTGCAATCTGTCGGACGCAGCACAGTGCTCATTCAGTAAAGGCACAGCTAAACAGATGTGTTTTCAGTCTTGATTTGAATGTGCTTAATGTTGGAGCACATCTGATCATTTCTGGAAGCTGATTCCAGCAGCGAGGGGCATAGTGGCTAAAAGCTGATTCACCCTGCTTTGACTGAACTCTTGGAACTTCTAGTTTATATGATCCTAATGATCTGAGTGATCTGTTAGGTTTGTATTCAGTGAGCATATCTGTGATGTATTTAGGTCCTAGGCCATTTAGTGATTTATAGACCAGTAATAATACTTTAAAATCTATTCTGAATGTAACTGGCAGCCAGTGTAAAGACCTGAGGACAGGTGTGATGTGCTCTGATTTTCTGGTTCTGGTTAGAATTCTAGCTGCAGCGTTCTGGATGAGCTGCAACTGTCTGACTGTCTTTTTAGGAAGACCAGTGAGGAGTCCATTACAGTAATCCACCCTGCTGCTGATAAAAGCATGAACAAGTTTCTCTAAGTCTTCACTAGAAACAAAGCATCTGATTCTTGCTATGTTTTTGAGATGATAGTATGCTGATTTACTGACTGCTAATGGGCCCTTAGGTGGAGGGCCAGGGGCACCCTGGGGCCTATACTGCAAGTCCAGGGAGAGAGCTGGTACTCTGGGTAGCTTGCTGGGGTAAGGGGCCCTTAGGTGGAGGGCAAGGGGGCACCCTGGGGCCTACACTGCAAGTCCAGGGAGAGAGGTGGACCCCTGGGTAGCCTGCTGGGGTCAGGATCCCTTAGGTGGAGGGCAAGGGGGCACCCTGGGGCCTACACTGCATGTCCAGGGAGAGAGGTGGACCCCTGGGTAGCTTGCTGGGGTCAGAGGCCCTTAGGTGGAGGGCAAGGGGGCACCCTGGGGCCTACACTGCAAGTCCAGGGAGAGAGGTGGTCCCCTGGGTAGCTTGCTGGGGTCAGAGGCCCTTAGGTGGAGGGCAAGGGGGCACCCTCGGGCCTACACTGCAAGTCCAGGGAGAGAGGTGGACCCCTGGGTAGCTTGCTGGGGTCAGAGGCCCCTAGGTGGAGGGCCAGGGGGCACCCTGGGGCCTATACTGCAAGATCAGGGAGAGAGGTGGACCCCTTGGTAGCTTGCTGGGGTCAGAGACCCCTAGGTGGAGGGCAAGGGGGCACTCTGGGGCCTCCACTGCAAGTCCAGGGAGAGAGGTGGACCCCTGGGTAGCTTGCTGGGGTCAGAGGCCCCCAGGTGGAAGGCCAGGGGGCACCCTTGGGCCTACACTGCAAGTCCAGGGAGAGAGGTGGACCCCTGGGTAGCTTGCTGGGGTCAGAGACCCCTAGTTGGAGGGCAAGGGGGCACCCTGGGGCCTTTAATGGAAGTCCAAGGAGGGAAGTGGACCCTGGGTAGCCTGCTGGGGTCAGATTCCCTTAGGTGGAAGGCCAGGGCGCACCCTGGGGCCTATACTGCAAGTGCAGGGAGAGAGGTGGACCCCTGGGTAGCTTGCTGGGGTCAGGGGCCCTTAGTTGGAGGGCCAGGGGCACCCTGGGGCCTATACTGCATGTCCAGGAAGAGATGTGGACCCCTGGGTAGCTTGCTGGGGTCATAGGCCCCTAAGTGGAGTGCCAGGGGCACCCTGGGGCCTATACTGCAAGTCCAGGGAGAGAGGTGGACCCCTGGGTAGCTTGCTGGGGTCAGGATCCCTTAGGTGGAGGGCAAGGGGGCACCCTGGGGCCTACACTGCATGTCCAGGGAGAGAGGTGGACCCCTGGGTAGCTTGCTGGGGTGAGGGGCCCTTAGGTGGAGGGCCAGGTGCACCCTGGGGCCTATACTGCAAGTCCAGGAAGAGATGTGGACCCCTGGGTAGCTTGCTGGGGTCATAGGCCCCTAAGTGGAGTGCCAGGGGCACCCTGGGGCCTATACTGCAAGTCCAGGGAGAGAGGTGGACCCCTGGGTAGCTTGCTGGGGTCAGGGGCCCTTAGGTGGAGGGCAAGGGGGCACCCTGGGGCCTACACTGCAAGTCCAGGGAGAGAGGTGGACCCCTGGGTAGCTTGCTGGGGTCAGAGGCCCCTAGGTGAAGGGCCAGGAGGCACAATATGGCCTATACTGCTGGTCCAGGTAGAGAGGTGGACCCCTGGGTAGCTTGCTGGGTTCAGAAGCCCCTAGGTGGAGTGCCAGGGGGCACCCTGGGGCCTATACTGCAAGATCAGGGAGAGACGTGGACCCCTGGGTAGCTTGCTGGGGTCAGAGTCCCCTAGGTGGAGGGCAAGGGGGCACTCTGGGGCCTCCACTGCAAGTCCAGGGAGAGAGGTGGACCCCTGGGTAGCTTGCTGGGGTCAGAGACCCCTAGTTGGAGGGCCAGGGGGCACCCTGGGGCCTTTAATGGAAGTCCAGGGAGGGAAGTGGACCCTGGGTAGCCTGCTGGGGTCAGATTCCCTTAGGTGGAAGGCCAGGGCGCACCCTGGGGCCTATACTGCAAGTCCAGGGAGAGAGGTGGACCCCTGGGTAGCTTGCTGGGGTCAGGGGCCCTTAGGTGGAGGGACAGGTGCACCCTGGGGCCTATACTGCAAGTCCAGGAAGAGATGTGGACCCCTGGGTAGCTTGCTGGGGTCATAGGCCCCTAAGTGGAGTGCCAGGGGCACCCTGGGGCCTATACTGCAAGTCCAGGGAGAGAGGTGGACCCCTGGGTAGCTTGCTGGGGTCAGGATCCCTTAGGTGGAGGGCAAGGGGGCACCCTGGGGCCTACACTGCATGTCCAGGGAGAGAGGTGGACCCCTGGGTAGCTTGCCGGGGTCAGGGGCCCTTAGGTGGAGGGCCAGGGGGCACCCTGGGGCCTACACTGCAAGTCCAGGAAGAGATGTGGACCCCTGGGTAGCTTGCTGGGGTCAGGGGCCCTTAGGTGGAGGGCAAGGGGGCACCCTGGGGCCTACACTGCAAGTCCAGGGAGAGAGGTGGACCCCTGGGTAGCTTACTGGGGTCAGAGGCCCTTCGGTGGAGGGCAAGGGGGCACCCTGGGGCCTACACTGCAAGTCCAGGGAGAGAGGTGGACCCCTGGGTAGCTTGCTGGGGTCAGAGGCCCCTAGGTGAAGGGCCAGGAGGCACAATATGGCCTATACTGCTGGTCCAGGTAGAGAGGTAGACCCCTGGGTAGCTTGCTGGGTTCAGAAGCCCCTAGGTGGAGTGCCAGGGGGCACCCTGGGGCCTATACTGCAAGATCAGGGAGAGACGTGGACCCCTGGGTAGCTTGCTGGGGTCAGAGTCCCCTAGGTGGAGGGCAAGGGGGCACTCTGGGGCCTCATCTGCAAGTCCAGGGAGAGAGGTGGACCCCTGGGTAGCTTGCTGGGGTCAGAGACCCCTAGTTGGAGGGCAAGGGGGCACCCTGGGGCCTTTAATGGAAGTCCAGGGTGGGAAGTGGACCCTGGGTAGCCTGCTGGGGTCAGATTCCCTTAGGTGGAAGGCCAGGGGGCACCCTGGGGCCTATACTGCAAGTCCAGGGAGAGAGGTGGACCCCTGGGTAGCTTGCTGGGGTCAGGGGCCCTTAGGTGGAGGGCCAGGGGCACCCTGGGGCCCATACTGCAAGTCCAGGAAGAGATGTGGACCCCTGGGTAGCTTGCTGGGGTCATAGGCCCCTAAGTGGAGTGCCAGGGGCACCCTGGGGCATATACTGCAAGTCCAGGGAGAGAGGTGGACCCCTGGGTAGCTTGCTGGGGTCAGGGGACCTTAGGTGGAGGGCCAGGGGGCACCCTGGGGCCTACACTGCAAGTCCAGGGAGAGAGGTGGACCCCTGGGTAGCTTGCTGGGGTCAGAGGCCCCTAGGTGGAGGGCCAGGGGGCATCCTGGGGCCTACACTGCAAGTCCAGGGATAGACACGGACCCCTGGGTAGCTTGCTGGGATCAGGGGCACCTAGATGGAGGGCCAGGGGTAACCCTGGGGCCTATACTGCAAGTCCAGGGAGAGAGGTGGACCCCTGGTTAGCTTGCTGGGCTCATGGTGCCTTACGTGGAGGGCCAGGGGCACCCTGGGGCCTATACTGCAAGTCCAGGGAGAGAGCTGGTTCTCTGGGTAGCTTGCTGGGGTCAAAAGCCCCTAGGTGGGGTGCAAGTGGGCACCCTGGGGCCTATACTGCAAGTCCAGGGAGAGAGGTGGACCCCTGGGTAGCTTGCTGGGGTAAGGGGCCCCTAGGAGTAGGGCCAGGGGGCACCCTGGGGCCTATACTGCAAGACCAGGGAGAGAGGTGTACCACTGGGTAGCTTGCTATGGTCAGAGATCCCTAGGTGGAGGGCAAGGGGGCACCCTGGGGCCTTTAATGGAAGTCCAGGGAGGGAAGTGGACCCTGGGTAGCTTGCTGGGGTCAGAATCCCTTAGGTGGAAGGCCAGTGTGCACCCTGGGGCCTATACTGCAAGTCAGGGGAGAGAGGTGGACCCCTGGGTAGCTTGCTGGGGTCAGGGGCCCTTAGGTGGAGGGCAAGGGGGCACCCTGGGGCCTACACTTCAAGTCCAGGGAGAGAGGTGGACCCCTTGGTAGCTTGCTGGGGTCAGAGGCCTCCAGGTGTAGGGCCAGGGGGCTCCCTTGGGCCTACACTGCAAGTCCAGGGAGAGAGGTGGACCCCTGGGTAGCTAGCTGGGGTCATAGGCCCCTAAATGGAGTGCCAGGGGCACACTGGGGCCTATACTGCAAGTCCAGGGAGAGAGCTGGTCCTCTGGGTAGCTTGCTGGGGTGGGGTCCCTTAGGTGGAGGGCAAGGGGGCACCCTAGGGCCTACACTGCAAGTCCAGGGAGAGAGGTGGACCCCTGGGTAGCTTGCTGGGGTCAGGATCCCTTAGGTGGAGGGCAAGGGGGCACCCTGGGGCCTACACTGCAAGTCCAGGGAGAGAGGTGGACCCCTGGGTAGCTTGCTGGGGTCAGGATCCCTTAGGTGGAGGGCAAGGGGGCACCCTGGGGCCTACACTGCATGTCCAGGGAGAGAGGTGGACCCCTGGGTAGCTTGCTGGGGTCAGGGGCCCTTAGGTGGAGGGCCAGGGGGCACCCTGGGGCCTATACTGCAAGTACAGGAAGAGATGTGGACCCCTGGGTAGCTTGCTGGGGTCAGGGGCCCTTAGGTGGAGGGCAAGGGGGCACCCTGGGGCCTACACTGCAAGTCCAGGGAGAGAGGTGGACCCCTGGGTAGCTTTCTGGGGTCAGAGGCCCCTAGGTGGAGGGCCAAGAGGCACAATATGGCCTATACTGCTGGTCCAGGGAGAGAGGTGGACCCCTGGGTAGCTTGCTGGGTTCACAAGCCCCTAGGTGGAGGGCCAGGGGGCACCCTGGGGCCTATACTGCAAGATCAGGGAGAGAGGTGGACCCCTGGGTAGCTTGCTGGGGTCAAAGACCCCTAGGTGGAGGGCAAGGGGGCACTCTGGGGCCTCCACTGCAAGTCCAGGGAGAGAGGTGGACCCCTGGGTAGCTTGCTGGGGTCAGAGGCCCCCAGGTGGAGGGCCAGGGGGCACCCTTGGGCCTACACTGCAAGTCCAGGGAGAGAGGTGGACCCCTGGGGTGCTTGCTGGGGTCAGAGACCCCTAGTTGAAGGGCAAGAGGGCACCCTGGGGCCTTTAATGGAAGTCCAGGGAGGGAAGTGGACCCTGGGTAGCCTGCAGGGGTCAGATTCCCTTAGGTGGAAGGCCAGGGCGCACCCTGGGGCCTATACTGCAAGTCCAGGGAGAGAGGTGGACCCCTGGGTAGCTTGCTGGGGTCAGGGGCTCTTAGGTGGAGGGCCAGGGGCACCCTGGGGCCTATACTGCAAGTACAGGAAGAGATGTGGACCCATGGGTAGCTTGCTGGGGTCATAGGCCCCTAAGTGGAGTGCCAGGGGCACCCTGGGGCCTATACTGCAAGTCCAGGGAGAGAGGTGGACCCCTGGGTAGCTTGCTGGGGTCAGGGGCCCTTAGGTGGAGGGCCAGGGGGCACCCTGGGGCCTACACTGCAAGTCCAGGGAGAGAGGTGGACCCCTGGGTAGCTTGCTGGGGTCAGAGGCCCCTAGGTGGAGGGCAATGAGGCACAATGGGGCCTATACTGCTGGTCCAGGGAGAGAGGTGGACCCCTGGGTAGCTTGGTGGGTTCAGAAGCCCCTAGGTGGAGGGCCCGGGGGCACCCTGGGGCCTATACTGCAAGTCCAAGGAGAGAGGTGGACCCCTGGGTAGCTTGCTGGGGTCAAAGACCCCTGGGAGAAGGGCAAGGGGGCACCCTGGGGCCTATACTGCAAGTCCAGGGAGAGAGGTGGAACCCTGAGTAGCTTGCTGGGGTCAGAGACTCCTAGGTGTAGGGCCAGGGGGCACCTTGGGGCCTATACTGCAAGTCCAGAGAGAGAGGTGGACCCCTGGGTAGCTTGCTGGGGTCAGAGACCCCTAGGTGTAGTGCAAGGGGCACCCTGGGGCCTATACTGCAAGTCCAGGAAGAGAGGTGGACCCCAGGGTAGCTTGCTGGGGTAAGGGGCCCCTAAGTGGAGGGCCAGGGGACACCCTGGGGCCTATACTGCAAGATCAGGGAGAGAGGTGGACCCCTGGGTAGCTTGCTGGGGTCAGAGACCCCTTGGTGGAGGGCAAGGGGGCACCCTGGGGCCTTTACTAGAAGTCTAGGGAGAGGAAGTAGACCCTGGGTAGCTTGCTGGGGTCAGGGGCTCCTAGGTGGAGGGATAGGGAGCACACTGTGGCCTATACTGCAAGTCCAGGAAGAGAGGTGGACCCCTGGGTAGCTAGCTGGGGTCAGGGGCCCTTAGGTGGAGGGCCAGGGGGCACCCAGGGGCCTATATTTCAAGTCCAGGGCGAGAGATGGACCCCTGGGTTCCTTGCTAGGATAGGGGGCCCCTAGGTGGAGGGCCAGGGGCCACCCTGTGGCCTATACTGCAAGTCCAGTGAGAGAGGTGGACCTCTGGTAGCTTGCTGGGGTCAGAGGCCAATATATGGAGAGCCAGTGGGCATCTTGGGGCCTATACTGCAAGTCCAGGGAGAGAGCTAGACCTCTGGATAGCTTGCTGGGGTCAGAGGCCCCTAGATGGAGGGCAAGGGGGCATCCTGGGGCAAATACTGCTAGTCCAGGGAGAGAGATGGACCCCTGGGTAGCTTGCTGGGGTCAGCGACCCCTTGGTGGAGTGCAAGGGGGCACCCTAGGGCCTATACTGCAAGTCCAGGGACAGAAGTGGACCCCTGGGTAGCTTGCTAGGGTCAGGGGCACATAGGTAAAGGGCCAGGGGGCACCCTGGGGCCTACACTGCAAGTCCATGGAGAGAGGTGGACCCCTGGGTAGCTTGCTGGTGTCAGGGGCCCTTAGGTGGAGGGCCAGAGGGCACCCTGGGTGCTATACTGCCAGTCCAGGGAGAGAGCTGGACTTCGGGGTAGCTTGCTGGGGTCAGAGGCCCCTAGGTGGAGGGTCAGAGGGCATTCAGGGGCAAATGGACCCCTGGGTAGCTTGCTGGGGTCAGGGGCACCTAGATGGAGGGCCAGGGGGCACCCTGGGGCCTATACTGCAAGTCCAGGGAGAGAGGTGGACCCCTGGGTAGTTTGCTTGGCTCATGGGCCCTTAGGTGGAGGGCCAGGGGCACCCTGGGGCCTATACTG
The DNA here is from genome assembly GCF_052040795.2 of Danio rerio. Lineage (NCBI taxonomy): Eukaryota > Metazoa > Chordata > Actinopteri > Cypriniformes > Danionidae > Danio > Danio rerio. Next base: position 27,617,597 of record NC_141041.1, on the reverse strand, counting down.
CAATTCAAGGAAAAGAGGTGGACCCCTGGTTAGTTTGCTGGGCTCATGGGCCCTTAGGTGGAGGACCAGGGGCACCCTGGGGCCTATACTGCAATTCCAGGGAGAGAGCTGGTCCTCTGGGTAGCTTGCTGGGGAGGGGGGCCCTCTCGTGGAGGGCAAGGGGGCACCCTGGGGCCTACACTGCAAGTCCAGGGAGAGAGGTGGACCCCTGGGTAGCTTGCTGGGGTCAGGATCCCTTAGGTGGAGGGCAAGGGGGCACCCTGGGGCCTACACTGCATGTCCAGGGAGAGAGGTGGACCCCTGGGTAGCTTGCTGGGGTCAGGGGCCCTTAGGTGGAGGGCCAGGGGGCACCCTGGGGCCTATACTGCAAGTACAGGAAGAGATGTGGACCCCTGGGTAGCTTGCTGGGGTCAGGGGCCCTTAGGTGGAGGGCAAGGGGGCACCCTGGGGCCTACACTGCAAGTCCAGGGAGAGAGGTGGACCCCTGGGTAGCTTTCTGGGGTCAGAGGCCCCTAGGTGGAGGGCCAAGAGGCACAATATGGCCTATACTGCTGGTCCAGGGAGAGAGGTGGACCCCTGGGTAGCTTGCTGGGTTCAGAAGCCCCTAGGTGGAGGGCCAGGGGGCACCCTGGGGCCTATACTGCAAGATCAGGGAGAGAGGTGGACCCCTGGGTAGCTTGCTGGGGTCAAAGACCCCTAGGTGGAGGGCAAGGGGGCACTCTGGGGCCTCCACTGCAAGTCCAGGGAGAGAGGTGGACCCCTGGGTAGCTTGCTGGGGTCAGAGGCCCCCAGGTGGAGGGCCAGGGGGCACCCTTGGGCCTACACTGCAAGTCCAGGGAGAGAGGTGGACCCTTGGGGTGCTTGCTGGGGTCAGAGACCCCTAGTTGGAGGGCAAGAGGGCACCCTGGGGCCTTTAATGGAAGTCCAGGGAGGGAAGTGGACCCTGGGTAGCCTGCTGGGGTCAGATTCCCTTAGGTGGAAGGCCAGGGCGCACCCTGGCGCCTATACTGCAAGTCCAGGGAGAGAGGTGGACCCCTGGGTAGCTTGCTGGGGTCAGGGGCTCTTAGGTGGAGGGCCAGGGGCACCCTGGGGCCTATACTGCAAGTACAGGAAGAGATGTGGACCCATGGGTAGCTTGCTGGGGTCATAGGCCCCTAAGTGGAGTGCCAGGGGCACCCTGGGGCCTATACTGCAAGTCCAGGGAGAGAGGTGGACCCCTGGGTAGCTTGCTGGGGTCATAGGCCCCTAAGTGGAGTGCCAGGGGCACCCTGGGGCCTATACTGCAAGTCCAGGGAGAGAGGTGGACCCCTGGGTAGCTTGCTGGGGTCAGGGGCCCTTAGGTGGAGGGCCAGGGGGCACCCTGGGGCCTACACTGCAAGTCCAGGGAGAGAGGTGGACCCCTGGGTAGCTTGCTGGGGTCAGAGGCCCTTAGGTGGAGGGCAATGAGGCACAATGGGGCCTATACTGCTGGTCCAGGGAGAGAGGTGGACCCCTGGGTAGCTTGCTGGGTTCAGAAGCCCCCAGGTGGAGGGCCCGGGGGCACCCTGGGGCCTATACTGCAAGATCAGGGAGAGAGGTGGTCCCCTGGGTAGCTTGCTGGGGTCAGGGGCCCTTAGGTGGAGGGCCAGGGGGCACCCTGGGGCCTACACTGCAAGTCCAGGGAGAGAGGTGGACCCCTGGGTAGCTTGCTGGGGTCAGAGGCCCCTAGGTGGAGGGCCATGAGGCACAATGGGGCCTATACTGCTGGTCCAGGGAGAGAGGTGGTCCCCTGGGTAGCTTGCTGGGGTCAGAGACCCCTAGGTGGAGGGCAAGGGGGCACCCTGGGGCCTCCACTGCAAGTCCAGGGAGAGAGGTGGACCCCTGGGTAGCTTGCTGGGATCAGAGGCCCCCAGGTGGAGTGCCAGGGGGCACCCTGGGGCCTACACTGCAAATCCAGGGAGAGAGGTGGACCCCTGGGTAGCTTGCCAGGGTCAGAAGCCCCTAGGTGGGGTGCAAGGGGGCACCTTGGGGCCTATACTGCAAGACCAGGGAGAGAGATGGACCACTGTGTAGCTTGCTGTGGTCAGAGACCCCTAGGTGGAGGTCAAGGGGGCACCCTGGGGCCTATACTGCAAGTCCAGTGAGAGAGGTGGACCCCTGGGTAGCTTGCTGGGGTCGTAGGCCCTTAGGTGGAGGGCCAGGTGGCACCCTGGGGCCTATAATGCAAGTCCAGGAAGAGAGGTGGACCCCTGGGTAGCTTGCTGGGGTCAGAGGCCCCTAGGTGGAGGGCCAGGGGGCATCCTGGGGCCTACACTGCAAGTCCAGGGATAGACATGGACCCCTGGGTAGATTGATGGGGTCAGGGGCAACTAGATGGAGGGCCAGGGGTAACCCTGGGGCCTATACTGCAAGTCCAGGGAGAGAGGTGGACCCCTGGTTAGTTTGCTGGGCTCATGGGCCCTTACGTGGAGGGCCAGGGGCACCCTGGGGCCTATACTGCAAGTCCAGGAAGAGATGTGGACCCCTGGGTAGCTTGCTGGGGTCATGGGCCCCTAAGTGGAGTGCCAGGGGCACCCTGGGACCTATACTGCAAGTCCAGGGAGAGAGGTGGACCCCTGGGTAGCTTGCTGGGGTGGGGAACCCTTAGGTGGAGGTCAAGGGGGCACCCTGGGGCCTACACTGCAAGTCCAGGGAGAGAGGTGGACCCCTGGGTAGCTTGCTGGGGTCAGGATCCCTTAGGTGGAGGGCAAGGGGGCACCCTGGGGCCTACACTGCATGTCCAGGGAGAGAGGTGGACCCCTGGGTAGCTTGCTGGGTTCAGAAGCCCCTAGGTGAAGGGCCAGGGGGCACCCTGGGGCCTATACTGCAAGATCAGGGAGAGAGGTGGACCCCTGGGTAGCTTGCTGGGATCAGGGGCCCCTAGGTGGAGGGCCAGGGGGCATCCTGGGGCCAACACTGCAAGTCCAGGGATAGACACGGACCCCTGGGTAGCTTGCTGGGGTCAGGGGCACCTAGATGGAGGGCCAGGGGTAACCCTGGGGCCTATAATGCAAGTCCAGGGAGAGAAGTGGACCCCTGGTTAGTTTGCTGGGGTCAAAAGCCCCTAGATGGGGTGCAAGGGGGCACCCTGGGGCCTATACTGCAAGTCCAGGGAGAGAGGTGGACCCCTGGGTAGCTTGCTGGGGTAAGGTGGCCCTGGGAGGAGGGCCAGGGGGCACCCTGGGGCCTATACTGCAAGACCAGGGAGATAGGTGGACCACTGGGTAGCTTGCTGTGGTCAGAGACCCTTAGGTGGAGGGCAAGGGGGCACCCTGGGGCCTACACTTCAAGTCCAGGGAGAGATGTGGACCCCTTGGTAGCTTGCTGGGGTCAGAGGCCCCCAGGTGGAGGGCCAGGGGGCTCCCTTGGGCCTACACTGCAAGTCCAGGGAGAGAGTTGGACCCCTGGGTAGCTAGCTGAAGTCATAGGCCCCTAAATGGAGTGCCAGGGGCACACTGGGGCCTATACTGCAAGTCCAGGGAGAGAGGTGGACCCCTGGGTTGCTTGCTGGGGTCAGGGGCCCTTAGTTGGAGTGCCAGGTGGCACCCTGGGGCCTATACTGCAAGTCCAGGAAGAGAGGTGGACCCCTGGGTAGCTTGCTGGGGTCAGAGGCCCCTAGGTGGAGGACCAGGGGGCATCCTGGGGCCTTCACTGCAAGTCCAGGGATAGACATGGACCCCTGGGTAGATTGATGGGGTCAGGGGCACCTAGATGGAGGGCCAGGGGTAACCCTGGGGCCTATACTGCAAGTCCAGGGAGAGAGGTGGACCCCTGGTTAGTTTGCTGGGCTCATGGGCCCTTAGGTGGAGGACCAGGGGCACCCTGGGGCCTATACTGCAATTCCAGGGAGAGAGCTGGTCCTCTGGGTAGCTTGCTGGGGAGGGGGGCCCTTAGGTGGAGGGCAAGGGGGCACCCTGGGGCCAACACTGCAAGTCCAGGGAGAGAGGTGGACCCCTGGGTAGCTTGCTGGGGTCAGGATCCCTTAGGTGGAGGGCAAGGGGGCACCCTGGGGCCTACACTGCATGTCCAGGGAGAGAGGTGGACCCCTGGGTAGCTTGCTGGGGTCAGGGGCCCTTAGGTGGAGGGCCAGGGGGCACCCTGGGGCCTACACTGCAAGTCCAGGGAGAGAGGTGGACCCCTGGGTAGCTTGCTGGGGTCAGAGGCCCCTAGGTGGAGGGCCATGAGGCACAATGGGGCCTTTACTGCTGGTCCAGGGAGAGAGGTGGACCCCTGGGTAGCTTGCTGGGTTCAGAAGCCCCTAGGTGGAGGGCCAGGGGGCACCCTGGGGCCTCCACTGCAAGTCCAGGGAGAGAGATTGACCCCTGGGTAGCTTGCTGGGATCAGAGGCCCCCAGGTGGAGTGCCAGGGGGCACCCTGGGGCCTACACTGCAAGTCCAGGGAGAGATGTGGACCCCTGGGTAGCTTGCCAGGTTCAGAAGCCCCTAGGTGGGGTGCAAGGGGGAACCCTGGGGCCAATACTGCAAGACCAGGGAGAGAGATGGACCACTGTGTAGCTTGCTGTGGTCAGAGACCCCTAGGTGGAGGGCAAGGGCGCACCCTGGGGCCTATACTGCAAGTCCAGGGAGAGAGGTGGACCCCTGGGTAGCTTGCTGGGGTCAGGGGCCCTTAGGTGGAGGGCCAGCTGGCACCCTGGGGCCTATAATGCAAGTCCAGGAAGAGAGGTGGACCCCTGGGTAGCTTGCTGGGGTCAGAGGCCCCTAGGTGGAGGGCCAGGGGGCATCCTGGGGCCTACACTGCAAGTCCAGGGATAGACATGGACCCCTGGGTAGATTGATGGGGTCAGGGGCACCTAGATGGATGGCCAGGGGTAACCCTAGGGCCTATACTGCAAGTCCAGGGAGAGAGGTGGACCCCTGGTTAGTTTGCTGGGCTCATGGTCCCTTACGTGGAGGGCCAGGGGCACCCTGGGGCCTATACTGCAAGTCCAGGAAGAGATGTGGACCCCTGGGTAGCTTGCTGGGGTCATAGACCCCTAAGTGGAGTGCCAGGGGCACCCTGGGGCCTATACTGCAAGTCCAGGGAGAGAGGTGGACCCCTGGGTAGCATGCTCGGGTCAGGATCCCTTAGGTGGAGGGCAAGGGGGCACCCTGGGGCCTACACTGCATGTCCAGGGAGAGAGGTGGACCCCTGGGTAGCTTGCTGGGGTCAGGGGCCCTTAGGTGGAAGGCCAGGGGGCACCCTGGGGCCTATACTGCAAGTCCAGGAAGAGATGTGGACCCCTGGGTAGCTTGCTGGGGTCAGGGGCCCTTAGGTGGAGGGCAAGGGGGCACCCTGGGGCCTACACTGCAAGTCCAGGAAAAGATGTGGACCCCTGGGTAGCTTGCTGGGGTCATAGGCCCCTAAGTGGAGTGCCAGGGGCACCCTGGGGCCTATACTGCAAGTCCAGGGAGAGAGGTGGAGCCCTGGGTAGCTTGCTGGGGTCAGGGGCCCTTAGGTGGAGGGCCAGGTGGCACCCTGGTGCCTATAATGCAAGTCCAGGAAGAGAGGTGGACCCCTGGGTAGCTTGCTGGGGTCAGAGGCCCCTAGGTGGAGGGCCAGGGGGCATCCTGGGGCCTACACTGCAAGTCCAGGGATAGACACGGACCCCTGGGTAGCTTGTTGGGGTCAGGGGCACCTAGATGGAGGGCCAGGGGTAACCCTGGGGCCTATACTGCAAGTCCAGGGAGAGAGGTGGACCCCTGGTTAGTTTGCTGGGCTCATGGGCCCTTACGTGGAGGGCCAGGGGCAACCTGGGGCCTATACTGCAAGTCCAGGGAGAGAGCTGATTCTCTGGGTAGCTTGCTGGGGTCAAAAGCCCCTAGGTGGGGTGCAAGGGGGCACCCTGTGGCCTATACTGCAAGTCCAGGGAGAGAGGTGGACCCCTGGGTAGCTTGCTGGGGTAAGGGGCCCCTAGGAGGAGGGCCAGGGGGCACCCTGGGGCCTATACTGCAAGACCAGGGAGAGAGGTGGACCCCTTGGTAGCTTGCTGGGGTCAGGGGCCCTTAGGTGGAGGGCCAGGTGCACCCTGGGGCCTTTAATGGAAGTCCAGGGAGGGAAGTGGACCCTGGGTAGCTTGCTGGGGTCATATTCCCCTAGGTGGAAGGCCAGTGTGCACCCTGGGGCCTATACTGCAAGTCCAGGGAGAGAGGTGGACCCCTGGGTAGCTTGCTGGTGTCAGGGGCACCTAGATGGAGGGCCAGGGGTAACCCTGGGGCCTATACTGCAAGTCCAGGGAGAGAGGTGGACCCCTGGTTAGTTTGCTGGACTCATGGGCCCTTAGGTGGAGGGCCAGGGGCACCCTGGGGCCTATACTGCAAGTCCAGGGAGAGAGCTGGTACTCTGGGTAGCTTGCTGGGGTGGGGGGTCCTTAGGTGGAGGGCAAGGGGGCACCCTGGGGCCTACACTGCAAGTCCAGGGAGAGAGGTGGACCCCTGGGTAGCCTGCTGGGGTCAGGATCCCTTAGGTGGAGGGCAAGGGGGCACCCTGGGGCCTACACTGCATGTCCAGGGAGAGAGGTGGACCCCTGGGTAGCTTGCTGGGGTCAGAGACCCTTAGGTGGAGGGCAAGGGGGCACCCTGGGGCCTACACTGCAAGTCCAGGGAGAAAGGTGGTCCCCTGGGTAGCTTGCTGGGGTCAGAGGCCCTTAGGTGGAAGGCCAGGGGGCACCCTTGGGCCTACACTGCAAGTCCAGGGAGAGAGGTGGACCCCTGGGTAGCTTGCTGGGGTCAGAGACCCCTAGTTGGAGGGCAAGGGGGCACCCTGGGGCCTTTAATGGAAGTCCAAGGAGGGAAGTGGACCCTGGGTAGCCTGCTGGGGTCAGATTCCCTTAGGTGGAGGGCCAGGGCGCACCCTGGGGCCTATACTGCAAGTGCAGGGAGAGAGGTGGACCCCTGGGTAGCTTGCTGGGGTCAGGGGCCCTTAGTTGGAGGGCCAGGGGCACCCTGGGGCCTATACTGCATGTCCAGGAAGAGATGTGGACCCCTGGGTAGCTTGCTGGGGTCATAGGCCCCTAAGTGGAGTGCCAGGGGCACCCTGGGGCCTATACTGCAAGTCCAGGGAGAGAGGTGGACCCCTGGGTAGCTTGCTGGGGTCAGGGGCCCTTAGGTGGAGGGCCAGGGGGCACCCTGGGGCCTACACTGAGAGTCCAGGGAGAGAGGTGGACCCCTGGGTAGCTTGCTGGGGTCAGAGGCCCCTAGGTGGAGGGCCAGGTGGCACAATGGGGCCTATGCTGCTGGTCCAGGGAGAGAGGTGGACCCCTGCGTAGCTTGCTGGGGTCAGGGGCCCTTAGGTGGAGGGCCAGGGGGCACCCTGGGGCCTACACTGCAAGTCCAGGGAGAGAGGTGGACCCCTGGGTAGCTTGCTGGGGTCAGAGGCCCCCAGGTGGAGGGCCAGGGGGCACCCTTGGGCCTACACTGCAAGTCCAGGGAGAGAGGTGGACCCCTGGGTAGCTTGCTGGGGTCAGAGACCCCTAGTTGGAGGGCCAGGGGCACCCTGGGGCCTTTTATGGAAGTCCAGGGAGGGAAGTGGACCCTTGGTAGCCTGCTGTGGTCAGATTCCCCCTAGGTGGAAAGCCAGGGCGCACCCTGGGGCCTATACTGCAAGTCCAGGGAGAGAGGTGGACCCCTGGGTAGCTTGCTGGGGTCAGGGGCCCTTAGGTGGAGGGCCAGGTGCACCCTGGGGCCTATACTGCAAGTCCAGGAAGAGATGTGGACCCCTGGGTAGCTTGCTGGGGTCATAGGCCCCTAAGTGGAGTGCCAGGGGCACCCTGGGGCCTATACTGCAATTCCAGGGAGAGAGGTGGACCCCTGGGTAGCTTGCTCGGGTCAGGATCCCTTAGGTGGAGGGCAAGGGGGCACCCTGGGGCCTACACTGCATGTCCAGGGAGAGAGGTGGACCCCTGGGTAGCTTGCTGGGGTCAGGGGCCCTTAGGTGGAGGGCCAGGGGGCACCCTGGGGCCTATACTGCAAGTCCAGGAAGAGAAGTGGACCCCTGGGTAGCTTGCTGGGGTCAGGGGCCCTTAGGTGGAGGGCAAGGGGGCACCCTGGGGCCTACACTGCAAGTCCAGGGAGAGAGGTGGACCGCTGGGTAGCTTACTGGGGTCAGAGGCCCTTAGGTGGAGGGACAGGGGGCACCCTGGGGCCTACACTGCAAGTCCAGGGAGAGAGGTGGACCCCTGGGTAGCTTGCTAGGGGTCAGAGGCCCCTATGTGGAGGGCCAGGAGGCACAATGGGGCCTATACTGCTGGTCCAGGGAGAGAGGTGGACCCCTGGGTAGCTTGCTGGGGTCAGGGGCCCTTAGGTGGAGGGCCAGGGGGCACCCTGGGGCCTACACTGCAAGTCCAGGGAGAGAGGTGGACCCCTGTGTAGCTTGCTGGGGTCAGAGGCCCCCATGTGGAGGGCCAGGGGGCACCCTTGGGCCTACACTGCAAGTCCAGGGAGAGAGGTGGACCCCTGGGTAGCTTGCTGGGGTCAGAGACCCCTAGTTGGAGGGCAAGGGGGCACCCTGGGGCCTTTAATGGAAGTCCAAGGAGGGAAGTGGACCCTGGGTAGCCTGCTGGGGTCAGATTCCCTTAGGTGGAAGGCCAGGGCGCACCCTGGGGCCTATACTGCAAGTGCAGGGAGAGAGGTGGACCCCTGGGTAGCTTGCTGGGGTCAGGGGCCCTTAGTTGGAGGGCCAGGGGCACCCTGGGGCCTATACTGCATGTCCATGAAGAGATGTGGACCCCTGGGTAGCTTGCTGGGGTCATAGGCCCCTAAGTGGAGTGCCAGGGGCACCCTGGGGCCTACACTGCAAGTCCAGGAAGAGAGGTGGACCCCTGGGTAGCTTGCTGGGGTCAGAGGCCCCTAGGTGGAGGGCCAGGGGGCATCCTGGGGCCTACACTGCAAGTCCAGGGATAGACACGGACCCCTGGGTAGCTTGCTGGGGTCAGGGGCACCTAGATGGAGGGCCAGGGGTAACCCTGGGGCCTATACTGCAAGTCCAGGGAGAGAGGTGGACCCCTGCTTAGTTTGCTGGGCACATGGGCCCTTACGTGGAGGGCCAGGGGCACCCTGGGGCCTATACTGCAAGTCCAGGGAGAGAGCTGATTCTCTGGGTAGCTTGCTGGGGTCAAAAGCCCCTAGGTGGGGTGCAAGGGGGCACCCTGGGGCCTATACTGCAAGTCCAGGGAGAGAGGTGGACCCCTGGGTAGCTTGCTGGGGTAAGGGGCCCCTAGGAGGAGGGCCAGGGGGCACCCTGGGGCCTATACTGCAAGACCAGGGAGAGAGGTGGACCCCTTGGTAGCTTGCTGGGGTCAGGGGCCCTTAGGTGGAGGGCCAGGTGCACCCTGGGGCCTATACTGCAAGTCCAGGGAGAGAGGTGGACCCCTGGTTAGTTTGCTGGGGTCATAGGCCTCTAAGTGGAGTGCCAGGGGCACCCTGGGGCCTATACTGCAAGTCCAGGGAGAGAGGTGGACCCCTGGGTAGCTTGCTGGGGTCAGGATCCCTTAGGTGGAGGGCAAGGGGGCACCCTGGGGCCTACACTGCATGTCCAGGGAGAGAGGTGGACCCCTGGGTAGCTTGCTGGGGTCAGGGGCCCTTAGGTGGAGGGCCAGGTGGCACCCTGGGGCCTATACTGCAAGTCCAGGAAGAGATGCGGACCCCTGGGTAGCTTGCTGGGGTCAGGGGCCCTTAGGTGGAGGGCAAGGGGGCACCCTGGGGCCTACACTGCAAGTCCAGGGAGAGAGGTGGACCCCTGGGTAAATTGCTGGGGTCAGAGGCCCCCAGGTGGAGTGCCAAGGGGCACCCTTGGGCCTACACTGCAAGTACAGGGAGAGAGGTGGACCCCTGGGTAGCTTGCCGGGGTCAGAGACCCCTAGTTGGAGGGCAAGGGGGCACCCTGGGGCCTTTAATGGAAGTCCAGGGAAGGAAGTGGACCCCTGGGTAGCCGGCTAGGGTCAGATTCCCCTAGGTGGAAGGCCATGGCCCACCCTGGGGCCTATACTGCAAGTCCAGGGAGAGAGGTGGACCCCTGCGTAGCTTGCTAGGGTCAGGGGCCCTTAGGTGGAGGGCCAGAGGGCACCCTTGGGCCTATACTGCAAGTCCAGGAAGAGATGTGGACCCCTGGGTAGCTTGCTGGGGTCATAGGCCCCTAAGTGGAGTGCCAGGGGCACCCTGGGGCCTATACTGCAAGTCCAGGGAGAGAGGTGGACCCCTGGGTAGCTTGCTGGGGTCAGGGGCCCTTAGGTGGAGGGCCAGGTGGCACCCTGGTGCCTATAATGCAAGTCCAGGAAGAGAGGTGGACCCCTGGGTAGCTTGCTGGGGTCAGAGGCCCCTAGGTGGAGGGCCAGGGGGCATCCTGGGGCCTACACTGCAAGTCCAGGGATAGACACGGACCCCTGGGTAGCTTGCTGGGGTCAGGGGCCCTTAGATGGAGGGCCAGGGGTAACCCTGGGGCCTATACTGCAAGTCCAGGGAGAGAGGTGGACCCCTGGTTAGTTTGCTGGGCTCATGGGCCCTTATGTGGAGGGCCAGGGGCACCCTGGGGCCTATACTGCTAGTCCAGGGAGAGAGGTGAACCCCTGGGTAGCTTGCTGGGTTCAGGGGCCCTTAGGTGGAGGGCAAGGGGGCACCCTGGGGCCTACACTGCAAGTCCAGGGAGAGAGGTGGACCCCTGGGTAGCTTGCTGGGGTCAGAGGCCCCAGGTGGAGGGCCAGGGGGCACCCTTGGGCCTACACTGCAAGTCCAGGGAGAGAGGTGGACCCCTGGGTAGCTTGCTGGGGTCAGAGACCCCTAGTTGGAGGGCCAGGGGGCACCCTGGGGCCTTTAATGGAAGTCCAGGGAAGGAAGTGGACCCTGGGTAGCCTGCTGGGGTCAGATTCCCTTAGGTGGAAGGCCAGGGCGCACCCTGGGGCCTATACTGCAAGTCCAGGGAGAGAGGTGGACCCCTGGGTAGCTTGCTGGGGTCAGGGGCCCTTAGGTGGAGGGCCAGGTGGCACCCTGGGGCCTATACTGCAAGTCCAGGAAGAGATGTGGACCCCTGGGTAGCTTGCTGGGGTCAGGGGCCCTTAGGTGGAGGGCAAGGGGGCACCCTGGGGCCTACACTGCAAGTCCAGGGAGAGAGGTGGACCCCTGGGTAAATTGCTGGGGTCAGAGGCCCCCAGGTGGAGTGCCAAAGGGCACCCTTGGGCCTACACTGCAAGTCCAGGGAGAGAGGTGGACCCCTGGGTAGCTTGCCGGGGTCAGAGACCCCTAGTTGGAGGGCAAGGGGGCACCCTGGGGCCTTTAATGGAAGTCCAGGGAGGGAAGTGGACCCCTGGGTAGCTGGCTATGGTCAGATTCCCCTAGGTGGAAGGCCAGGGCGCACCCTGGGGCCTATACTGCAAATCCAGGGAGAGAGGTGGACCCCTGGGTAGCTTGTTAGGGTCAGGGGCCCTTAGGTGGAGGGCCAGAGGGCACCCTTGGGCCTATACTGCAAGTCCAGGAAGAGATGTGGACCCCTGGGTAGCTTGCTGGGGTCATAGGCCCCTAAGTGGAGTGCCAGGGGCACCCTGGGGCCTATACTGCAAGTCCAGGGAGAGAGGTGGACCCCTGGGTAGCTTGCTGGGGTCAGGGGCCCTTAGGTGGAGGGCCAGGTGGCACCCTGGTGCCTATAATGCAAGTCCAGGAAGAGATGTGGACCCCTGGGTAGCTTGCTGGGGTCAGAGGCCCCTAGGTGGAGGGCCAGGGGGCATCCTGGGGCCTACACTGCAAGTCCAGGGATAGACACGGACCCCTGGGTTGCTTGCTGGGGTCAGGGGCACCTAGATGGAGGGCCAGGGGTAACCCTGGGGCCTATACTGCAAGTCCAGGGAGAGAGGTGGACCCCTGGTTAGTTTGCTGGGCTCATGGGCCCTTACGTGGAGGGCCAGGGGCACCCTGGGGCCTATACTGCAAGTCCAGGGAGAGAGCTGAATCTCTGGGCAGCTTGCTGGGGTCAAAAGCCCCTAGGTGGGGTGCAAGGGGGCACCCTGGGGCCTATACTGCAAGTCCAGGGAGAGAGGTGGACCCCTGGGTAGCTTGCTGGGGTAAGGGGCCCCTAGGAGGAGGGCCAGGGGGCATCCTGGGGCCTATACTGCAAGACCAGGGAGAGAGGTGGACCCCTTGGTAGCTTGCTGGGGTCAGGGGCCCTTAGGTGGAAGGCCAGGGCGCACCCTGGGGCCTATACTGCAAGTCCAGGGAGAGAGGTGGACCCCTGGGTAGCTTGTTAGGGTCAGGGGCCCTTAGGTGGAGGGCCAGGTGCACCCTGGGGCCTTTAATGGAAGTCCAGGGAGGGAAGTGGACCCTGGGTAGCTTGCTGGGGTCAGATTCCCCTAGGTGGAAGGCCAGTGTGCACCCTGGGGCCTATACTGCAAGTCCAGGGAGAGAGGTGGACCCCTGGGTAGCTTGCTGGTGTCAGGGGCACCTAGATGGAGGGCCAGGGGCACCCTGGGGCCTATACTGCAAGTCCAGGGAGAGAGCTGGTCCTCTGGGTAGCTTGCTGGGGTGGGGGGCCCTTAGGTGGAGGGCAAGGGGGCACCCTGGGGCCTACACTGCAAGTCCAGGGAGAGAGGTGGACCCCTGGGTAGCTTGCTGGGGTCAGGATCCCTTAGGTGGAGGGCAAGGGGGCACCCTGGGGCCTACACTGCATGTCCAGGGAGAGAGGTGGACCCCTGGGTAGCTTGCTGGGGTCAGGGGCCCTTAGGTGGAGGGCCAGGGGGCACCCTGGGGCCTATACTGCAAGTCCAGGAAGAGATGTGGACCCCTGGGTAGCTTGCTGGGGTCAGGGGCCCTTAGGTGGAGGGCAAGGGGGCACCCTGGGGCCTACACTGCAAGTCCAGGGAGAGAGGTGGTCCCCTGGGTAGCTTGCTTGGGTCAGAGGCCCTTAGGTGGAGGGCAAGGGGGCACCCTGGGGCCTACACTGCAAGTCCAGGGAGAGAGGTGGACCCCTGGGTAGCTTGCTGGGGTCAGAGGCAACTAGGTGGAAGGCCAGGGGGCACCCTGGGGCCTATACTGCAAGATCAGGGAGAGAGGTGGACCCCTTGGTAGCTTGCTGGGGTCAGAGACCCCTAGGTGGAGGGCAAGGGGGCACTCTGGGGCCTCCACTGCAAGTCCAGGGAGAGAGGTGGACCCCTGGGTAGCTTGCTGGGGTCAGAGGCCCCCAGGTGGAAGGCCAGGGGGCACCCTTGGGCGTATACTGCAAGTCCATTGAGAGAGGTGGACCCCTGGGTAGCTTGCTGGGGTCAGAGACCCCTAGTTGGAGGGCAAGGGGGCACCCTGGGGCCTTTAATGGAAGTCCAGGGAGGGAAGTGGACCCTGGGTAGCCTGCTGGGGTCAGATTCCCTTAGGTGGAAGGCCAGGGCGCACCCTGGGGCCTATACTGCAAGTCCAGGGAGAGAGGTGGACCCCTGAGTAGCTTGCTGGGGTCAGGGGCCCTTAGGTGGAGGGCCAGGGGCACCCTGGGGCCTATACTGCAAGTCCAGGAAGAGATGTGGACCCCTGGGTAGCTTGCCGGGGTCATAGGCCCCTAAATGGAGTGCCAGGGGCACCCTGGGGCCTATACTGCAAGTCCAGGGAGAGAGGTGGACCCCTGGGTAGCTTGCTGGGGTCAGGGGCCCTTAGGTGGAGGGCTAGGGGGCACCCTGGGGCCTACACTGCAAGTCCGGGAGAGAGGTGGACCCCTGGGTAGCTTGCTGGGGTCAGAGGCCCCTAGGTGGAGGGCCAGGAGGCACAATGGGGCCTATACTGCTGGTCCAGGGAGAGAGGTGGACCCCTGGGTAGCTTGCTGGGGTCAGGGGCCCTTAGGTGGAGGGCCAGGGGGCACCCTGGGGCCTACACTGCAAGTCCAGGGAGAGAGGTGGACCCCTGGGTAGCTTGCTGGGGTCAGAGGCCCCCAGGTGGAGGGCCAGGGGGCACCCTTGGGCCTACACTGCAAGTCCAGGGAGAGAGGTGGACCCCAGGGTAGCTTGCTGGAGTCAGAGACTCCTAGTTGGATGGCCAGGGGGCACCCTTGGGCCTTTTATGGAAGTCCAGGGAGGGAAGTGGACCCTGAGTAGCCTGCTGGGGTCAGATTCCCTTAGATGGAAGGCCAGGGCGCACCCTGGGGCCTATACTGCAAGTCCAGGGAGAGAGGTGGACCCCTGGGTAGTTTGCTGGGCTCATGGGCCCTTACGTGGAGGGCCAGGGGCACCCTGGGGCCTATACTGCAAGTCCAGGAAGAGATGTGGACCCCTGGGTAGCTTGCTGGGGTCATAGGCCCCTAAGTGGAGTGCCAGGGGCACCCTGGGGCCTATACTGCAAGTCCAGGGAGAGAGGTGGACCCCTGGGTAGCTTGCTCGGGTCAGGATCCCTTAGGTGGAGGGCAAGGGGGCACCCTGGGGCCTACACTGCATGTCCATTGAGAGAGGTGGACCCCTGGGTAGCTTGCTGGGGTCAGGGGCCCTTAGGTGGAAGGCCAGGGGGCACCCTGGGGCCTATACTGCAAGTCCAGGAAGAGATGTGGACCCCTGGGTAGCTTGCTGGGGTCATAGGCCCCTAAGTGGAGTGCCAGGGGCACCCTGGGGCCTATACTGCAAGTCCAGGGAGAGAGGTGGAGCCCTGGGTAGCTTGCTGGGGTCAGGGGCCCTTTGGTGGAGGGCCAGGTGGCACCCTGGTGCCTATAATGCAAGTCCAGGAAGAGAGGTGGACCCCTGGGTAGCTTGCTGGGGTCAGAGGCCCCTAGGTGGAGGGCCAGGGGGCATCCTGGGGCCTACACTGCAAGTCCAGGGATAGACACGGACCCCTGGGTAACTTGCTGGGGTCAGGGGCACCTAGATGGAGGGCCAGGGGTAACCCTGGGGCCTATACTGCAAGTCCAGGGAGAGAGGTGGACCCCTGGTTAGTTTGCTGGGCTCATGGGCCCTTACGTGGAGTGCCAGGGGCACCCTGGGGCCTATACTGCAAGTCCAGGGAGAGAGCTGATTCTCTGGGTAGCTTGCTGGGGTCAAAAGCCCCTAGGTGGGGTGCAAGGGGGCACCCTGGGGCCTATACTGCAAGTCCAGGGAGAGAGGTGGACCCCTGGGTAGCTTGCTGGGGTAAGGGGCCCCTAGGAGGAGGGCCAGGGGGCACCCTGGGGCCTATACTGCAAGACCAGGGAGAGAGGTGGACCCCTTGGTAGCTTGCTGGGGTCAGGGGCCCTTAGGTGGAGGGCCAGGTGCACCCTGGGGCCTTTAATGGAAGTCCAGGGAGGGAAGTGGACCCTGGGTAGCTTGCTGGGGTCATATTCCCCTAGGTGGAAGGCCAGTGTGCACCCTGGGGCCTATACTGCAAGTCCAGGGAGAGAGGTGGACCCCTGGGTAGCTTGCTGGTGTCAGGGGCACCTAGATGGAGGGCCAGGGGTAACCCTGGGGCCTATACTGCAAGTCCAGGGAGAGAGGTGGACCCCTAGTTAGTTTGCTGGACTCATGGGCCCTTAGGTGGAGGGCCAGGGGCACCCTGGGGCCTATACTGCAAGTCCAGGGAGAGAGCTGGTACTCTGGGTAGCTTGCTGGGGTGGGGGGCCCTTAGGTGGAGGGCAAGGGGGCACCCTGGGGCCTACACTGCAAGTCCAGGGAGAGAGGTGGACCCCTGGGTAGCTTGCTGGGGTCAGGATCCCTTAGGTGGAGGGCAAGGGGGCACCCTGGGGCCTACACTGCATGTCCAGGGAGAGAGGTGGACCCCTGGGTAGCTTGCTGGGGTCAGAGGCCCTTAGGTGGAGGGCAAGGGGGCACCCTCGGGCCTACACTGTGGGTCCAGGGAGAGAGGTGGAGCCCTGGGTAGCTTGCTGGGGTCAGAGGCCCCCAGGTGGAAGGCCAGGGGGCACCCTTGGGCCTACACTGCAAGTCCAGGGAGAGAGGTGGACCCCTGGGTAGCTTGCTGGGGTCAGAGACCCCTAGTTGGAGGGCAAGGGGGCACCCTGGGGCCTTTAATGGAAGTCCAAGGAGGGAAGTGGACCCTGGGTAGCCTGCTGGGGTCAGATTCCCTTAGGTGGAAGGCCAGGGCGCACCCTGGGGCCTATACTGCAAGTGCAGGGAGAGAGGTGGACCCCTGGGTAGCTTGCTGGGGTCAGGGGCCCTTAGTTGGAGGGCCAGGGGCACCCTGGGGCCTATACTGCATGTCCAGGAAGAGATGTGGACCCCTGGGTAGCTTGCTGGGGTCATAGGCCCCTAAGTGGAGTGCCAGGGGCACCCTGGGGCCTATACTGCAAGTCCAGGGAGAGAGGTGGACCCCTGGGTAGCTTGCTGGGGTCAGGGGCCCTTAGGTGGAGGGCCAGGGGGCACCCTGGGGCCTACACTGAGAGTCCAGGGAGAGAGGTGGACCCCTGGGTAGCTTGCTGGGGTCAGAGGCCCCTAGGTGGAGGGCCAGGTGGCACAATGGGGCCTATACTGCTGGTCCAGGGAGAGAGGTGGACCCCTGGGTAGCTTGCTGGGGTCAGGGGCCCTTAGGTGGAGGGCCAGGGGGCACCCTGGGGCCTACACTGCAAGTCCAGGGAGAGAGGTGGACCCCTGGGTAGCTTGCTGGGGTCAGAGGCCCCCAGGTGGAGGGCCAGGGGGCACCCTTGGGCCTACACTGCAAGTCCAGGGAGAGAGGTGGACCCCTGGGTAGCTTGCTGGGGTCAGAGACCCCTAGTTGGAGGGCCAGGGGCACCCTGGGGCCTTTTATGGAAGTCCAGGGAGGGAAGTGGACCCTTGGTAGCCTGCTGGGGTCAGATTCCCTTAGGTGGAAGGCCAGGGCGCACCCTGGGGCCTATACTGCAAGTCCAGGGAGAGAGGTGGACCCCTGGGTAGCTTGCTGGGGTCAGGGGCCCTTAGGTGGAGGGCCAGGTGCACCCTGGGGCCTATACTGCAAGTCCAGGAAGAGATGTGGACCCCTGGGTAGCTTGCTGGGGTCATAGGCCCCTAAGTGGAGTGCCAGGGGCACCCTGGGGCCTATACTGCAAGTCCAGGGAGAGAGGTGGACCCCTGGGTAGCTTGCTCGGGTCAGGATCCCTTAGGTGGAGGGCAAGGGGGCACCCTGGGGCCTACACTGCATGTCCAGGGAGAGAGGTGGACCCCTGGGTAGCTTGCTGGGGTCAGGGGCCCTTAG
Organism: Danio rerio; assembly: GCF_052040795.2. Classification (NCBI taxonomy): domain Eukaryota; kingdom Metazoa; phylum Chordata; class Actinopteri; order Cypriniformes; family Danionidae; genus Danio; species Danio rerio. Next base: position 27,600,483 of record NC_141041.1, on the reverse strand, counting down.
GTGGAGGGCCAGGGGGCACCCTGGGGCCTATACTGCAAGTCCAGGAAGAGATGTGGACCCCTGGGTAGCTTGCTGGGGTCAGGGGCCCTTAGGTGGAGGGCAAGGGGGCACCCTGGGGCCTACACTGCAAATCCAGGGAGAGAGGTGGACCCCTGGGTAGCTTGCTGGGGTCAGAGACCCCTAGGTGGAGGGCAAGGGGGCACCCTGGGGCCTATACTGCTGGTCCAGGGAGAGAGGTGGACCCCTGGGTAGCTTGCTGGGGTCAGGGGCCCTTAGGTGGAGGGCCAGGGGGCACCCTGGGGCCTACACTGCAAGTCCAGGGAGAGAGGTGGACCCCTGGGTAGCTTGCTGGGGTCAGAGACCCCTAGGTGGAGGGCAAGGGGGCACCCTGGGGCCTCCACTGCAAGTCCAGGGAGAGAGGTGGACCCCTGGGTAGCTTGCTGGGATCAGATTCCCCCAGGTGGAGTGCCAGGGGGCACCCTTGGGCCTACACTGCAAGTCCAGGGAGAGAGGTGGACCCCTGGGTAGCTTGCCGGGTCAGAGACCCCTAGTTGGAGGGCAAGGGGGCACCCTGGGGCCTTTATTGGAAGTCCAGGGAGGGAAGTGGACCCTGGGTAGCTTGCTAGGGTCAGATTCCCCTAGGTGGAAGGCCAGGGCGCACCCTGGGGCCTATACTGCAAGTCCAGGGAGAGAGGTGGACCCCTGGGTAGCTTGCTAGGGTCAGGGGCCCTTAGATGGAGGGCCAGGGGGCACCCTGGGGCCTATACTGCAAGTACAGGAAGAGATGTGGACCCCTGGGTAGCTTGCTGGGGTCGTAGGCCCCTAAGTGGAGTCCCAAGGGCACCCTGGGGCCTATATTGCAAGTCCAGGGAGAGAGCTGGTTCTCTGGGTAGCTTGCTGGGGTCAAAAGCCCCTAGGTGGGGTGCAAGTGGGCACCCTGGGGCCTATACTGCAAGTCCAGGGAGAGAGGTGGACCCCTGGGTAGCTTGCTGGGGTAAGGGGCCCCTAGGAGTAGGGCCAGGGGGCACCCTGGGGCCTATACTGCAAGACCAGGGAGAGAGGTGTACCACTGGGTAGCTTGCTATGGTCAGAGATCCCTAGGTGGAGGGCAAGGGGGCACCCTGGGGCCTTTAATGGAAGTCCAGGGAGGGAAGTGGACCCTGGGTAGCTTGCTGGGGTCAGATTCCCCTAGGTCGAAGGCCAGCGTGCACCCTGGGGCCTATACTGCAAGTCCAGGGAGAGAGGTGGACCCCTGGGTAGCTTGCTGGGGTCAGGGGCCCTTAGGTGGAGGGCAAGGGGGCACCCTGGGGCCTACACTTCAAGTCCAGGGAGAGAGGTGGACCCCTTGGTAGCTTGCTGGGGTCAGAGGCCCCCAGGTGGAGAGCCAGGGGTCACCCTTGGGCCTACACTGCAAGTCCAGGGAGAGAGGTGGACCCCTGGGTAGCTAGCTGGGGTCAGAGGCCCCTAAATGGAGTGCCAGGGGCACACTGGGGCCTATACTGCAAGTCCAGGGAGAGAGGTGGACCCCTGGGTAGCTTGCTGGGGTCAGGGGCCCCTAGGTGGAGGGCCAGGTGGCACCCTGGGGCCTATACTGCAAGTCCAGGAAGAGAGGTGGACCCCTGGGTAGCTTGCTGGGGTCAGAGGCCCCTAGGTGGAGGACCAGGGGGCATCCTGGGGCCTACACTGCAAGTCCAGGGATAGACATGGACCCCTGGGTAGATTGATGGGGTCAGGGGCACCTAGATGGAGGGCCAGGGGTAACCCTGGGGCCTATACTGCAAGTCCAGGGAGAGAGGTGGACCACTGGTTAGTTTGCTGGTCTCATGGGCCCTTAGGTGGAGGGCCAGGGGCACCCTGGGGCCTACACTGCAAGTCCAGGGAGAGAGGTGGACCCCTGGGTAGCTTGCTGGGGTCAGAGACCCCTAGATAGAATGCAAAGGGGCATCCTGGGGCCTATACTGCAAGTCCAGGGAGAGAGGTTGACCCCTGGGTAGCTTGCTCTGGTCAGAGGCCCCTGGGCGGAGGGCCAGGGGGCACAGTGGGGCATATACTGCTGGTCCAAGGAGAGAGGTGGACCCCTGGGTAGCTTGCTGGGGTCAGATTCCCCTAGGTCGAAGGCCAGCGTGCACCCTGGGGCCTATACTGCAAGTCCAGGGAGAGAGGTGGACCCCTGGGTAGCTTGCTGGGTTCAGGGGCCCTTAGGTGGAGGGCAAGGGGGCACCCTGGGGCCTACACTTCAAGTCCAGGGAGAGAGGTGGACCCCTTGGTAGCTTGCTGGGGTCAGAGGCCCCCAGGTGGAGAGCCAGGGGTCACCCTTGGGCCTACACTGCAAGTCCAGGGAAAGAGGTGGACCACTGGGTAGCTAGCTGGGGTCAGAGGCCCCTAAATGGAGTGCCAGGGGCACACTGGGGCCTATACTGCAAGTCCAGGGAGAGAGGTGGACCCCTGGGTAGGTTGCTGGGGTCAGAGACCCCTAGATAGAATGCAAAGGGGCATCCTGGGGCCTATACTGCAAGTCCAGGGAGAGAGGTGGACCCCTGAGTAGCTTGCTTGGGTCAGAGGCCCCTAGGCGGAGGGCTAGGGGGCACAGTGGGGCATATACTGCTGGTCCAAGGAGAGAGGTGGACCCCTGGGTAGCTTGCTGGGGTCATAAGCCCCTAGGTGGAGGGCCAGGGGGCACCCTGGGGCCTACGCTACAAGTCCAAGGAGAGAGGTGGACCCCTGGGTAGCTTGCTGGGGTCAAAGACCCCTAGGAGAAGGGCAAGGGGGCACCCTGGGGCCTATACTGCAAGTCCAGGGAGAGAGGTGGAACCCTGAGTAGCTTGCTGGGGTCAGAGACTCCTAGGTGTAGGGCCAGGGGGCACCTTGGGGCCTATACTGCAAGTCCAGGGAGAGAGGTGGACCCCTGGGTAGCTTGCTGGGGTCAGAGACCCCTAGGTGTAGTGCAAGGGGCACCCTGGGGCCTATACTGCAAGTCCAGGAAGAGAGGTGGACCCCAGGGTAGCTTGCTGGGGTAAGGGGCCCCTAAGTGGAGGGCCAGGGAACACCCTGGGGCCTAAACTGCAAGATCAGGGAGAGAGGTGGACCCCTGGGTAGCTTGCTGGGGTCAGAGACCCCTTGGTGGAGGGCAAGGGGGCACGCTGGGGCCTTTACTAGAAGTCTAGGGAGAGGAAGTAGACCCTGGGTAGCTTGCTGGGGTCAGGGGCTCCTAGGTGGAGGGATAGGGAGCACCCTGTGGCCTATACTGCAAGTCCAGGAAGAGAGGTGGACCCCTGGGTAGCTAGCTGGGGTCAGGGGCCCTTAGGTGGAGGGCCAGGGGGCACCCAGGGGCCTATATTTCAAGTCCAGGGAGAGAGATGGACCCCTGGGTTCCTTGCTAGGATAGGGGGCCCCTAGGTGGAGGGCCAGGGGCCACCCTGTGGCCTATACTGCAAGTCCAGTGAGAGAGGTGGACCTCTGGTAGCTTGCTGGGGTCAAAGGCCAATATGTGGAGAGCCAGTGGGCACCTTGGGGCCTATACTGCAAGTCCAGGGAAAGAGCTAGACGTCTGGATAGCTTGCTGGGGTCAGAGGCCCCTAGATGGAGGGCAAGGGGGCATCCTGGGGCAAATACTGCTAGTCCAGGGAGAGAGATGGTCCCCTGGGTAGCTTGCTGGGGTCAGCGACCCCTTGGTGGAGTGCAAGGGGGCACCCTAGGGCCTATACTGCAAGTCCAGGGACAGAAGTGGACCCCTGGGTAGCTTGCTAGGGTCAGGGGCACATAGGTAAAGGGCCAGGGGGCACCCTGGGGCCTACACTGCAAGTCCATGGAGAGAGGTGGACCCCTGGGTAGCTTGCTGGGGTCAGGGGCCCTTAGGTGGAGGGCCAGAGGGCACCCTGGGTGCTATACTGCCAGTCCAGGGAGAGAGCTGGACTTCGGGGTAGCTTGCTGGGGTCAGAGGCCCCTAGGTGGAGGGCCAGAGGGCATTCAGGGGCAAATGGACCCCTGGGTAGCTTGCTGGGGTCAGGGGCACCTAGATGGAGGGCCAGGGGGCACCCTGGGGCCTATACTGCAAGTCCAGGGAGAGAGGTGGACCCCTGGGTAGTTTGCTTGGCTCATGGGCCCTTAGGTGGAGGGCCAGGGGCACCCTGGGGCCTATACTGCAATTCAAGGAAAAGAGGTGGACCCCTGGTTAGTTTGCTGAGCTCATGGGCCCTTAGGTGGAGGACCAGGGGCACCCTGGGGCCTACACTGCAATTCCAGGGAGAGAGCTCGTCCTCTGGGTAGCTTGCTGGGGAGGGGGGCCCTCTCGTGGAGGGCAAGGGGGCACCCTGGGGCCTACACTGCAAGTCCAGGGAGAGAGGTGGACCCCTGGGTAGCTTGCTGGGGTCAGGATCCCTTAGGTGGAGGGCAAGGGGGCACCCTGGGGCCTACACTGCATGTCCAGGGAGAGAGGTGGACCCCTGGGTAGCTTGCTGGGGTCAGGGGCCCTTAGGTGGAGGGCCAGGGGGCACCCTGGGGCCTATACTGCAAGTACAGGAAGAGATGTGGACCCCTGGGTAGCTTGCTGGGGTCAGGGGCCCTTAGGTGGAGGGCAAGGGGGCACCCTGGGGCCTACACTGCAAGTCCAGGGAGAGAGGTGGACCCCTGGGTAGCTTTCTGGGGTCAGAGGCCCCTAGGTGGAGGGCCAAGAGGCACAATATGGCCTATACTGCTGGTCCAGGGAGAGAGGTGGACCCCTGGGTAGCTTGCTGGGTTCAGAAGCCCCTAGGTGGAGGGCCAGGGGGCACCCTGGGGCCTATACTGCAAGATCAGGGAGAGAGGTGGACCCCTGGGTAGCTTGCTGGGGTCAAAGACCCCTAGGTGGAGGGCAAGGGGGCACTCTGGGGCCTCCACTGCAAGTCCAGGGAGAGAGGTGGACCCCTGGGTAGCTTGCTGGGGTCAGAGGCCCCCAGGTGGAGGGCCAGGGGGCACCCTTGGGCCTACACTGCAAGTCCAGGGAGAGAGGTGGACCCCTGGGGTGCTTGCTGGGGTCAGAGACCCCTAGTTGAAGGGCAAGAGGGCACCCTGGGGCCTTTAATGGAAGTCCAGGGAGGGAAGTGGACCCTGGGTAGCCTGCTGGGGTCAGATTCCCTTAGGTGGAAGGCCAGGGCGCACCCTGGGGCCTATACTGCAAGTCCAGGGAGAGAGGTGGACCCCTGGGTAGCTTGCTGGGGTCAGGGGCTCTTAGGTGGAGGGCCAGGGGCACCCTGGGGCCTATACTGCAAGTACAGGAAGAGATGTGGACCCATGTGGACCCTATACTGCAATTCCAGGGAGAGAGCTGGTCCTCTGGGTAGCTTGCTGGGGAGGGGGGCCCTCTCGTGGAGGGCAAGGGGGCACCCTGGGGCCTACACTGCAAGTCCAGGGAGAGAGGTGGACCCCTGGGTAGCTTGCTGGGGTCAGGGGCCCTTAGGTGGAGGGGCAGGGGGCACCCTGGGGCCTATACTGCAAGTACAGGAAGAGATGTGGACCCCTGGGTAGCTTGCTGGGGTCAGGGGCCCTTAGGTGGAGGGCAAGGGGGCACCCTGGGACCTACACTGCAAGTCCAGGGAGAGAGGTGGACCCCTGGGTAGCTTGCTGGGGTCAGATTCCCCTAGGTCGAAGGCCAGCGTGCACCCTGGGGCCTATACTGCAAGTCCAGGAAGAGAGGTGGACCCCTGTGTAGCTTGCTGGGTTCAGGGGCCCTTAGGTGGAGGGCCAGGGGGCACCCTGGGGCCTACGCTACAAGTCCAAGGAGAGAGGTGGACCCCTGGGTAGCTTGCTGTGGTCAAAGACCCCTGGGAGAAGGGCAAGGGGGCACCCTGGGGCCTATACTGCAAGTCCAGGGAGAGAGGTGGAACCCTGAGTAGCTTGCTGGGGTCAGAGACTCCTAGGTGTAGGGCCAGGGGGCACCTTGGGGCCTATACTGCAAGTCCAGGGAGAGAGGTGGACCCCTGGGTAGCTTGCTGGGGTCAGAGACCCCTAGGTGTAGTGCAAGGGGCACCCTGGGGCCTATACTGCAAGTCCAGGAAGAGAGGTGGACCCCAGGGTAGCTTGCTGGGGTAAGGGGCCCCTAAGTGGAGGGCCAGGGGACACCCTGGGGCCTATACTGCAAGATCAGGGAGAGAGGTGGACCCCTGGGTAGCTTGCTGGGGTCAGAGACCCCTTGGTGGAGGGCAAGGGGGCACCCTGGGGCCTTTACTAGAAGTCTAGGGAGAGGAAGTAGACCCTGGGTAGCTTGCTGGGGTCAGGGGCTCCTAGGTGGAGGGATAGGGAGCACCCTGTGGCCTATACTGCAAGTCCAGGAAGAGAGGTGGACCCCTGGGTAGCTAGCTGGGGTCAGGAGCCCTTAGGTGGAGGGCCAGGGGGCACCCAGGGGCCTATATTTCAAGTCCAGGGAGAGAGATGGACCCCTGGGTTCCTTGCTAGGATAGGGGGCCCCTAGGTGGAGGGCCAGGGGCCACCCTGTGGCCTATACTGCAAGTCCAGTGAGAGAGGTGGACCTCTGGTAGCTTGCTGGGGTCAGAGGCCAATATGTGGAGAGCCAGTGGGCACCTTGGGGCCTATACTGCAAGTCCAGGGAGAGAGCTAGACCTCTGGATAGCTTGCTGGGGTCAGAGGCCCCTAGATGGAGGGCAAGGGGGCATCCTGGGGCAAATACTGCTAGTCCAGGGAGAGAGATGGACCCCTGGGTAGCTTGCTGGGGTCAGCGACCCCTTGGTGGAGTGCAAGGGGGCACCCTAGGGCCTATACTGCAAGTCCAGGGACAGAAGTGGACCCCTGGGTAGCTTGCTAGGGTCAGGGGCACATAGGTAAAGGGCCAGGGGGCACCCTGGGGCCTACACTGCAAGTCCATGGAGAGAGGTGGACCCCTGGGTAGCTTGCTGGGGTCAGGGGCCCTTAGGTGGAGGGCCAGAGGGCACCCTGGGTGCTATACTGCCAGTCCAGGGAGAGAGCTGGACTTCGGGGTAGCTTGCTGGGGTCAGAGGCCCCTAGGTGGAGGGCCAGAGGGCATTCAGGGGCAAATGGACCCCTGGGTAGCTTGCTGGGGTCAGGGGCACCTAGATGGAGGGCCAGGGGGCACCCTGGGGCCTATACTGCAAGTCCAGGGAGAGAGGTGGACCCCTGGGTAGTTTGCTTGGCTCATGGGCCCTTAGGTGGAGGGCCAGGGGCACCCTGGGGCCTATACTGCAATTCAAGGAAAAGAGGTGGACCCCTGGTTAGTTTGCTGGGCTCATGGGCCCTTAGGTGGAGGACCAGGGGCACCCTGGGGCCTATACTGCAATTCCAGGGAGAGAGCTGGTCCTCTGGGTAGCTTGCTGGGGAGGGGGGCCCTCTCGTGGAGGGCAAGGGGGCACCCTGGGGCTTACACTGCAAGTCCAGGGAGAGAGGTGGACCCCTGGGTAGCTTGCTGGGGTCAGGATCCCTTAGGGGGAGGGCAAGGGGGCACCCTGGGGCCTACACTGCATGTCCAGGGAGAGAGGTGGACCCCTGGGTAGCTTGCTGGGGTCAGGGGCCCTTAGGTGGAGGGCCAGGGGGCACCCTGGGGCCTATACTGCAAGTACAGGAAGAGATGTGGACCCCTGGGTAGCTTGCTGGGGTCAGGGGCCCTTAGGTGGAGGGCAAGGGGGCACCCTGGGGCCTACACTGCAAGTCCAGGGAGAGAGGTGGACCCCTGGGTAGCTTTCTGGGGTCAGAGGCCCCTAGGTGGAGGGCCAAGAGGCACAATATGGCCTATACTGCTGGTCCGGGGAGAGAGGTGGACCCCTGGGTAGCTTGCTGGGTTCAGAAGCCCCTATGTGGAGGGCCAGGGGGCACCCTGGGGCCTATACTGCAAGATCAGGGAGAGAGGTGGACCCCTGGGTAGCTTGCTGGGGTCAAAGACCCCTAGGTGGAGGGCAAGGGGGCACTCTGGGGCCTCCACTGCAAGTCCAGGGAGAGAGGTGGACCCCTGGGTAGCTTGCTGGGGTCAGAGGCCCCCAGGTGGAGGGCCAGGGGGCACCCTTGGGCCTACACTGCAAGTCCAGGGAGAGAGGTGGACCCCTGGGGTGCTTGCTGGGGTCAGAGACCCCTAGTTGGAGGGCAAGAGGGCACCCTGGGGCCTTTAATGGAAGTCCAGGGAGGGAAGTGGACCCTGGGTAGCCTGCTGGGGTCAGATTCCCTTAGGTGGAAGGCCAGGGCGCACCCTGGGGCCTATACTGCAAGTCCAGGGAGAGAGGTGGACCCCTGGGTAGCTTGCTGGGGTCAGGGGCTCTTAGGTGGAGGGCCAGGGGCACCCTGGGGCCTATACTGCAAGTACAGGAAGAGATGTGGACCCATGGGTAGCTTGCTGGGGTCATAGGCCCCTAACTGGAGTGCCAGGGGCACCCTGGGGCCTATACTGCAAGTCCAGGGAGAGAGGTGGACCCCTGGGTAGCTTGCTGGGGTCAGGGGCCCTTAGGTGGAGGGCCAGGGGGCACCCTGGGGCCTACACTGCAAGTCCAGGGAGAGAGGTGGACCCCTGGGTAGCTTTCTGGGGTCAGAGGCCCCTAGGTGGAGGGCAATGAGGCACAATGGGGCCTATACTGCTGGTCCAGGGAGAGAGGTGGACCCCTGGGTAGCTTGCTGGGTTCAGAAGCCCCTAGGTGGAGGGCCCGGGGGCACCCTGGGGCCTATACTGCAAGATCAGGGAGAGAGGTGGTCCCCTGGGTAGCTTGCTGGGGTCAGGGGCCCTTAGGTGGAGGGCCAGGGGGCACCCTGGGGCCTACACTGCAAGTCCAGGGAGAGAGGTGGACCCCTGGGTAGCTTGCTGGGGTCAGAGGCCCCTAGGTGGAGGGCCAGGGGGCATCCTGGGGCCTACACTGCAATTCAAGGAAAAGAGGTGGACCCCTGGTTAGTTTGCTGGGCTCATGGGCCCTTAGGTGGAGGACCAGGGGCACCCTGGGGCCTATACTGCAATTCCAGGGAGAGAGCTGGTCCTCTGGGTAGCTTGCTGGGGAGGGGGGCCCTCTCGTGGAGGGCAAGGGGGCACCCTGGGGCTTACACTGCAAGTCCAGGGAGAGAGGTGGACCCCTGGGTAGCTTGCTGGGGTCAGGATCCCTTAGGGGGAGGGCAAGGGGGCACCCTGGGGCCTACACTGCATGTCCAGGGAGAGAGGTGGACCCCTGGGTAGCTTGCTGGGGTCAGGGGCCCTTAGGTGGAGGGCCAGGGGGCACCCTGGGGCCTATACTGCAAGTACAGGAAGAGATGTGGACCCCTGGGTAGCTTGCTGGGGTCAGGGGCCCTTAGGTGGAGGGCAAGGGGGCACCCTGGGGCCTACACTGCAAGTCCAGGGAGAGAGGTGGACCCCTGGGTAGCTTTCTGGGGTCAGAGGCCCCTAGGTGGAGGGCCAAGAGGCACAATATGGCCTATACTGCTGGTCCGGGGAGAGAGGTGGACCCCTGGGTAGCTTGCTGGGTTCAGAAGCCCCTATGTGGAGGGCCAGGGGGCACCCTGGGGCCTATACTGCAAGATCAGGGAGAGAGGTGGACCCCTGGGTAGCTTGCTGGGGTCAAAGACCCCTAGGTGGAGGGCAAGGGGGCACTCTGGGGCCTCCACTGCAAGTCCAGGGAGAGAGGTGGACCCCTGGGTAGCTTGCTGGGGTCAGAGGCCCCCAGGTGGAGGGCCAGGGGGCACCCTTGGGCCTACACTGCAAGTCCAGGGAGAGAGGTGGACCCCTGGGGTGCTTGCTGGGGTCAGAGACCCCTAGTTGGAGGGCAAGAGGGCACCCTGGGGCCTTTAATGGAAGTCCAGGGAGGGAAGTGGACCCTGGGTAGCCTGCTGGGGTCAGATTCCCTTAGGTGGAAGGCCAGGGCGCACCCTGGGGCCTATACTGCAAGTCCAGGGAGAGAGGTGGACCCCTGGGTAGCTTGCTGGGGTCAGGGGCTCTTAGGTGGAGGGCCAGGGGCACCCTGGGGCCTATACTGCAAGTACAGGAAGAGATGTGGACCCATGTGGACCCTATACTGCAATTCCAGGGAGAGAGCTGGTCCTCTGGGTAGCTTGCTGGGGAGGGGGGCCCTCTCGTGGAGGGCAAGGGGGCACCCTGGGGCCTACACTGCAAGTCCAGGGAGAGAGGTGGACCCCTGGGTAGCTTGCTGGGGTCAGGGGCCCTTAGGTGGAGGGGCAGGGGGCACCCTGGGGCCTATACTGCAAGTACAGGAAGAGATGTGGACCCCTGGGTAGCTTGCTGGGGTCAGGGGCCCTTAGGTGGAGGGCAAGGGGGCACCCTGGGACCTACACTGCAAGTCCAGGGAGAGAGGTGGACCCCTGGGTAGCTTGCTGGGGTCAGATTCCCCTAGGTCGAAGGCCAGCGTGCACCCTGGGGCCTATACTGCAAGTCCAGGAAGAGAGGTGGACCCCTGTGTAGCTTGCTGGGTTCAGGGGCCCTTAGGTGGAGGGCCAGGGGGCACCCTGGGGCCTACGCTACAAGTCCAAGGAGAGAGGTGGACCCCTGGGTAGCTTGCTGTGGTCAAAGACCCCTGGGAGAAGGGCAAGGGGGCACCCTGGGGCCTATACTGCAAGTCCAGGGAGAGAGGTGGAACCCTGAGTAGCTTGCTGGGGTCAGAGACTCCTAGGTGTAGGGCCAGGGGGCACCTTGGGGCCTATACTGCAAGTCCAGGGAGAGAGGTGGACCCCTGGGTAGCTTGCTGGGGTCAGAGACCCCTAGGTGTAGTGCAAGGGGCACCCTGGGGCCTATACTGCAAGTCCAGGAAGAGAGGTGGACCCCAGGGTAGCTTGCTGGGGTAAGGGGCCCCTAAGTGGAGGGCCAGGGGACACCCTGGGGCCTATACTGCAAGATCAGGGAGAGAGGTGGACCCCTGGGTAGCTTGCTGGGGTCAGAGACCCCTTGGTGGAGGGCAAGGGGGCACCCTGGGGCCTTTACTAGAAGTCTAGGGAGAGGAAGTAGACCCTGGGTAGCTTGCTGGGGTCAGGGGCTCCTAGGTGGAGGGATAGGGAGCACCCTGTGGCCTATACTGCAAGTCCAGGAAGAGAGGTGGACCCCTGGGTAGCTAGCTGGGGTCAGGAGCCCTTAGGTGGAGGGCCAGGGGGCACCCAGGGGCCTATATTTCAAGTCCAGGGAGAGAGATGGACCCCTGGGTTCCTTGCTAGGATAGGGGGCCCCTAGGTGGAGGGCCAGGGGCCACCCTGTGGCCTATACTGCAAGTCCAGTGAGAGAGGTGGACCTCTGGTAGCTTGCTGGGGTCAGAGGCCAATATGTGGAGAGCCAGTGGGCACCTTGGGGCCTATACTGCAAGTCCAGGGAGAGAGCTAGACCTCTGGATAGCTTGCTGGGGTCAGAGGCCCCTAGATGGAGGGCAAGGGGGCATCCTGGGGCAAATACTGCTAGTCCAGGGAGAGAGATGGACCCCTGGGTAGCTTGCTGGGGTCAGCGACCCCTTGGTGGAGTGCAAGGGGGCACCCTAGGGCCTATACTGCAAGTCCAGGGACAGAAGTGGACCCCTGGGTAGCTTGCTAGGGTCAGGGGCACATAGGTAAAGGGCCAGGGGGCACCCTGGGGCCTACACTGCAAGTCCATGGAGAGAGGTGGACCCCTGGGTAGCTTGCTGGGGTCAGGGGCCCTTAGGTGGAGGGCCAGAGGGCACCCTGGGTGCTATACTGCCAGTCCAGGGAGAGAGCTGGACTTCGGGGTAGCTTGCTGGGGTCAGAGGCCCCTAGGTGGAGGGCCAGAGGGCATTCAGGGGCAAATGGACCCCTGGGTAGCTTGCTGGGGTCAGGGGCACCTAGATGGAGGGCCAGGGGGCACCCTGGGGCCTATACTGCAAGTCCAGGGAGAGAGGTGGACCCCTGGGTAGTTTGCTTGGCTCATGGGCCCTTAGGTGGAGGGCCAGGGGCACCCTGGGGCCTATACTGCAATTCAAGGAAAAGAGGTGGACCCCTGGTTAGTTTGCTGGGCTCATGGGCCCTTAGGTGGAGGACCAGGGGCACCCTGGGGCCTATACTGCAATTCCAGGGAGAGAGCTGGTCCTCTGGGTAGCTTGCTGGGGAGGGGGGCCCTCTCGTGGAGGGCAAGGGGGCACCCTGGGGCTTACACTGCAAGTCCAGGGAGAGAGGTGGACCCCTGGGTAGCTTGCTGGGGTCAGGATCCCTTAGGGGGAGGGCAAGGGGGCACCCTGGGGCCTACACTGCATGTCCAGGGAGAGAGGTGGACCCCTGGGTAGCTTGCTGGGGTCAGGGGCCCTTAGGTGGAGGGCCAGGGGGCACCCTGGGGCCTATACTGCAAGTACAGGAAGAGATGTGGACCCCTGGGTAGCTTGCTGGGGTCAGGGGCCCTTAGGTGGAGGGCAAGGGGGCACCCTGGGGCCTACACTGCAAGTCCAGGGAGAGAGGTGGACCCCTGGGTAGCTTTCTGGGGTCAGAGGCCCCTAGGTGGAGGGCCAAGAGGCACAATATGGCCTATACTGCTGGTCCGGGGAGAGAGGTGGACCCCTGGGTAGCTTGCTGGGTTCAGAAGCCCCTATGTGGAGGGCCAGGGGGCACCCTGGGGCCTATACTGCAAGATCAGGGAGAGAGGTGGACCCCTGGGTAGCTTGCTGGGGTCAAAGACCCCTAGGTGGAGGGCAAGGGGGCACTCTGGGGCCTCCACTGCAAGTCCAGGGAGAGAGGTGGACCCCTGGGTAGCTTGCTGGGGTCAGAGGCCCCCAGGTGGAGGGCCAGGGGGCACCCTTGGGCCTACACTGCAAGTCCAGGGAGAGAGGTGGACCCCTGGGGTGCTTGCTGGGGTCAGAGACCCCTAGTTGGAGGGCAAGAGGGCACCCTGGGGCCTTTAATGGAAGTCCAGGGAGGGAAGTGGACCCTGGGTAGCCTGCTGGGGTCAGATTCCCTTAGGTGGAAGGCCAGGGCGCACCCTGGGGCCTATACTGCAAGTCCAGGGAGAGAGGTGGACCCCTGGGTAGCTTGCTGGGGTCAGGGGCTCTTAGGTGGAGGGCCAGGGGCACCCTGGGGCCTATACTGCAAGTACAGGAAGAGATGTGGACCCATGGGTAGCTTGCTGGGGTCATAGGCCCCTAACTGGAGTGCCAGGGGCACCCTGGGGCCTATACTGCAAGTCCAGGGAGAGAGGTGGACCCCTGGGTAGCTTGCTGGGGTCAGGGGCCCTTAGGTGGAGGGCCAGGGGGCACCCTGGGGCCTACACTGCAAGTCCAGGGAGAGAGGTGGACCCCTGGGTAGCTTTCTGGGGTCAGAGGCCCCTAGGTGGAGGGCAATGAGGCACAATGGGGCCTATACTGCTGGTCCAGGGAGAGAGGTGGACCCCTGGGTAGCTTGCTGGGTTCAGAAGCCCCTAGGTGGAGGGCCCGGGGGCACCCTGGGGCCTATACTGCAAGATCAGGGAGAGAGGTGGTCCCCTGGGTAGCTTGCTGGGGTCAGGGGCCCTTAGGTGGAGGGCCAGGGGGCACCCTGGGGCCTACACTGCAAGTCCAGGGAGAGAGGTGGACCCCTGGGTAGCTTGCTGGGGTCAGAGGCCCCTAGGTGGAGGGCCAGGGGGCATCCTGGGGCCTACACTGCAAGTCCAGGGATAGACACGGACCCCTGGGTAGCTTGCTGGGGTCAGGGGCACCTAGATGGAGGGCCAGGGGTAACCCTGGGGCCTATACTACAAGTCCAAGGAGAGAGGTGGACCCCTGGTTAGTTTGCTGGGCTCATGGGCCCTTACGTGGAGGGCCAGGGGCACCCTGGGGCCTATACTGCTAGTCCAGGGAGAGAGGTGGAACCCTGGGTAGCTTGCTGGGGTCAGGGGCCCTTAGGTGGAGGGCAAGGAGGCACCCTGGGGCCTACACTGCAAGTCCAGGGAGAGAGGTGGACCCCTGGGTAGCTTGCTGGGGTCAGAGGCCCCCAGGTGGAGGGCCAGGGGGCACCCTTGGGCCTATACTGCAAGATCAGGGAGAGAGGTGGACCCCTGGGTAGCTTGCTGGGGTCAGAGACCCCTTGGTGGAGGGCAAGGGGGCACCCTGGGGCTTTTACTAGAAGTCTAGGGAGAGGAAGTAGACCCTGGGTAGCTTGCTGGGGTCAGGGGCTCCTAGGTGGAGGGATAGGGAGCACCCTGTGGCCTATACTGCAAGTCCAGGGAGAGAGGTGGACCCCTGGGTAGCTTGCTGGGGTCAGGGGCCCTTAGGTGGAGGGCCAGGGGGCACCCTGGGGCCTACACTGCAAGTCCAGGGAGAGAGGTGGACCCCTGGGTAGCTTTCTGGGGTCAGAGGCCCCTAGGTGGAGGGCAATGAGGCACAATGGGGCCTATACTGCTGGTCCAGGGAGAGAGGTGGACCCCTGGGTAGCTTGCTGGGTTCAGAAGCCCCTAGGTGGAGGGCCCGGGGGCACCCTGGGGCCTATACTGCAAGATCAGGGAGAGAGGTGGTCCCCTGGGTAGCTTGCTGGGGTCAGGGGCCCTTAGGTGGAGGGCCAGGGGGCACCCTGGGGCCTACACTGCAAGTCCAGGGAGAGAGGTGGACCCCTGGGTAGCTTGCTGGGGTCAGAGGCCCCTAGGTGGAGGGCCAGGGGGCATCCTGGGGCCTACACTGCAAGTACAGGGATAGACACGGACCCCTGGGTAGCTTGCTGGGGTCAGGGGCACCTAGATGGAGGGCCAGGGGTAACCCTGGGGCCTATACTACAAGTCCAAGGAGAGAGGTGGACCCCTGGTTAGTTTGCTGGGCTCATGGGCCCTTACGTGGAGGGCCAGGGGCACCCTGGGGCCTATACTGCTAGTCCAGGGAGAGAGGTGGAACCCTGGGTAGCTTGCTGGGGTCAGGGGCCCTTAGGTGGAGGGCAAGGAGGCACCCTGGGGCCTACACTGCAAGTCCAGGGAGAGAGGTGGACCCCTGGGTAGATTGCTGGGGTCAGAGGCCCCCAGGTGGAGGGCCAGGGGGCACCCTTGGGCCTATACTGCAAGATCAGGGAGAGAGGTGGACCCCTGGGTAGCTTGCTGGGGTCAGAGACCCCTTGGTGGAGGGCAAGGGGGCACCCTGGGGCCTTTACTAGAAGTCTAGGGAGAGGAAGTAGACCCTGGGTAGCTTGCTGGGGTCAGGGGCTCCTAGGTGGAGGGATAGGGAGCACCCTGTGGCCTATACTGCAAGTCCAGGAAGAGAGGTGGACCCCTGGGTAGCTTGCTGGGGTCAGGGGCCCTTAGGTGGAGGGCAAGGGGGCACCCTGGGACCTACACTGCAAGTCCAGGGAGAGAGGTGGACCCCTGGGTAGCTTGCTGGGGTCAGATTCCCCTAGGTCGAAGGCCAGCGTGCACCCTGGGGCCTATACTGCAAGTCCAGGAAGAGAGGTGGACCCCTGGGTAGCTTGCTGGGTTCAGGGGCCCTTAGGTGGAGGGCCAGGGGGCACCCTGGGGCCTACGCTACAAGTCCAAGGAGAGAGGTGGACCCCTGGGTAGCTAGCTGGGGTCAGGAGCCCTTAGGTGGAGGGCCAGGGGGCACCCAGGGGCCTATATTTCAAGTCCAGGGAGAGAGATGGACCCCTGGGTTCCTTGCTAGGATAGGGGGCCCCTAGGTGGAGGGCCAGGGGCCACCCTGTGGCCTATACTGCAAGTCCAGTGAGAGAGGTGGACCTCTGGTAGCTTGCTGGGGTCAGAGGCCAATATGTGGAGAGCCAGTGGGCACCTTGGGGCCTATACTGCAAGTCCAGGGAGAGAGCTAGACCTCTGGATAGCTTGCTGGGGTCAGAGGCCCCTAGATGGAGGGCAAGGGGGCATCCTGGGGCAAATACTGCTAGTCCAGGGAGAGAGATGGACCCCTGGGTAGCTTGCTGGGGTCAGCGACCCCTTGGTGGAGTGCAAGGGGGCAACCTAGGGCCTATACTGCAAGTCCAGGGACAGAAGTGGACCCCTGGGTAGCTTGCTAGGGTCAGGGGCACATAGGTAAAGGGCCAGGGGGCACCCTGGGGCCTACACTGCAAGTCCATGGAGAGAGGTGGACCCCTGGGTAGCTTGCTGGGGTCAGGGGCCCTTAGGTGGAGGGCCAGAGGGCACCCTGGGTGCTATACTGCCAGTCCAGGGAGAGAGCTGGACTTCGGGGTAGCTTGCTGGGGTCAGAGGCCCCTAGGTGGAGGGCCAGAGGGCATTCAGGGGCAAATGGACCCCTGGGTAGCTTGCTGGGGTCAGGGGCACCTAGATGGAGGGCCAGGGGGCACCCTGGGGCCTATACTGCAAGTCCAGGGAGAGAGGTGGACCCCTGGGTAGTTTGCTTGGCTCATGGGCCCTTAGGTGGAGGGCCAGGGGCACCCTGGGGCCTATACTGCAATTCAAGGAAAAGAGGTGGACCCCTGGTTAGTTTGCTGGGCTCATGGGCCCTTAGGTGGAGGACCAGGGGCACCCTGGGGCCTATACTGCAATTCCAGGGAGAGAGCTGGTCCTCTGGGTAGCTTGCTGGGGAGGGGGGCCCTCTCGTGGAGGGCAAGGGGGCACCCTGGGGCCTACACTGCAAGTCCAGGGAGAGAGGTGGACCCCTGGGTAGCTTGCTGGGGTCAGGATCCCTTAGGGGGAGGGCAAGGGGGCACCCTGGGGCCTACACTGCATGTCCAGGGAGAGAGGTGGACCCCTGGGTAGCTTGCTGGGGTCAGGGGCCCTTAGGTGGAGGGCCAGGGGGCACCCTGGGGCCTATACTGCAAGTACAGGAAGAGATGTGGACCCCTGGGTAGCTTGCTGGGGTCAGGGGCCCTTAGGTGGAGGGCAAGGGGGCACCCTGGGGCCTACACTGCAAGTCCAGGGAGAGAGGTGGACCCCTGGGTAGCTTTCTGGGGTCAGAGGCCCCTAGGTGGAGGGCCAAGAGGCACAATATGGCCTATACTGCTGGTCCAGGGAGAGAGGTGGACCCCTGGGTAGCTTGCTGGGTTCAGAAGCCCCTATGTGGAGGGCCAGGGGGCACCCTGGGGCCTATACTGCAAGATCAGGGAGAGAGGTGGACCCCTGGGTAGCTTGCTGGGGTCAAAGACCCCTAGGTGGAGGGCAAGGGGGCACTCTGGGGCCTCCACTGCAAGTCCAGGGAGAGAGGTGGACCCCTGGGTAGCTTGCTGGGGTCAGAGGCCCCCAGGTGGAGGGCCAGGGGGCACCCTTGGGCCTACACTGCAAGTCCAGGGAGAGAGGTGGACCCCTGGGGTGCTTGCTGGGGTCAGAGACCCCTAGTTGGAGGGCAAGAGGGCACCCTGGGGCCTTTAATGGAAGTCCAGGGAGGGAAGTGGACCCTGGGTAGCCTGCTGGGGTCAGATTCCCTTAGGTGGAAGGCCAGGGCGCACCCTGGGGCCTATACTGCAAGTCCAGGGAGAGAGGTGGACCCCTGGGTAGCTTGCTGGGTTCAGGGGCTCTTAGGTGGAGGGCCAGGGGCACCCTGGGGCCTATACTGCAAGTACAGGAAGAGATGTGGACCCATGGGTAGCTTGCTGGGGTCATAGGCCCCTAACTGGAGTGCCAGGGGCACCCTGGGGCCTATACTGCAAGTCCAGGGAGAGAGGTGGACCCCTGGGTAGCTTGCTGGGGTCAGGGGCCCTTAGGTGGAGGGCCAGGGGGCACCCTGGGGCCTACACTGCAAGTCCAGGGAGAGAGGTGGACCCCTGGGTAGCTTTCTGGGGTCAGAGGCCCCTAGGTGGAGGGCAATGAGGCACAATGGGGCCTATACTGCTGGTCCAGGGAGAGAGGTGGACCCCTGGGTAGCTTGCTGGGTTCAGAAGCCCCTAGGTGGAGGGCCCGGGGGCACCCTGGGGCCTATACTGCAAGATCAGGGAGAGAGGTGGTCCCCTGGGTAGCTTGCTGGGGTCAGGGGCCCTTAGGTGGAGGGCCAGGGGGCACCCTGGGGCCTACACTGCAAGTCCAGGGAGAGAGGTGGACCCCTGGGTAGCTTGCTGGGGTCAGAGGCCCCTAGGTGGAGGGCCAGGGGGCATCCTGGGGCCTACACTGCAAGTCCAGGGATAGACACGGACCCCTGGGTAGCTTGCTGGGGTCAGGGGCACCTAGATGGAGGGCCAGGGGTAACCCTGGGGCCTATACTACAAGTCCAAGGAGAGAGGTGGACCCCTGGTTAGTTTGCTGGGCTCATGGGCCCTTACGTGGAGGGCCAGGGGCACCCTGGGGCCTATACTGCTAGTCCAGGGAGAGAGGTGGAACCCTGGGTAGCTTGCTGGGGTCAGGGGCCCTTAGGTGGAGGGCAAGGAGGCACCCTGGGGCCTACACTGCAAGTCCAGGGAGAGAGGTGGACCCCTGGGTAGCTTGCTGGGGTCAGAGGCCCCCAGGTGGAGGGCCAGGGGGCACCCTGGGGCCTACACTGCTAGTCCAGGGAGAGAGGTGGACCCCTGGGTAGCTTGCTGGGCTCATAGGCCCCTAAGTGGAGGGCCAGGGGGCACCCTGGGGCCTATACTGCAAGTCCAGGGAGAGAGGTGGACCCCTGGGTAGCTTGCTGGGGTCAGGGGCCCTTAGGTGGAGGGCCAGGTGCACCCTGGGGCCTATACTGCAAGTCCAGGAAGAGATGTGGACCCCTGGGTAGCTTGCTGGGGTCATAGGCCCCTAAGTGGAGTGCCAGGGGCACCCTGGGGCCTATACTGCAAGTCCAGGGAGAGAGGTGGACCCCTGGGTAGCTTGCTGGGGTCAGGGGCCCTTAGGTGGAGGGCAAGGGGGCACCCTGGGGCCTACACTGCAAGTCCAGGGAGAGAGGTGGACCCCTGGGTAAATTGCTGGGGTCAGAGGCTCCCAGGTGGAGTGCCAAGGGGCACCCTTGGGCCTACACTGCAAGTCCAGGGAGAGAGGTGGACCCCTGGGTAACTTGCCGGGGTCAGAGACCCCTAGTTGGAGGGCAAGGGGGCAACCTGGGGCCTATACTGCAAGTCCAGGGAGGGAGGTGGACCCCTGGGTAGCTTGCTAGGGTCAGGGGCCCTTAGGTGGAGGGCCAGAGGGCACCCTGGGGCCTATACTGCAAGTCCAGGAAGAGATGTGGACCCCTGGGTAGCTTGCTGGGGTCATAGGCCCCTAAGTGGAGTGCCAGGGGCACCCTGGGGCATATACTGCAAGTCCAGGGAGAGAGGTGGACCCCTGGGTAGCTTGCTGGGGTCAGGGGCCCTTAGGTGGAGGGCCAGGTGGCACCCTGGTGCCTATAATGCAAGTCCAGGAAGAGAGGTGGACCCCTGGGTAGCTTGCTGGCGTCAGAGGCCCCTAGGTGGAGGGCCAGGGGGCATCCTGGGGCCTACACTGCAAGTCCAGGGATAGACACGGACCCCTGGGTTGCTTGCTGGGGTCAGGGGCACCTAGATGGAGGGCCAGGGGTAACCCTGGGGCCTATACTGCAAGTCCAGGGAGAGAGGTGGACCCCTGGTTAGTTCGCTGGGCTCATGGGCCCTTATGTGGAGGGCCAGGGGCACCCTGGGGCCTATACTGTAAGTCCAGGGAGAGAGCTGATTCTCTGGGTAGCTTGCTGGGGTCAAAAGCCCCTAGGTGGGGTGCAAGGGGGCACCCTGGGGCCTATACTGCAAGTCTAGGGAGAGAGGTGGACCCCTGGGTAGCTTGCTGGGGTAAGGGGCCCCTAGGAGGAGGGCCAGGGGGCACCCTGGGGCCTATACTGCAAGACCAGGGAGAGAGGTGGACCCCTTGGTAGCTTGCTGGGGTCAGGGGCCCTTAGGTGGAGGGCCAGGTGCACCCTGGGGCCTATACTGCAAGTCCAGGGAGAGAGGTGGACCCCTGGTTAGTTTGCTGGGGTCATAGGCCCCTAAGTGGAGTGCCAGGGGCACCCTGGGGCCTATACTGCAAGTCCAGGGAGAGAGGTGGACCCCTGGGTAGCTTGCTGGGGTCAGGATCCCTTAGGTGGAGGGCAAGGGGGCACCCTGGGGCCTACACTGCAAGTCCAGGGAGAGAGGTGGACCCCTGGGTTGCTTGCTGGGGTCAGGGGCCCTTAGGTGGAGGGCCAGGTGGCACCCTGGGGCCTATACTGCAAGTCCAGGAAGAGATGCGGACCCCTGGGTAGCTTGCTGGGGTCAGGGGCCCTTAGGTGGAGGGCAAGGGGGCACCCTGGGGCCTACACTGCAAGTCCAGGGAGAGAGGTGGACCCCTGGGTAAATTGCTGGGGTCAGAGGCCCCCAGGTGGAGTGCCAAGGGGCACCCTTGGGCCTACACTGCAAGTACAGGGAGAGAGGTCGACCCCTGGGTAGCTTGCCGGGGTCAGAGACCCCTAGTTGGAGGGCAAGGGGGCACCCTGGGGCCTTTAATGGAAGTCCAGGGAAGGAAGTGGACCCCTGGGTAGCTGGCTAGGGTCAGATTCCCCTAGGTGGAGGGCCATGGCCCTCCCTGGGGCCTATACTGCAAGTCCAGGGAGAGAGGTGGACCCCTGCGTAGCTTGCTAGGGTCAGGGGCCCTTAGGTGGAGGGCCAGAGGGCACCCTGGGGCCTATACTGCAAGTCCAGGAAAAGATGTGGACCCCTGGGTAGCTTGCTGGGGTCATAGGCCCCTAAGTGGAGTGCCAGGGGCACCCTAGGGCCTATACTGCAAGTCCAGGGAGAGAGGTGGACCCCTGGGTAGCTTGCTGGGGTCAGGGGCCCTTAGGTGGAGGGCCAGGTGGCACCCTGGTGCCTTTAATGCAAGTCCAGGAAGAGAGGTGGACCCCTGGGTAGCTTGCTGGGGTCAGAGGCCCCTAGGTAGAGGGCCAGGGGGCATCCTGGGGCCTACACTGCAAGTCCAGGGATAGACACGGACCCCTGGGTAGCTTGCTGGGGTCAGGGGCACCTAGATGGAGGGCCAGGGGTAACCCTGGGGCCTATACTGCAAGTCCAGGGAGAGAGGTGGACCCCTGGTTAGTTTGCTGGGCTCATGGGCCCTTACGTGGAGGGCCAGGGGCACCCTGGGGCCTATACTGCTAGTCCAGGGAGAGAGGTGGACCCCTGGGTAGCTTGCTGGGTTCAGGGGCCCTTAGGTGGAGGGCAAGGGGGCACCCTGGGGCCTACACTGCAAGTCCAGGGAGAGAGGTGGACCCCTGGGTAAATTGCTGGGGTCAGAGGCCCCCAGGTGGAGGGCCAGGGGGCACCCTTGGGCCTACACTGCAAGTCCAGGGAGAGAGGTGGACCCCTGGGTAGCTTGCTGGGGTCAGAGACCCCTAGTTGGAGGGCCAGGGGGCACCCTGGGGCCTTTAATGGAAGTCCAGGGAGGGAAGTGGACCCTGGGTAGCCTGCTGGGGTCAGATTCCCTTAGGTGGAAGGCCAGGGCGCACCCTGGGGCCTATACTGCAAGTCCAGGGAGAGAGGTGGACCCCTGGGTAGCTTGCTGGGGTCAGGGGCCCTTAGGTGGAGGGCCAGGTGGCACCCTGGGGCCTATACTGCAAGTCCAGGAAGAGATGTGGACCCCTGGGTAGCTTGCTGGGGTCAGGGGCCCTTAGGTGGAGGGCAAGGGGGCACCCTGGGGCCTACACTGCAAGTCCAGGAAGAGATGTGGACCCCTGGGTAGCTTGCTGGGGTCATAGGCCCCTAAGTGGAGTGCCAGGGGCACCCTGGGGCCTATACTGCAAGTTCAGGGAGAGAGGTGGAGCCCTGGGTAGCTTGCTGGGGTCAGGGGCCCTTAGGTGGAGGGCCAGGTGGCACCCTGGTGCCTATAATGCAAGTCCAGGGATAGACACGGACCCCTGGGTAGCTTGCTGGGGTCAGGGGCACCTAGATGGAGGGCCAGGGGTAACCCTGGGGCCTATACTGCAAGTCCAGGGAGAGAGGTGGACCCCTGGTTAGTTTGCTGGGCTCATGGGCCCTTACGTGGAAGGCCAGGGGCACCCTGGGGCCTATACTGCAAGTCCAGGGAGAGAGCTGATTCTCTGGGTAGCTTGCTGGGGTCAAAAGCCCCTAGGTGGGGTGCAAGGGGGCACCCTGGGGCCTATACTGCAAGTCCAGGGAGAGAGGTGGACCCCTGGGTAGCTTGCTGGGGTAAGGGGCCCCTAGGAGGAGGGCCAGGGGGCACCCTGGGGCCTATACTGCAAGACCAGGGAGAGAGGTGGACCCCTTGGTAGCTTGCTGGGGTCAGGGGCCCTTAGGTGGAGGGCCAGGTGCACCCTGGGGCCTTTAATGGAAGTCCAGGGAGGGAAGTGGACCCTGGGTAGCTTGCTGGGGTCACATTCCCCTAGGTGGAAGGCCAGTGTGCACCCTGGGGCCTATACTGCAAGTCCAGGGAGAGAGGTGGACCCCTGGGTAGCTTGCTGGTGTCAGGGGCACCTAGATGGAGGGCCAGGGGTAACCCTGGGGCCTATACTGCAAGTCCAGGGAGAGAGGTGGACCCCTAGTTAGTTTGCTGGACTCATGGGCCCTTAGGTGGAGGGCCAGGGGCACCCTGGGGCCTATACTGCAAGTCCAGGGAGAGAGCTGGTACTCTGGGTAGCTTGCTGGGGTGGGGGGCCCTTAGGTGGAGGGCAAGGGGGCACCCTGGGGCCTACACTGCAAGTCCAGGGAGAGAGGTGGACCCCTGGGTAGCTTGCTGGGGTCAGGATCCCTTAGGTGGAGGGCAAGGGGGCACCCTGGGGCCTACACTGCATGTCCAGGGAGAGAGGTGGACCCCTGGGTAGCTTGCTGGGGTCAGAGGCCCTTAGGTGGAGGGCAAGGGGGCACCCTGGGGCCTACACTGCAAGTCCAGGGAGAGAGGTGGTCCCCTGGGTAGCTTGCTGGGGTCAGAGGCCCTTAGGTGGAGGGCAAGGGGGCACCCTCGGGCCTACACTGCAAGTCCAGGGAGAGAGGTGGACCCCTGGGTAGCTTGCTGGGGTCAGAGGCCCCCAGGTGGAAGGCCAGGGGGCACCCTTGAGCCTACACTGCAAGTCCAGGGAGAGAGGTGGACCCCTGGGTAGCTTGCTGGGGTCAAAGACCCCTAGTTGGAGGGCAAGGGGGCACCCTGGGGCCTTTAATGGAAGTCCAAGGAGGGAAGTGGACCCTGGGTAGCCTGCTGGGGTCAGATTCCCTTAGGTGGAAGGCCAGGGCGCACCCTGGGGCCTATACTGCAAGTGCAGGGAGAGAGGTGGACACCTGGGTAGCTTGCTGGGGTCAGGGGCCCTTAGTTGGAGGGCCAGGGGCACCCTGGGGCCTATACTGCATGTCCAGGAAGAGATGTGGACCCCTGGGTAGCTTGCTGGGGTCATAGGCCCCTAAGTGGAGTGCCAGGGGCACCCTGGGGCCTATACTGCAAGTCCAGGGAGAGAGGTGGACCCCTGGGTAGCTTGCTGGGGTCAGGGGCCCTTAGGTGGAGGGCCAGGGGGCACCCTGGGGCCTACACTGAGAGTCCAGGGAGAGAGGTGGACCCCTGGGTAGCTTGCTGGGGTCAGAGGCCCCTAGGTGGAGGGCCAGGTGGCACAATGGGGCCTATACTGCTGGTCCAGGGAGAGAGGTGGACCCCTGGGTAGCTTGCTGGGGTCAGGGGCCCTTAGGTGGAGGGCCAGGGGGCACCCTGGGGCCTACACTGCAAGTCCAGGGAGAGAGGTGGACCCCTGGGTAGCTTGCTGGGGTCAGAGGCCCCCAGGTGGAGGGCCAGGGGGCACCCTTGGGCCTACACTGCAAGTCCAGGGAGAGAGGTGGACCCCTGGGTAGCTTGCTGGGGTCAGAGACCCCTAGTTGGAGGGCCAGGGGCACCCTGGGGCCTTTTATGGAAGTCCAGGGAGGGAAGTGGACCCTTGGTAGCCTGCTGGGGTCAGATTCCCTTAGGTGGAAGGCCAGGGCGCACCCTGGGGCCTATACTGCAAGTCCAGGGAGAGAGGTGGACCCCTGGGTAGCTTGCTGGGGTCAGGGGCCCTTAGGTGGAGGGCCAGGTGCACCCTGGGGCCTATACTGCAAGTCCAGGAAGAGATGTGGACCCCTGGGTAGCTTGCTGGGGTCATAGGCCCCTAAGTGGAGTGCCAGGGGCACCCTGGGGCCTATACTGCAAGTCCAGGGAGAGAGGTGGACCCCTGGGTAGCTTGCTCGGGTCAGGATCCCTTAGGTGGAGGGCAAGGGGGCACCCTGGGGCCTACACTGCATGTCCAGGGAGAGAGGTGGACCCCTGGGTAGCTTGCTGGGGTCAGGGGCCCTTAGATGGAGGGCCAGGGGGCACCCTGGGGCCTATACTGCAAGTCCAGGAAGAGATGTGGACCCCTGGGTAGCTTGCTGGGGTCAGGGGCCCTTAGGTGGAGGGCAAGGGGGCACCCTGGGGCCTACACTGCAAATCCAGGGAGAGAGGTGGACCCCTGGGTAGCTTACTGGGGTCAGAGGCCCTTAGGTGGAGGGCCAGGGGGCACCCTGGGGCCTACACTGCAAGTCCAGGGAGAGAGGTGGACCCCTGGGTAGCATGCTGGGGTCAGAGGCCCCTAGGTGGAGGGCCAGGAGGCACAATGGGGCCTATACTGCTGGTCCAGGGAGAGAGGTGGACCCCTGGGTAGCTTGCTGGGGTCAGGGGCCCTTAGGTGGAGGGCCAGGGGGCACCCTGGGGCCTACACTGCAAGTCCAGGGAGAGAGGAGGACCCCTGGGTAGCTTGCTGGGGTCAGAGACCCCTAGGTGGAGGGCAAGGGGGCACCCTGGGGCCTCCACTGCAAGTCCAGGGAGAGAGGTGGACCCCTGGGTAGCTTGCTGGGATCAGATTCCCCCAGGTGGAGTGCCAGGGGGCACCCTTGGGCCTACACTGCAAGTCCAGGGAGAGAGGTGGACCCCTGGGTAGCTTGCCGGGTCAGAGACCCCTAGTTGGAGGGCAAGGGGGCACCCTGGGGCCTTTATTGGAAGTCCAGGGAGGGAAGTGGACCCTGGGTAGCTTGCTGGTGTCAGGGGCACCTAGATGGAGGGCCAGGGGTAACCCTGGGGCCTATACTGCAAGTCCAGGGAGAGAGGTGGACCCCTAGTTAGTTTGCTGGACTCATGGGCCCTTAGGTGGAGGGCCAGGGGCACCCTGGGGCCTATACTGCAAGTCCAGGGAGAGAGCTGGTACTCTGGGTAGCTTGCTGGGGTGGGGGGCCCTTAGGTGGAGGGCAAGGGGGCACCCTGGGGCCTACACTGCAAGTCCAGGGAGAGAGGTGGACCCCTGGGTAGCTTGCTGGGGTCAGGATCCCTTAGGTGGAGGGCAAGGGGGCACCCTGGGGCCTACACTGCATGTCCAGGGAGAGAGGTGGACCCCTGGGTAGCTTGCTGGGGTCAGAGGCCCTTAGGTGGAGGGCAAGGGGGCACCCTGGGGCCTACACTGCAAGTCCAGGGAGAGAGGTGGTCCCCTGGGTAGCTTGCTGGGGTCAGAGGCCCTTAGGTGGAGGGCAAGGGGGCACCCTCGGGCCTACACTGCAAGTCCAGGGAGAGAGGTGGACCCCTGGGTAGCTTGCTGGGGTCAGAGGCCCCCAGGTGGAAGGCCAGGGGGCACCCTTGAGCCTACACTGCAAGTCCAGGGAGAGAGGTGGACCCCTGGGTAGCTTGCTGGGGTCAAAGACCCCTAGTTGGAGGGCAAGGGGGCACCCTGGGGCCTTTAATGGAAGTACAAGGAGGGAAGTGGACCCTGGGTAGCCTGCTGGGGTCAGATTCCCTTAGGTGGAAGGCCAGGGCGCACCCTGGGGCCTATACTGCAAGTGCAGGGAGAGAGGTGGACCCCTGGGTAGCTTGCTGGGGTCAGGGGCCCTTAGTTGGAGGGCCAGGGGCACCCTGGGGCCTATACTGCATGTCCAGGAAGAGATGTGGACCCCTGGGTAGCTTGCTGGGGTCATAGGCCCCTAAGTGGAGTGCCAGGGGCACCCTGGGGCCTATACTGCAAGTCCAGGGAGAGAGGTGGACCCCTGGGTAGCTTGCTGGGGTCAGGGGCCCTTAGGTGGAGGGCCAGGGGGCACCCTGGGGCCTACACTGAGAGTCCAGGGAGAGAGGTGGACCCCTGGGTAGCTTGCTGGGGTCAGAGGCCCCTAGGTGGAGGGCCAGGTGGCACAATGGGGCCTATACTGCTGGTCCAGGGAGAGAGGTGGACCCCTGGGTAGCTTGCTGGGGTCAGGGGCCCTTAGGTGGAGGGCCAGGGGGCACCCTGGGGCCTACACTGCAAGTCCAGGGAGAGAGGTGGACCCCTGGGTAGCTTGCTGGGGTCAGAGGCCCCCAGGTGGAGGGCCAGGGGGCACCCTTGGGCCTACACTGCAAGTCCAGGGAGAGAGGTAGACCCCTGGGTAGCTTGCTGGGGTCAGAGACCCCTAGTTGGAGGGCCAGGGGCACCCTGGGGCCTTTTATGGAAGTCCAGGGAGGGAAGTGGACCCTTGGTAGCCTGCTGGGGTCAGATTCCCTTAGGTGGAAGGCCAGGGCGCACCCTGGGGCCTATACTGCAAGTCCAGGGAGAGAGGTGGACCCCTGGGTAGCTTGCTGGGGTCAGGGGCCCTTAGGTGGAGGGCCAGGTGCACCCTGGGGCCTATACTGCAAGTCCAGGAAGAGATGTGGACCCCTGGGTAGCTTGCTGGGGTCATAGGCCCCTAAGTGGAGTGCCAGGGGCACCCTGGGGCCTATACTGCAAGTCCAGGGAGAGAGGTGGACCCCTGGGTAGCTTGCTCGGGTCAGGATCCCTTAGGTGGAGGGCAAGGGGGCACCCTGGGGCCTACACTGCATGTCCAGGGAGAGAGGTGGACCCCTGGGTAGCTTGCTGGGGTCAGGGGCCCTTAGATGGAGGGCCAGGGGGCACCCTGGGGCCTATACTGCAAGTCCAGGAAGAGATGTGGACCCCTGGGTAGCTTGCTGGGGTCAGGGGCCCTTAGGTGGAGGGCAAGGGGGCACCCTGGGGCCTACACTGCAAATCCAGGGAGAGAGGTGGACCCCTGGGTAGCTTACTGGGGTCAGAGGCCCTTAGGTGGAGGGCCAGGGGGCACCCTGGGGCCTACACTGCAAGTCCAGGGAGAGAGGTGGACCCCTGGGTAGCATGCTGGGGTCAGAGGCCCCTAGGTGGAGGGCCAGGAGGCACAATGGGGCCTATACTGCTGGTCCAGGGAGAGAGGTGGACCCCTGGGTAGCTTGCTGGGGTCAGGGGCCCTTAGGTGGAGGGCCAGGGGGCACCCTGGGGCCTACACTGCAAGTCCAGGGAGAGAGGAGGACCCCTGGGTAGCTTGCTGGGGTCAGAGACCCCTAGGTGGAGGGCAAGGGGGCACCCTGGGGCCTCCACTGCAAGTCCAGGGAGAGAGGTGGACCCCTGGGTAGCTTGCTGGGATCAGATTCCCCCAGGTGGAGTGCCAGGGGGCACCCTTGGGCCTACACTGCAAGTCCAGGGAGAGAGGTGGACCCCTGGGTAGCTTGCCGGGTCAGAGACCCCTAGTTGGAGGGCAAGGGGGCACCCTGGGGCCTTTATTGGAAGTCCAGGGAGGGAAGTGGACCCTGGGTAGCTTGCTAGGGTCAGATTCCCCTAGGTGGAAGGCCAGGGCGCACCCTGGGGCCTATACTGCAAGTCCAGGGAGAGAGGTGGACCCCTGGGTAGCTTGCTAGGGTCAGGGGCCCTTAGATGGAGGGCCAGGGGGCACCCTGGGGCCTATACTGCAAGTACAGGAAGAGATGTGGACCCCTGGGTAGCTTGCTGGGGTCGTAGGCCCCTAAGTGGAGTCCCAAGGGCACCCTGGGGCCTATATTGCAAGTCCAGGGAGAGAGCTGGTTCTCTGGGTAGCTTGCTGGGGTCAAAAGCCCCTAGGTGGGGTGCAAGTGGGCACCCTGGGGCCTATACTGCAAGTCCAGGGAGAGAGGTGGACCCCTGGGTAGCTTGCTGGGGTAAGGGGCCCCTAGGAGTAGGGCCAGGGGGCACCCTGGGGCCTATACTGCAAGACCAGGGAGAGAGGTGTACCTTTGGGTAGCTTGCTATGGTCAGAGATCCCTAGGTGGAGGGCAAGGGGGCACCCTGGGGCCTTTAATGGAAGTCCAGGGAGGGAAGTGGACCCTGGGTAGCTTGCTGGGGTCAGATTCCCCTAGGTCGAAGGCCAGCGTGCACCCTGGGGCCTATACTGCAAGTCCAGGGAGAGAGGTGGACCCCTGGGTAGCTTGCTGGGGTCAGGGGCCCTTAGGTGGAGGGCAAGGGGGCACCCTGGGGCCTACACTTCAAGTCCAGGGAGAGAGGTGGACCCCTTGGTAGCTTGCTGGGGTCAGAGGCCCCCAGGTGGAGAGCCAAGGGTCACCCTTGGGCCTACACTGCAAGTCCAGGGAGAGAGGTGGACCCCAGGGTAGCTAGCTGGGGTCAGAGGCCCCTAAATGGAGTGCCAGGGGCACACTGGGGCCTATACTGCAAGTCCAGGGAGAGAGGTGGACCCCTGGGTAGCTTGCTGGGGTCAGGGGCCCCTAGGTGGAGGGCCAGGTGGCAACCTGGGGCCTATACTGCAAGTCCAGGAAGAGAGGTGGACCCCTGGGTAGCTTGCTGGGGTCAGAGGCCCCTAGGTGGAGGACCAGTGGGCATCCTGGGGCCTACACTGCAAGTCCAGGGATAGACATGGACCCCTGGGTAGATTGATGGGGTCAGGGGCACCTAGATGGAGGGCCAGGGGTAACCCTGGGGCCTATACTGTAAGTCCAGGGAGAGAGGTGGACCACTGGTTAGTTTGCTGGTCTCATGGGCCCTTAGGTGGAGGGCCAGGGGCACCCTGGGGCCTACACTGCAAGTCCAGGGAGAGAGGTGGACCCCTGGGTAGCTTGCTGGGGTCAGAGACCCCTAGATAGAATGCAAAGGGGCATCCTGGGGCCTATACTGCAAGTCCAGGGAGAGCGGTGGACCCCTGGGTAGCTTGCTGGGGTCAGAGGCCCCTGGGCGGAGGGAAAGGGGGCACAGTGGGGCATATACTGCTGGTCCAAGGAGAAAGGTGGACCCCTGGGTAGCTTGCTGGGGTCAGATTCCCATAGGTCGAAGGCCAGCGTGCACCCTGGGGCCTATACTGCAAGTCCAGGGAGAGAGGTGGACCCCTGGGTAGCTTGCTGGGTTCAGGGGCCCTTAGGTGGAGGGCAAGGGGGCACCCTGGGGCCTACACTTCAAGTCCAGGGAGAGAGGTGGACCCCTTGGTAGCTTGCTGGGGTCAGAGGCCCCCAGGTGGAGAGCCAGGGGTCACCCTTGGGCCTACACTGCAAGTCCAGGGAAAGAGGTGGACCACTGGGTAGCTAGCTGGGGTCAGAGGCCCCTAAATGGAGTGCCAGGGGCACACTGGGGCCTATACTGCAAGTCCATGGAGAGAGGTGGACCCCTGGGTAGGTTGCTGGGGTCAGAGACCCCTAGATAGAATGCAAAGTTGCATCCTGGGGCCTATACTGCAAGTCCAGGGAGAGAGGTGGACCCCTGAGTAGCTTGCTTGGGTCAGAGGCCCCTAGGCGGAGGGCTAGGGGGCACAGTGGGGCATATACTGCTGGTCCAAGGAGAGAGGTGGACCCCTGGGTAGCTTGCTGGGGTCAGAGGCCCCTGGGCGGAGGGCCAGGGGGCACAGTGGGGCATATACTGCTGGTCCAAGGAGAGAGGTGGACCCCTGGGTAGCTTGCTGTGGTCAAAGACCCCTGGGAGAAGGGCAAGGGGTCACCCTGGGGCCTATACTGCAAGTCCAGGGAGAGAGGTGGAACCCTGAGTAGCTTGCTGGGGTCAGAGACTCCTAGGTGTAGGGCCAGGGGGCACCTTGGGGCCTATACTGCAAGTCCAGGGAGAGAGGTGGACCCCTGGGTAGCTTGTTGGGGTCAGAGACCCCTAGGTGTAGTGCAAGGGGCACCCTGGGGCCTATACTGCAAGTCCATGAAGAGAGGTGGACCCCAGGGTAGCTTGCTGGGGTAAGGGGCCCCTAAGTGGAGGGCCAGGGGACACCCTGGGGCCTATACTGCAAGATCAGGGAGAGAGGTGGACCCCTGGGTAGCTTGCTGGGGTCAGAGACCCCTTGGTGGAGGGCAAGTGGGCACCCTGGGGCCTTTACTAGAAGTCTAGGGAGAGGAAGTAGACCCTGGGTAGCTTGCTGGGGTCAGGGGCTCCTAGGTGGAGGGATAGGGAGCACCCTGTGGCCTATACTGCAAGTCCAGGAAGAGAGGTGGACCCCTGGGTAGCTAGCTGGGGTCAGGGGCCCTTAGGTGGAGGGCCAGGGGGCACCCAGTGGCCTATATTTCAAGTCCAGGGAGAGAGATGGACCCCTGGGTTCCTTGCTAGGATAGGGGGCCCCTAGGTGGAGGGCCAGGGGCCACCCTGTGGCCTATACTGCAAGTCCAGTGAGAGAGGTGGACCTCTGGTACCTTGCTGGGGTCAGAGGCCAATATGTGGAGAGCCAGTGGGCACCTTGGGGCCTATACTGCAAGTCCAGGGAGAGAGCTAGACCTCTGGATAGCTTGCTGGGGTCAGAGGCCCCTAGATGGAGGGCAAGGGGGCATCCTGGGGCAAATACTGCTAGTCCAGGGAGAGAGATGGACCCCTGGGTAGCTTGCTGGGGTCAGCGACCCCTTGGTGGAGTGCAAGGGGGCACCCTAGGGCCTATACTGCAAGTCCAGGGACAGAAGTGGACCCCTGGGTAGCTTGCTAGGGTCAGGGGCACATAGGTAAAGGGCCAGGGGGCACCCTGGGGCCTACACTGCAAGTCCATGGAGAGAGGTGGACCCCTGGGTAGCTTGCTGGGGTCAGGGGCCCTTAGGTGGAGGGCCAGAGGGCACCCAAGGGTGCTATACTGCCAGTCCAGGGAGAGAGCTGGACTTCGGGGTAGCTTGCTGGGGTCAGAGGCCCCTAGGTGGAGGGCCAGAGGGCGTTCAGGGGCAAATGGACCCCTGGGTAGCTTGCTGGGGTCAGGGGCACCTAGATGGAGGGCCAGGGGGCACCCTGGGGCCTATACTGCAAGTCCAGGGAGAGAGGTGGACCCCTGGATAGTTTGCTTGGCTCAGGGGCCCTTAGGTGGAGGGCCAGGGGCACCCTGGGGCCTATACTGCAATTCAAGGAAAAGAGGTGGACCCCTGGTTAGTTTGCTGGGCTCATGGGCCCTTAGGTGGAGGACCAGGGGCACCCTGGGGCCTATACTGCAATTCCAGGGAGAGAGCTGGTCCTCTGGGTAGCTTGCTGGGGAGGGGGGCCCTCTCGTGGAGGGCAAGGGGGCACCCTGGGGCCTACACTGCAAGTCCAGGGAGAGAGGTGGACCCCTGGGTAGCTTGCTGGGGTCAGGATCCCTTAGGTGGAGGGCAAGGGGGCACCCTGGGGCCTACACTGCATGTCCAGGGAGAGAGGTGGACCCCTGGGTAGCTTGCTGGGGTCAGGGGCCCTTAGGTGGAGGGCCAGGGGGCACCCTGGGGCCTATACTGCAAGTACAGGAAGAGATGTGGGCCCCTGGGTAGCTTGCTGGGGTCAGGGGCCCTTAGGTGGAGGGCAAGGGGGCACCCTGGGGCCTACACTGCAAGTCCAGGGAGAGAGGTGGACCCCTGGGTAGCTTTCTGGGGTCAGAGGCCCCTAGGTGGAGGGCCAAGAGGCACAATATGGCCTATACTGCTGGTCCAGGGAGAGAGGTGGACCCCTGGGTAGCTTGCTGGGTTCAGAAGCCCCTAGGTGGAGGGCCAGGGGGCACCCTGGGGCCTATACTGCAAGATCAGGGAGAGAGGTGGACCCCTGGGTAGCTTGCTGGGGTCAAAGACCCCTAGGTGGAGGGCAAGGGGGCACTCTGGGGCCTCCACTGCAAGTCCAGGGAGAGAGGTGGACCCCTGGGTAGCTTGCTGGGGTCAGAGGCCCCCAGGTGGAGGGCCAGGGGGCACCCTTGGGCCTACACTGCAAGTCCAGGGAGAGAGGTGGACCCCTGGGGTGCTTGCTGGGGTCAGAGACCCCTAGTTGGAGGGCAAGAGGGCACCCTGGGGCCTTTAATGGAAGTCCAGGGAGGGAAGTGGACCCTGGGTAGCCTGCTGGGGTCAGATTCCCTTAGGTGGAAGGCCAGGGCGCACCCTGGGGCCTATACTGCAAGTCCAGGGAGAGAGGTGGACCCCTGGGTAGCTTGCTGGGGTCAGGGGCTCTTAGGTGGAGGGCCAGGGGCACCCTGGGGCCTATACTGCAAGTACAGGAAGAGATGTGGACCCATGGGTAGCTTGCTGGGGTCATAGGCCCCTAAGTGGAGTGCCAGGGGCACCCTGGGGCCTATACTGCAAGTCCAGGGAGAGAGGTGGACCCCTGGGTAGCTTGCTGGGGTCAGGGGCCCTTAGGTGGAGGGCCAGGGGGCACCCTGGGGCCTACACTGCAAGTCCAGGGAGAGAGGTGGACCCCTGGGTAGCTTGCTGGGGTCAGAGGCCCCTAGGTGGAGGGCAATGAGGCACAATGGGGCCTATACTGCTGGTCCAGGGAGAGAGGTGGACCCCTGGGTAGCTTGCTGGGTTCAGAAGCCCCTAGGTGGAGGGCCCGGGGGCACCCTGGGGCCTATACTGCAAGATCAGGGAGAGAGGTGGTCCCCTGGGTAGCTTGCTGGGGTCAGGGGCCCTTAGGTGGAGGGCAAGGGGGCACCCTGGGGCCTACACTGCATGTCCAGGGAGAGAGGTGGACCCCTGGGTAGCTTGCTGGGTTCAGAAGCCCCTAGGTGAAGGGCCAGGGGGCACCCTGGGGCCTATACTGCAAGATCAGGGAGAGAGGTGGACCCCTGGGTAGCTTGCTGGGATCAGGGGCCCCTAGGTGGGGGGCCAGGGGGCATCCTGGGGCCTACACTGCAAGTCCAGGGATAGACACGGACCCCTGGGTAGCTTGCTGGGGTCAGGGGCACCTAGATGGAGGGCCAGGGGTAACCCTGGGGCCTATAATGCAAGTCCAGGGAGAGAAGTGGACCCCTGGTTAGTTTGCTGGGCTCATGGGCCCTTACGTGGAGGGCCAGGGGCACCCTGGGGCCTATACTGCAAGTCCAGGGAGAGAGCTGGTTCTCTGGGTAGCTTGCTGGGGTCAAAAGCCCCTAGATGGGGTGCAAGGGGGCACCCTGGGGCCTATACTGCAAGTCCAGGGAGAGAGGTGGACCCCTGGGTAGCTTGCTGGAGTAAGGTGGCCCTAGGAGGAGGGCCAGGGGGCACCCTGGGGCCTATACTGCAAGACCAGGGAGATAGGTGGACCACTGGGTAGCTTGCTGTGGTCAGAGACCCTTAGGTGGAGGGCAAGGGGGCACCCTGGGGCCTACACTTCAAGTCCAGGGAGAGATGTGGACCCCTTGGTAGCTTGCTGGGGTCAGAGGCCCCCAGGTGGAGGGCCAGGGGGCTCCCTTGGGCCTACACTGCAAGTCCAGGGAGAGAGTTGGACCCCTGGGTAGCTAGCTGAAGTCATAGGCCCCTAAATGGAGTGCCAGGGGCACACTGGGGCCTATACTGCAAGTCCAGGGAGAGAGGTGGACCCCTGGGTTTCTTGCTGGGGTCAGGGGCCCTTAGTTGGAGTGCCAGGTGGCACCCTGGGGCCTATACTGCAAGTCCAGGAAGAGAGGTGGACCCCTGGGTAGCTTGCTAGGGTCAGAGACCTCTAGGTGGAGGACCAGGGGGCATCCTGGGGCCTTCACTGCAAGTCCAGGGATAGACATGGACCCCTGGGTAGATTGATGGGGTCAGGGGCACCTAGATGGAGGGCCAGGGGTA
Source organism: Danio rerio (assembly GCF_052040795.2). Taxonomy (NCBI): domain Eukaryota; kingdom Metazoa; phylum Chordata; class Actinopteri; order Cypriniformes; family Danionidae; genus Danio; species Danio rerio. The sequence goes on along the minus strand of NC_141041.1, from coordinate 27,567,002 downwards.
ACCCTGGGGCCTATACTGCAAGTCCAGGGAGAGAGGTGGACCCCTGGTTAGTTTGCTGGGCTCATGGGCCCTTAGGTGGAGGACCAGGGGCACCCTGGGGCCTATACTGCAATTCCAGGGAGAGAGCTGGTCCTCTGGGTAGCTTGCTGGGGAGGGGGGCCCTTAGGTGGAGGGCCAGGGGGCACCCTGGGGCCAACACTGCAAGTCCAGGGAGAGAGGTGGACCCCTGGGTAGCTTGCTGGGGTCAGGATCCCTTAGGTGGAGGGCAAGGGGGCACCCTGGGGCCTACACTGCATGTCCAGGGAGAGAGGTGGACCCCTGGGTAGCTTGCTGGGGTCAGGGGCCCTTAGGTGGAGGGCCAGGGGGCACCCTGGGGCCTACACTGCAAGTCCAGGGAGAGAGGTGGACCCCTGGGTAGCTTGCTGGGGTCAGAGGCCCCTAGGTGGAGGGCCATGAGGCACAATGGGGCCTTTACTGCTGGTCCAGGGAGAGAGGTGGACCCCTGGGTAGCTTGCTGGGTTCAGAAGCCCCTAGGTGGAGGGCCAGGGGGCACCCTGGGGCCTCCACTGCAAGTCCAGGGAGAGAGATTGACCCCTGGGTAGCTTGCTGGGATCAGAGGCCCCCAGGTGGAGTGCCAGGGGCCACCCTGGGGCCTACACTGCAAGTCCAGGGAGAGAGGTGGACCCCTGGGTAGCTTGCCAGGGTCAGAAGCCCCTAGGTGGGGTGCAAGGGGGCACCCTGGGGCCTATACTGCAAGACCAGGGAGAGAGATGGACCACTGTGTAGCTTGCTGTGGTCAGAGACCCCTAGGTGGAGGGCAAGGGCGCACCCTGGGGCCTATACTGCAAGTCCAGGGAGAGAGGTGGACCCCTGGGTAGCTTGCTGGGGTCAGGGGCCCTTAGGTGGAGGGCCAGGTGGCACCCTGGGGCCTATAATGCAAGTCCAGGAAGAGAGGTGGACCCCTGGGTAGCTTGCTGGGGTCAGAGGCCCCTAGGTGGAGGGCCAGGGGGCATCCTGGGGCCTACACTGCAAGTCCAGGGATAGACATGGACCCCTGGGTAGATTGATGGGGTCAGGGGCACCTAGATGGATGGCCAGGGGTAACCCTGGGGCCTATACTGCAAGTCCAGGGAGAGAGGTGGACCCCTGGTTAGTTTGCTGAGCTCATGGGCCCTTACGTGGAGGGCCAGGGGCACCCTGGGGCCTATACTGCAAGTCCAGGAAGAGATGTGGACCCCTGGGTAGCTTGCTGGGGTCATAGGCCCCTAAGTGGAGTGCCAGGGGCACCCTGGGGCCTATACTGCAAGTCCAGGGAGAGAGGTGGACCCCTGGGTAGCTTGCTCGGGTCAGGATCCCTTAGGTGGAGGGCAAGGGGGCACCCTGGGGCCTACACTGCATGTCCAGGGAGAGAGGTGGACCCCTGGGTAGCTTGCTGGGGTCAGGGGCCCTTAGGTGGAGGGCCAGGGGGCACCCTGGGGCCTATATTGCAAGTCCAGGAAGAGATGTGGACCCCTGGGTAGCTTGCTGGGGTCAGGGGCCCTTAGGTGGAGGGCAAGGGGGCACCCTGGGTCCTACACTGCAAGTTCAGGAAAAGATGTGGACCCCTGGGTAGCTTGCTGGGGTCATAGGCCCCTAAGTGGAGTGCCAGGGGCACCCTGGGGCCTATACTGCAAGTCCAGGGAGAGAGGTGGAGCCCTGGGTAGCTTGCTGGGGTCAGGGGCCCTTAGGTGGGGGGCCAGGTGGCACCCTGGTGCCTATAATGCAAGTCCAGGAAGAGAGGTGGACCCCTGGGTAGCTTGCTGGGGTCAGAGGCCCCTAGGTGGAGGGCCAGGGGGCATCCTGGGGCCTACACTGCAAGTCCAGAGATAGACACGGACCCCTGGGTAGCTTGCTGGGGTCAGGGGCAACTAGATGGAGGGCCAGGGGTAACCCTGGGGCCTATACTGCAAGTCCAGGGAGAGAGGAGGACCCCTGGTTAGTTTGCTGGGCTCATGGGCCCTTACGTGGAGGGCCAGGGGCACCCTGGGGCCTATACTGCAAGTCCAGGGAGAGAGCTGATTCTCTGGGTAGCTTGCTGGGGTCAAAAGCCCCTAGGTGGGGTGCAAGGGGGCACCCTGGGGCCTATACTGCAAGTCCAGGGAGAGAGGTGGACCCCTGGGTAGCTTGCTGGTGTCAGGGGCACCTAGATGGAGGGCCAGGGGTAACCCTGGGGCCTATACTGCAAGTCCAGGGAGAGAGGTGGACCCCTGGTTAGTTTGCTGGACTCATGGGCCCTTAGGTGGAGGGCCAGGGGCACCCTGGGGCCTATACTGCAAGTCCAGGGAGAGAGCTGGTACTCTGGGTAGCTTGCTGGGGTGGGGGGCCCTTAGGTGGAGGGCAAGGGGGCACCCTGGGGCCTACACTGCAAGTCCAGGGAGAGAGGTGGACCCCTGGGTAGCCTGCTGGGGTCAGGATCCCTTAGGTGGAGGGCAAGGGGGCACCCTGGGGCCTACACTGCATGTCCAGGGAGAGAGGTGGACCCCTGGGTAGCTTGCTGGGGTCAGAGGCCCTTAGGTGGAGGGCAAGGGGGCACCCTGGGGCCTACACTGCAAGTCCAGGGAGAGAGGTGGTCCCCTGGGTAGCTTGCTGGGGTCAGAGGCCCTTAGGTGGAGGGCAAGGGGGCACCCTCGGGCCTACACTGCAAGTCCAGGGAGAGAGGTGGACCCCTGGGTAGCTTGCTGGGGTCAGAGGCCCCTAGGTGGAGGGCCAGGGGGCACCCTGGGGCCTATACTGCAAGATCAGGGAGAGAGGTGGACCCCTTTGTAGCTTCCTGGGGTCAGAGACCCCTAGGTGGAGGGCAAGGGGGCACTCTGGGGCCTCCAGTGCAAGTCCAGGGAGAGAGGTGGACCCCTGGGTAGCTTGCTGGGGTCAGAGGCCCCCAGGTGGAAGGCCAGGGGGCACCCTTGGGCCTACACTGCAAGTCCAGGGAGAGAGGTGGACCCCTGGGTAGCTTGCTGGGGTCAGAGACCCCTAGTTGGAGGGCAAGGGGGCACCCTGGGGCCTTTAATGGAAGTCCAAGGAGGGAAGTGGACCCTGGGTAGCCTGCTGGGGTCAGATTCCCTTAGGTGGAAGGCCAGGGCGCACCCTGGGGCCTATACTGCAAGTGCAGGGAGAGAGGTGGACCCCTGGGTAGCTTGCTGGGGTCAGGGGCCCTTAGTTGGAGGGCCAGGGGCACCCTGGGGCCTATACTGCATGTCCAGGAAGAGATGTGGACCCCTGGGTAGCTTGCTGGGGTCATAGGCCCCTAAGTGGAGTGCCAGGGGCACCCTGGGGCCTAAACTGCAAGTCCAGGGAGAGAGGTGGACCCCTGGGTAGCTTGCTGGGGTCAGGGGCCCTTAGGTGGAGGGCCAGGGGGCACCCTGGGGCCTACACTGAGAGTCCAGGGAGAGAGGTGGACCCCTGGGTAGCTTGCTGGGGTCAGAGGCCCCTAGGTGGAGGGCCAGATGGCACAATGGGGCCTATACTGCTGGTCCAGGGAGAGAGGTGGACCCCTGGGTAGCTTGCTGGGGTCAGGGGCCCTTAGGTGGAGGGCCAGGGGGCACCCTGGGGCCTACACTGCAAGTCCAGGGAGAGAGGTGGACCCCTGGGTAGCTTGCTGGGGTCAGAGGCCCCCAGGTGGAGGGCCAGGGGGCACCCTTGGGCCTACACTGCAAGTCCAGGGAGAGAGGTGGACCCCTGGGTAGCTTGCTGGGGTCAGAGACCCCTAATTGGAGGGCCAGGGGCACCCTGGGGCCTTTTATGGAAGTCCAGGGAGGGAAGTGGACCCTTGGTAGCCTGCTGTGGTCAGATTCCCTTAGGTGGAAGGCCAGGGCGCACCCTGGGGCCTATACTGCAGGTCCAGGGAGAGAGGTGGACCCCTTGGTAGCTTGCTGGGGTCGAGGCCCTTAGGTGGAGGGCCAGGTGCACCCTGGGGCCTATACTGCAAGTCCAGGAAGAGATGTGGACCCCTGGGTAGCTTGCTGGGGTCATAGGCCCCCAAGTGGAGTGCCAGGGGCACCCTGGGGCCTATACTGCAAGTCCAGGGAGAGAGGTGGACCCCTGGGTAGCTTGCTCGGGTCAGGATCCCTTAGGTGGAGGGCAAGGGGGCACCCTGGGGCCTACACTGCATGTCCAGGGAGAGAGGTGGACCCCTGGGTAGCTTGCTGGGGTCAGGGGCCCTTAGGTGGAGGGCCAGGGGGCACCCTGGGGCCTATACTGCAAGTCCAGGAAGAGATGTGGACCCCTGGGTAGCTTGCTGGGGTCAGGGGCCCTTAGGTGGAGGGCAAGGGGGCACCCTGGGGCCTACACTGCAAGTCCAGGGAGAGAGGTGGACCCCTGGGTAGCTTACTGGGGTCAGAGGCCCTTAGGTGGAGGGCCAGGGGGCACCCTGGGGCCTACACTGCAAGTCCAGGGAGAGAGGTGGACCCCTGGGTAGCTTGCTAGGGGTCAGAGGCCCCTAGGTGGAGGGCCAGGAGGCACAATGGGGCCTATACTGCTGGTCCAGGGTGAGAGGTGGACCCCTGGGTAGCTTGCTGGGGTCAGGGGCCCTTAGGTGGAGGGCCAGAGGGCACCCTGGGGCCTATACTGCAAGTCCAGGAAGAGATGTGGACCCCTGGGTAGCTTGCTGGGATCATAGGCCCCTAAGTGGAGTGCCAGGGGCACCCTGGGGCCTATACTGCAAGTCCAGGGAGAGAGGTGGACCCCTGGGTAGCTTGCTGGGGTCAGGGGCCCTTAGGTGGAGGGCCAGGTGGCACCCTGGTGCCTATAATGCAAGTCCAGGAAGAGAGGTGGACCCCTGGGTAGCTTGCTGGGGTCAGAGGCCCCTAGGTGGAGGGCCAGGGGGCATCCTGGGGCCTACACTGCAAGTCCAGGGATAGACACGGACCCCTGGGTAGCTTGCTGGGGTCAGGGGCACCTAGATGGAGGGCCAGGGGTAACCCTGGGGCCTATACTGCAAGTCCAGGGAGAGAGGTGGACCCCTGGTTAGTTTGCTGGGCTCATGGGCCCTTACGTGGAGGGCCAGGGGCACCCTGGGGCCTATACTGCTAGTCCAGGGAGAGAGGTGGACCCCTGGGTAGCTTGCTGGGTTCAGGGGCCCTTAGGTGGAGGGCAAGGGGGCACCCTGGGGCCTACACTGCAAGTCCAGGGAGAGAGGTGGACCCCTGGGTAGCTTGCTGGGGTCAGAGGCCCCCAGGTGGAGGGCCAGGGGGCACCCTTGGGCCTACACTGCAAGTCCAGGGAGAGAGGTGGACCCCTGGGTAGCTTGCTGGGGTCAGAGACCCCTAGTTGGAGGGCCAGGGGGCACCCTGGGGCCTTTAATGGAAGTCCAGGGAGGGAAGTGGACCCTGGGTAGCCTGCTGGGGTCAGATTCCCTTAGGTGGAAGGCCAGGGCGCACCCTGGGGCCTATACTGCAAGTCCAGGGAGAGAGCAAGTGTGCCGCAAGCCTGCGTTTGAGTGAAGGTCTCGGCCGTTAGATCGCCCCCTGGGGGCTGGCTGCAGTACAAGTCATAAAGCCCGCCTCCTCCGTGTTAATGAAGGAGACTTGAGCCCAAATAAAAAAATTAATTACACTTGCAATAAAATGTCCCGAAAGATGGTTCTGGTCGATTAAGGCACTGATTATTGTGCTGAAATAGGTGCAGATCCTCATTTTTGTAAACAGTTTGTTTTTAGCAGTAATTTAATGCTGGGCGTGTCATCGTGATTAACAGCAGTGATTGACAGTTTCTCAAAGCGCGGCGTCTGAGCTTCGGTAGAAGACTGAAGTGTTATTATTCGATTTCTGTGATATTTTACTATGACAAAATGAGTTCAGCAGTAAACTACAGTTTCTGACATACATGATCTGGTGGAACACTGTTTATTCGCTAAGGTCAGAACTTTTTTCGGGCTTTATTAGTTTGCTAATAAACGCCTAGCCACCCAGATAGCAAAATACACTGGGGCCAGTTCTTGCCTGCCGGAGACTTACCCCTCAGACTGACTACCTCTGCTGGACCTACTCCGGATGCCTGGACTCACTGCCCGATTCCAGCCTGAGTCAATTGAGCCAGATGCGGCGGCCGAGCGAGCAGGCGCTGCCGCATGCGAGCCGGAATCAGCCCGCGACGCCGCGACTAGGTTATGCGCTGATGCCTGGAGCTGGCGCGATTGAATCTTCATTATATAAAACCCTCACATTTGTTAACGTTATTACACCCATTTTTGTTGATATAACAACAAACGCATGCTACTATGTGAACGCAAAGTGTATCACTGAGTTTAACCTTTGAATAAAGATGCAAACAGCATAGCAATTATTTAAATAAAGGACAAAATAAATAACAATAAACCTGTATCGATTGCACAAGTATTAAATAATAATAATAATAAATACGAAAATGACAACAAAACTGCACAATAAAATAAACCCATTTAAGTACGGGGTATACAGGAGATCGTTAGCAGTAATTCTCTTTGTGTTTAAATAATAATCTCCACGTTGACCTCCTGTAAGGTTATTTGAACTTGCTTTATAGGACGTCTCTGCATTTTAAGTTTTGGCATGTTATTAAGTGATCTACTGAACTTGCTGTTATAAATCATTATAAGGTTCTTGAAATCGAATCTTATATAACCTAATAGAGCTGTAAATGTTAGATATTATTTATTTACATCATTTACTGTTGGCGTTTTATTTGAACACTCCAGCTAACATTAAAAAGAATGTAAATTCCTCGTTGCCAGATATAATGAAGGCATCGAATAAACCAAATGAAAACGGAGGCAAAAAAATTAAATAAATAAACAATTCAAGCGAAAATGAATAAACAATATACTAGTGATGTTACAGCAGATAGACGTTGTATTAATAGTGCAAAGTTTTTTTGCACAAATTGACAAATTGCAGGGTTGGGATGTGTAAATATCCTGTTGATATTTAGTAATCTTGCTGTATTTATCTTCTAAACGCACGATTGTTCCCGCATGGTAAATCGTTATGGTGTGTAGGCTATATTTTGGGTTCTGTTGATGGCTAATTAAAAATAAAAACCTTTCTAAAAATGTACGTGTTGTTTATATGTTATTGTTCATATTTTACAAGTGTTATTTCTACCCCTATGAAGATAACAAATACCAACAACAAATATAACAATAAGAGAATATATTATTTGTGCTCATATTCAGGCTAGAGTGTATAAAAGATCGTTTATTTCTGCAGTCCACCATGTATTGCTTTTATTAAAGTTTAACAGCTTACATCACACCGTTTTTAAACCGTATATTATTGTGTTTTTTTTAATGTAAGTGCTTCTATTTACATCAGTGAGCGTTTGTTATAGTGCAGACACCGGCAGTCGAGTGAGAAGTTCGGGGGGCGTGGTTGATTTTACATAAAGCGTTTGGTTGGAAGCTCGACTCCGCTCATTATCGCGGCTCCTCCTCTGGCTCCAACAGACAGTCCTTCTGCGCATGTCTGGCTCCAATTTCAGCAGTCTTTTGCGACAGTTTATGCCCGTCAAGCAGGCGTTTTGCCCTCAAGGCGTTCAATGGCAAAAGGGGCTGTCGCGTCGTCCATATTTTTTACAGTCATTGGGAGAGAGGTGGACCCCTGGGTAGCTTGCTGGGGTCAGGGGCCCTTAGGTGGAGGGCCAGGTGGCACCCTGGGGCCTATACTGCAAGTCCAGGAAGAGATGTGGACCCCTGGGTAGCTTGCTGGGGTCAGGGGCCCTTAGGTGGAGGGCAAGGGGGCACCCTGGGGCCTACACTGCAAGTCCAGGGAGAGAGGTGGACCCCTGGGTAAATTGCTGGGGTCAGAGGCCCCCAGGTGGAGTGCCAAAGGGCACCCTTGGGCCTACACTGCAAGTCCAGGGAGAGAGGTGGACCCCTGGGTAGCTTGCCGGGGTCAGAGACCCCTAGTTGGAGGGCAAGGGGGCACCCTGGGGCCTTTAATGGAAGTCCAGGGAGGGAAGTGGACCCCTGGGTAGCTGGCTATGGTCAGATTCCCCTAGGTGGAAGGCCAGGGCGCACCCTGGGGCCTATACTGCAAGTCCAGGGAGAGAGGTGGACCCCTGGGTAGCTTGCTAGGGTCAGGGGCCCTTAGGTGGAGGGCCAGAGGGCACCCTTGGGCCTATACTGCAAGTCCAGGAAGAGATGTGGACCCCTGGGTAGCTTGCTGGGGTCATAGGCCCCTAAGTGGAGTGCCAGGGGCACCCTGGGGCCTATACTGCAAGTCCAGGGAGAGAGGTGGACCCCTGGGTAGCTTGCTGGGGTCAGGGGCCCTTAGGTGGAGGGCCAGGTGGCACCCTGGTGCCTATAATGCAAGTCCAGGAAGAGATGTGGACCCCTGGGTAGCTTGCTGGGGTCAGGGGCCCCTAGGTGGAGGGCCAGGGGGCATCCTGGGGCCTACACTGCAAGTCCAGGGATAGACACGGACCAATGGGTAGCTTGCTGGGGTCAGGGGCACCAAGATGGAGGGCCAGGGGTAACCCTGGAGCCTATACTGCAAGTCCAGGGAGAGAGGTGGACCCCTGGTTAGTTTGCTGGGCTCATGGGCCCTTACGTGGAGGGCCAGGGGCACCCTGGGGCCTATACTGCAAGTCCAGGGAGAGAGCTGAATCTCTGGGCAGCTTGCTGGGGTCAAAAGCCCCTAGGTGGGGTGCAAGGGGGCACCCTGGGGCCTATACTGCAAGTCCAGGGAGAGAGGTGGACCCCTGGGTAGCTGGCTATGGTCAGATTCCCCTAGGTGGAAGGCCAGGGCGCACCCTGGGGCCTATACTGCAAGTCCAGGGAGAGAGGTGGACCCCTGGGTAGCTTGCTAGGGTCAGGGGCCCTTAGGTGGAGGGCCAGAGGGCACCCTTGGGCCTATACTGCAAGTCCAGGAAGAGATGTGGACCCCTGGGTAGCTTGCTGGGGTCATAGGCCCCTAAGTGGAGTGCCAGGGGCACCCTGGGGCCTATACTGCAAGTCCAGGGAGAGAGGTGGACCCCTGGGTAGCTTGCTGGGGTCAGGGGCCCTTAGGTGGAGGGCCAGGTGGCACCCTGGTGCCTATAATGCAAGTCCAGGAAGAGATGTGGACCCCTGGGTAGCTTGCTGGGGTCAGAGGCCCCTAGGTGGAGGGCCAGGGGGCATCCTGGTGCCTACACTGCAAGTCCAGGGATAGACACGGACCCCTGGGTAGCTTGCTGGGGTCAGGGGCACCAAGATGGAGGGCCAGGGGTAACCCTGGGGCCTATACTGCAAGTCCAGGGAGAGAGGTGGACCCCTGGTTAGTTTGCTGGGCTCATGGGCCCTTACGTGGAGGGCCAGGGGCACCCTGGGGCCTATACTGCAAGTCCAGGGAGAGAGCTGAATCTCGGGGCAGCTTGCTGGGGTCAAAAGCCCCTAGGTGGGGTGCAAGGGGGCACCCTGGGGCCTATACTGCAAGTCCAGGGAGAGAGGTGGACCCCTGGGTAGCTTGCTGGGGTAAGGGGCCCCTAGGAGGAGGGCCAGGGGGCATCCTGGGGCCTATACTGCAAGACCAGGGAGAGAGGTGGACCCCTTGGTAGCTTGCTGGGGTCAGGGGCCCTTAGGTGGAGGGCCAGGTGCACCCTGGGGCCTTTAATGGAAGTCCAGGGAGGGAAGTGGACCCTGGGTAGCTTGCTGGGGTCAGATTCCCCTAGGTGGAAGGCCAGTGTGCACCCTGGGGCCTATACTGCAAGTCCAGGGAGAGAGGTGGACCCCTGGGTAGCTTGCTGGTGTCAGGGGCCCTTAGGTGGAGGGCCAGGGGCACCCTGGGGCCTATACTGCAAGTCCAGGGAGAGAGCTGGTCCTCTGGGTAGCTTGCTGGGGTGGGGGGCCCTTAGGTGGAGGGCAAGGGGGCACCCTGGGGCCTACACTGCAAGTCCAGGGAGAGAGGTGGACCCCTGGGTAGCTTGCTGGGGTCAGGATCCCTTAGGTGGAGGGCAAGGGGGCACCCTGGGGCCTACACTGCATGTCCAGGGAGAGAGGTGGACCCCTGGGTAGCTTGCTGGGGTCAGGGGCCCTTAGGTGGAGGGCCAGGGGGCACCCTGGGGCCTATACTGCAAGTCCAGGAAGAGATGTGGACCCCTGGGTAGCTTGCTGGGGTCAGGGGCCCTTAGGTGGAGGGCAAGGGGGCACCCTGGGGCCTACACTGCAAGTCCAGGGAGAGAGGTGGTCCCCTGGGTAGCTTGCTTGGGTCAGAGGCCCTTAGGTGGAGGGCAAGGGGGCACCCTGGGGCCTACACTGCAAGTCCAGGGAGAGAGGTGGACCCCTGGGTAGCTTGCTGGGGTCAGAGGCCCCTAGGTGGAAGGCCAGGGGGCACCCTGGGGCCTATACTGCAAGATCAGGGAGAGAGGTGGACCCCTTGGTAGTTTGCTGGGGTCAGAGACCCCTAGGTGGAGGGCAAGGGGGCACTCTGGGGCCTCCACTGCAAGTCCAGGGAGAGAGGTGGACCCCTGGGTAGCTTGCTGGGGTCAGAGGCCCTCAGGTGGAAGGCCAGGGGGCACCCTTGGGCGTATACTGCAAGTCCATTGAGAGAGGTGGACCCCTGGGTAGCTTGCTGGGGTCAGAGACCCCTAGTTGGAGGGCAAGGGGGCACCCTGGGGCCTTTAATGGAAGTCCAGGGAGTGAAGTGGACCCTGGGTAGCCTGCTGGGGTCAGATTCCCTTAGGTGGAAGGCCAGGGCGCACCCTGGGGCCTATACTGCAAGTCCAGGGAGAGAGGTGGACCCCTGAGTAGCTTGCTGGGGTCAGGGGCCCTTAGGTGGAGGACCAGGGGCACCCTGGGGCCTATACTGCAAGTCCAGGAAGAGATGTGGACCCCTGGGTAGCTTGCTGGGGTCATAGGCCCCTAAGTGGAGTGCCAGGGGCACCCTGGGGCCTATACTGCAAGTCCAGGGAGAGAGGTGGACCCCTGGGTAGCTTGCTGGGGTCAGGGGCCCTTAGGTGGAGGGCTAGGGGGCACCCTGGGGCCTACACTGCAAGTCCAGGAGAGAGGTGGACCCCTGGGTAGCTTGCTGGGGTCAGAGGCCCCTGGGTGGAGGGCCAGGAGGCACAATGGGGCCTATACTGCTGGTCCAGGGAGAGAGGTGGACCCCTTGGTAGCTTGCTGGGATCAGGGGCCCCTAGGTGGAGGGCCAGGGGGCATCCTGGGGCCTACACTGCAAGTCCAGGGATAGACACGGACCCCTGGGTAGCTTGCTGGGGTCAGGGGCACCTAGATGGAGGGCCAGGGGTAACCCTGGGGCCTATAATGCAAGTCCAGGGAGAGAAGTGGACCCCTGGTTAGTTTGCTGGGCTCATGGGCCGTTACGTGGAGGGCCAGGGGCACCCTGGGGCCTATACTGCAAGTCCAGGGAGAGAGCTGGTTCTCTGGGTAGCTTGCTGGGGTCAAAAGCCCCTAGATGGGGTGCAAGGGGGCACCCTGGGGCCTATACTGCAAGTCCAGGGAGAGAGGTGGACCCCTGGGTAGCTTGCTGGGGTAAGGTGGCCCTAGGAGGAGGGCCAGGGGGCACCCTGGGGACTATACTGCAAGACCAGGGACATAGGTGGACCACTGGGTAGCTTGCTGTGGTCAGAGACCCTTAGGTGGAGGGCAAGGGGGCACCCTGGGGCCTACACTTCATGTCCAGGGAGAGATGTGGACCCCTTGGTAGCTTGCTGGGGTCAGAGGCCCCCAGGTGGAGGGCCAAGGGGCTCCCTTGGGCCTACACTGCAAGTCCAGGGAGAGAGTTGGACCCCTGGGTAGCTAGCTGAAGTCATAGGCCCCTAAATGGAGTGCCAGGGGCACACTGGGGCCTATACTGCAAGTCCAGGGAGAGAGGTGGACCCATGGGTTGCTTGCTGGGGTCAGGGGCCCTTAGTTGGAGTGCCAGGTGGCACCCTGGGGCCTATACTGCAAGTCCAGGAAGAGAGGTGGACCCCTGGGTAGCTTGCTGGGGTCAGAGGCCCCTAGGTGGAGGACCAGGGGGCATCCTGGGGCCTTCACTGCAAGTCCAGGGATAGACATGGACCCCTGGGTAGATTGATGGGGTCAGGGGCACCTAGATGGAGGGCCAGGGGTAACCCTGGGGCCTATACTGCAAGTCCAGGGAGAGAGGTGGACCCCTGGTTAGTTTGCTGGGCTCATGGGCCCTTAGGTGGAGGACCAGGGGCACCCTGGGGCCTATACTGCAATTCCAGGGAGAGAGCTGGTCCTCTGGGTAGCTTGCTGGGGAGGGGGGCCCTTAGGTGGAGGGCAAGGGGGCACCCTGGGGCCAACACTGCAAGTCCAGGGAGAGAGGTGGACCCCTGGGTAGCTTGCTGGGGTCAGGATCCCTTAGGTGGAGGGCAAGGGGGCACCCTGGGGCCTACACTGCATGTCCAGGGAGAGAGGTGGACCCCTGGGTAGCTTGCTGGGGTCAGGGGCCCTTAGGTGGAGGGCCAGGGGGCACCCTGGGGCCTACACTGCAAGTCCAGGGAGAGAGATGGACCCCTGGGTAGCTTGCCAGGGTCAGAAGCCCCTAGGTGGGGTGCAAGGGGGCACCCTGGGGCCTATACTGCAAGACCAGGGAGAGAGATGGACCACTGTGTAGCTTGCTGTGGTCAGAGACCCCTAGGTGGAGGGCAAGGGCGCACCCTGGGGCCTATACTGCAAGTCCAGGGAGAGAGGTGGACCCCTGGGTAGCTTGCTGGGGTCAGGGGCCCTTAGGTGGAGGGCCAGGTGGCACCCTGGGGCCTATAATGCATGTCCAGGAAGAGAGGTGGACCCCTGGGTAGCTTGCTGGGGTCAGAGGCCCCTAGGTGGAGGGCCAGGGGGCATCCTGGGGCCTACACTGCAAGTCCAGGGATAGACATGGACCCCTGGGTAGATTGATGGGGTCAGGGGCACCTAGATGGATGGCCAGGGGTAACCCTGGGGCCTATACTGCAAGTCCAGGGGGAGAGGTGGACCCCTGGTTAGTTTGCTGGGCTCATGGGCCCTTACGTGGAGGGCCAGGGGCACCCTGGGGCCTATACTGCAAGTCCAGGGAGAGAGGTGGACCCCTGGGTAGCTTGCTCGGGTCAGGATCCCTTAGGTGGAGGGCAAGGGGGCACCCTGGGGCCTACACTGCATGTCCAGGGAGAGAGGTGGACCCCTGGGTAGCTTGCTGGGGTCAGGGGCCCTTGGGTGGAAGGCCAGGGGGCACCCTGGGGCCTATACTGCAAGTCCAGGAAAAGATGTGGACCCCTGGGTAGCTTGCTGGGGTCAGGGGCCCTTAGGTGGAGGGCAAGGGGGCACCCTGGGGCCTACACTGCAAGTCCAGGAAAAGATGTGGACCCCTGGGTAGCTTGCTGGGGTCATAGGCCCCTAAGTGGAGTGCCAGGGGCACCCTGGGGCCTATACTGCAAGCCAGGGAGAGAGGTGGAGCCCTGGGTAGCTTGCTGGGGTCAGGGGCCCTTAGGTGGAGGGCCAGGTGGCACCCTGGTGCCTATAATGCAAGTCCAGGAAGAGAGGTGGACCCCTGGGTAGCTTGCTGGGGTCAGAGGCCCCTAGGTGGAGGGCCAGGGGGCATCCTGGGGTCTACACTGCAAGTCCAGGGATAGACACGGACCCCTGGGTAGCTTGCTGGGGTCAGGGGCACCTAGATGGAGGGCCAGGGGTAACCCTGGGGCCTATACTGCAAGTCCAGGGAGAGAGGTGGACCCCTGGTTAGTTTGCTGGGCTCATGGGCCCTTACGTGGAGGGCCAGGGGCACCCTGGGGCCTATACTGCAAGTCCAGGGAGAGAGCTGATTCTCTGGGTAGCTTGCTGGGGTCAAAAGCCCCTAGGTGGGGTGCAAGGGGGTACCTTGGGGCCTATACTGCAAGTCCAGGGAGAGAGGTGGACCCCTGGGTAGCTTGCTGGGGAAAGGGGCCCCTAGGAGGAGGGCCAGGGGGCACCCTGGGGCCTATACTGCAAGACCAGGGAGAGAGGTGGACCCCTTGGTAGCTTGCTGGGGTCAGGGGCCCTTAGGTGGAGGGCCAGGTGCACCCTGGGGCCTTTAATGGAAGTCCAGGGAGGGAAGTGGACCCTGGGTAGCTTGCTGGGGTCATATTCCCCTAGGTGGAAGGCCAGTGTGCACCCTGGGGCCTATACTGCAAGTCCAGGGAGAGAGGTGGACCCCTGGGTAGCTTGCTGGTGTCAGGGGCACCTAGATGGAGGGCCAGGGGTAACCCTGGGGCCTATACTGCAAGTCCAGGGAGAGAGGTGGACCCCTGGTTAGTTTGCTGGACTCATGGGCCCTTAGGTGGAGGGCCAGGGGCACCCTGGGGCCTATACTGCAAGTCCAGGGAGAGAGCTGGTACTCTGGGTAGCTTGCTGGGGTGGGGGGCCCTTAGGTGGAGGGCAAGGGGGCACCCTGGGGCCTACACTGCAAGTCCAGGGAGAGAGGTGGACCCCTGGGTAGCCTGCTGGGGTCAGGATCCCTTAGGTGGAGGGCAAGGGGGCACCCTGGGGCCTACACTGCATGTCCAGGGAGAGAGGTGGACCCCTGGGTAGCTTGCTGGGGTCAGAGGCCCTTAGGTGGAGGGCAAGGGGGCACCCTGGGGCCTACACTGCAAGTCCAGGGAGAGAGGTGGTCCCCTGGGTAGCTTGCTGGGTTCAGAGGCCCTTAGGTGGAGGGCAAGGGGGCACCCTCGGGCCTCCACTGCAAGTCCAGGGAGAGAGGTGGACCCCTGGGTAGCTTGCTGGGGTCAGAGGCCCCCAGGTGGAAGGCCAGGGGGCACCCTTGGGCCTACACTGCAAGTCCAGGGAGAGAGGTGGACCCCTGGGTAGCTTGCTGGGGTCAGAGACCCCTAGTTGGAGGGCAAGGGGGCACCCTGGGGCCTTTAATGGAAGTCCAAGGAGGGAAATGGACCCTGGGTAGCCTGCTGGGGTCAGATTCCCTTAGGTGGAAGGCCAGGGCGCACCCTGGGGCCTATACTGCAAGTGCAGGGAGAGAGGTGGACCCCTGGGTAGCTTGCTGGGGTCAGGGGCCCTTAGTTGGAGGGCCAGGGGCACCCTGGGGCCTATACTGCATGTCCAGGAAGAGATGTGGACCCCTGGGTAGCTTGCTGGGGTCATAGGCCCCTAAGTGGAGTGCCAGGGGCACCCTGGGGCCTATACTGCAAGTCCAGGGAGAGAGGTGGACCCCTGGGTAGCTTGCTGGGGTCAGGGGCCCTTAGGTGGAGGGCCAGGGGGCACCCTGGGGCCTACACTGAGAGTCCAGGGAGAGAGGTGGACCCCTGGGTAGCTTGCTGGGGTCAGAGGCCCCTAGGTGGAGGGCCAGGTGGCACAATGGGGCCTATACTGCTGGTCCAGGGAGAGAGGTGGACCCCTGGGTAGCTTGCTGGGGTCAGGGGCCCTTAGGTGGAGGGCCAGGGGGCACCCTGGGGCCTACACTGCAAGTCCAGGGAGAGAGGTGGACCCCTGGGTAGCTTGCTGGGGTCAGAGGCCCCCAGGTGGAGGGCCAGGGGGCACCCTTGGGCCTACACTGCAAGTCCAGGGAGAGAGGTGGACCCCTGGGTAGCTTGCTGGGGTCAGAGACCCCTAGTTGGAGGGCCAGGGGCACCCTGGGGCCTTTTATGGAAGTCCAGGGAGGGAAGTGGACCCTTGGTAGCCTGCTGTGGTCAGATTCCCTTAGGTGGAAGGCCAGGGCGCACCCTGGGGCCTATACTGCAAGTCCAGGGAGAGAGGTGGACCCCTGGGTAGCTTGCTGGGGTCAGGGGCCCTTAGGTGGAGGGCCAGGTGCACCCTGGGGCCTATACTGCAAGTCCAGGAAGAGATGGGGACCCCTGGGTAGCTTGCTGGGGTCAGGGGCCCTTAGGTGGAGGGCAAGGGGGCACCCTGGGGCCTACACTGCAAGTCCAGGGAGAGAGGTGGACCCCTGGGTAGCTTACTGGGGTCAGAGGCCCTTAGGTGGAGGGCCAGGGGGCACCCTGGGGCCTACACTGCAAGTCCAGGGAGAGAGGTGGACCCCTGGGTAGCTTGCTAGGGGTCAGAGGCCCCTAGGTGGAGGGCCAGGAGGCACAATGGGGCCTATACTGCTGGTCCAGGGAGAGAGGTGGACCCCTGGGTAGCTTGCTGGGGTCAGGGGCCCTTAGGTGGAGGGCCAGGTGCACCCTGGGGCCTATACTGCAAGTCCAGGAAGAGATGTGGACCCCTGGGTAGCTTGCTGGGGTCATAGGCCCCTAAGTGGAGTGCCAGGGGCACCCTGGGGCCTATACTGCAAGTCCAGGGAGAGAGGTGGACCCCTGGGTAGCTTGCTCGGGTCAGGATCCCTTAAGTGGAGGGCAAGGGGGCACCCTGGGGCCTACACTGCATGTCCAGGGAGAGAGGTGGACCCCTGGGTAGCTTGCTGGGGTCAGGGGCCCTTAGGTGGAGGGCCAGGGGGCACCCTGGGGCCTATACTGCAAGTCCAGGAAGAGATGTGGACCCCTGGGTAGCTTGCTGGGGTCAGGGGCCCTTAGGTGGAGGGCAAGGGGGCACCCTGGGGCCTACACTGCAAATCCAGGGAGAGAGGTGGACCCCTGGGTAGCTTACTGGGGTCAGAGGCTCTTAGGTGGAGGGCCAGGGGGCACCCTGGGGCCTACACTGCAAGTCCAGGGAGAGAGGTGGACCCCTGGGTAGCATGCTGGGGTCAGAGGCCCCTAGGTGGAGGGCCAGGAGGCACAATGGGGCCTATACTGCTGGTCCAGGGAGAGAGGTGGACCCCTGGGTAGCTTGCTGGGGTCAGGGGCCCTTAGGTGGAGGGCCAGGGGGCACCCTGGGGCCTACACTGCAAGTCCAGGGAGAGAGGTGGACCCCTGGGTAGCTTGCTGGGGTCAGAGACCCCTATGTGGAGGGCAAGGGGGCACCCTGGGGCCTCCACTGCAAGTCCAGGGAGAGAGGTGGACCCCTGGGTAGCTTGCTGGGATCAGATTCCCCCAGGTGGAGTGCCAGGGGGCACCCTTGGGCCTACACTGCAAGTCCAGGGAGAGAGGTGGACCCCTGGCTAGCTTGCCTGGTCAGAGACCCCTAGTTGGAGGGCAAGGGGGCACCCTGGGGCCTTTATTGGAAGTCCAGGGAGGGAAGTGGACCCTGGGTAGCTTGCTAGGGTCAGATTCCCCTAGGTGGAAGGCCAGGGCGCACCCTGGGGCCTATACTGCAAGTCCAGGGAGAGAGGTGGACCCCTGGGTAGCTTGCTAGGGTCAGGGGCCCTTAGATGGAGGGCCAGGGGGCACCCTGGGGCCTATACTGCAAGTACAGGAAGAGATGTGGACCCCTGGGTAGCTTGCTGGGGCCGTAGGCCCCTAAGTGGAGTCCCAAGGGCACCCTGGGGCCTATATTGCAAGTCCAGGGAGAGAGCTGGTTCTCTGGGTAGCTTGCTGGGGTCAAAAGCCCCTAGGTGGGGTGCAAGTGGGCACCCTGGGGCCTATACTGCAAGTCCAGGGAGAGAGGTGGACCCCTGGGTAGCTTGCTGGGGTAAGGGGCCCCTAGGAGTAGGGCCAGGGGGCACCCTGGGGCCTATACTGCAAGACCAGGGAAAGAGGTGTACCACTGGGTAGCTTGCTATGGTCAGAGATCCCTAGGTGGAGGGCAAGGGGGCACCCTGGGGCCTTTAATGGAAGTCCAGGGAGGGAAGTGGACCCTGGGTAGCTTGCTGGGGTCAGATTCCCCTAGGTCGAAGGCCAGCGTGCACCCTGGGGCCTATACTGCAAGTCCAGGGAGAGAGGTGGACCCCTGGGTATCTTGCTGGGGTCAGGGGCCCTTAGTTGGAGGGCAAGGGGGCACCCTGGGGCCTACACTTCAAGTCCAGGGAGAGAGGTGGACCCCTTGGTAGCTTGCTGGGGTCAGAGGCCCCCAGGTGGAGAGCCAGGGGTCACCCTTGGGCCTACACTGCAGGTCCAGGGAGAGAGGTGGACCCCTGGGTAGCTAGCTGAGGTCAGAGGCCCCTAAATGGAGTGCCAGGGGCACACTGGGGCCTATACTGCAAGTCCAGGGAGAGAGGTGGACCCCTGGGTAGCTTGCTGGGGTCAGGGGCCCCTAGGTGGAGGGCCAGGTGGCACCCTGGGGCCTATACTGCAAGTCCAGGAAGAGAGGTGGACCCCTGGGTAGCTTGCTGGGGTCAGAGGCCCCCAGGTGGAGGACCAGGGGGCATCCTGGGGCCTACACTGCAAGTCCAGGGATAGACATGGACCCCTGGGTAGATTGATGGGGTCAGGGGCACCTAGATGGAGGGCCAGGGGTAACCCTGGGGCCTATACTGCAAGTCCAGGGAGAGAGGTGGACCACTGGTTAGTTTGCTGGTCTCATGGGCCCTTAGGTGGAGGGCCAGGGGCACCCTGGGGCCTACACTGCAAGTCCAGGGAGAGAGGTGGACCCCTGGGTAGCTTGCTGGGGTCAGAGACCCCTAGATAGAATGCAAAGGGGCATCCTGGGGCCTATACTGCAAGTCCAAGGAGAGAGGTGGACCCCTGGGTAGCTTGCTGGGGTCAGAGGCCCCTGGGCGGAGGGCCAGGGGGCACAGTGGGGCATATACTGCTGGTCCAAGGAGAGAGGTGGATCCCTGGGTAGCTTGCTGGGGTCAGATTCCCCTAGGTCGAAGGCCAGCGTGCACCCTGGGGCCTATACTGCAAATCCAGGGAGAGAGGTGGACCCCTGGGTAGCTTACTGGGTTCAGGGGCCCTTAGGTGGAGGGCAAGGGGGCACCCTGGGGCCTACACTTCAAGTCCAGGGAGAGAGGTGGACCCCTTGGTAGCTTGCTGGGGTCAGAGGCCCCCAGGTGGAGAGCCAGGGGTCACCCTTGGGCCTACACTGCAAGTCCAGGGAAAGAGGTGGACCCCTGGGTAGCTAGCTGGGGTCAGAGGCCCCTAAATGGAGTGCCAGGGGCACACTGGGGCCTATACTGCAAGTCCAGGGAGAGAGGTGGACCCCTGGGTAGGTTGCTGGGGTCAGAGACCCCTAGATAGAATGCAAAGGGGCATCCTGGGGCCTATACTGCAAGTCCAGGGAGAGAGGTGGACCCCTGAGTAGCTTGCTTGGGTCAGAGGCCCCTAGGCGGAGGGCTAGGGGGCACAGTGGGGCATATACTGCTGGTCCAAGGAGAGAGGTGGACCCCTGGGTAGCTTGCTGGGGTCAGAAGCCCCTAGGTGGAGGGCCAGGGGGCACCCTGGGGCCTACGCTACAAGTCCAAGGAGAGAGGTGGACCCCTGGGTAGCTTGCTGGGGTCAAAGACCCCTAGGAGAAGGGCAAGGGGGCACCCTGGGGCCTATACTGCAAGTCCAGGGAGAGAGGTGGAACCCTGAGTAGCTTGCTGGGGTCAGAGACTCCTAGGTGTAGGGCCAGGGGGCACATTGGGGCCTATACTGCAAGTCCAGGGAGAGAGGTGGACCCCTGGGTAGCTTGCTGGGGTCAGAGACCCCTAGGTGTAGTGCAAGGGGCACCCTGGGGCCTATACTGCAAGTCCAGGAAGAGAGGTGGACCCCAGGGTAGCTTGCTGGGGTAAGGGGCCCCTAAGTGGAGGGGCAGGGAACACCCTGGGGCCTATACTGCAAGTCCAGGGAGAGAGGTGGACCCCTGGGTAGGTTGCTGGGGTCAGAGACCCCTAGATAGAATGCAAAGGGGCATCCTGGGGCCTATACTGCAAGTCCAGGGAGAGAGGTGGACCCCTGAGTAGCTTGCTTGGGTCAGAGGCCCCTAGGCGGAGGGCTAGGGGGCACAGTGGGGCATATACTGCTGGTCCAAGGAGAGAGGTGGACCCCTGGGTAGCTAGCTGGGGTCAGGGGCCCTTAGGTGGAGGGCCAGGGGGCACCCAGGGGCCTATATTTCAAGTCCAAGGAGAGAGAGACTGACCCCTGGGTTCCTTGCTAGGATAGGGGGCCCCTAGGTGGAGGGCCAGGGGCCACCCTGTGGCCTATACTGCAAGTCCAGTGAGAGAGGTGGACCTCTGGTAGCTTGCTGGGGTCAGAGGCCAATATGTGGAGAGCCAGTGGGCACCTTGGGGCCTATACTGCAAGTCCAGGGAGAGAGCTAGACCTCTGGATAGCTTGCTGGGGTCAGAGGCCCCTAGATGGAGGGCAAGGGGGCATCCTTGGGCAAATACTGCTAGTCCAGGGAGAGAGATGGACCCCTGGGTAGCTTGCTGGGGTCATGGGCCCTTAGGTGGAGGACCAGGGGCACCCTGGGGCCTATACTGCAATTCCAGGGAGAGAGCTGGTCCTCTGGGTAGCTTGCTGGGGAGGGGGGCCCTCTCGTGGAGGGCAAGGGGGCACCCTGGGGCCTACACTGCAAGTCCAGGGAGAGAAGTGGACCCCTGGGTAGCTTGCTGGGGTCAGGATCCCTTAGGTGGAGGGCAAGGGGGCACCCTGGGGCCTACACTGCATGTCCAGGGAGAGAGGTGGACCCCTGGGTAGCTTGCTGTGGACAGGGGCCCTTAGGTGGAGGGCCAGGGGGCACCCTGGGGCCTATACTGCAAGTACAGGAAGAGATGTGGACCCCTGGGTAGCTTGCTGGGGTCAGGGGCCCTTAGGTGGAGGGCAAGGGGGCACCCTGGGGCCTACACTGCAAGTCCAGGGAGAGAGGTGGACCCCTGGGTAGCTTTCTGGGGTCAGAGGCCCCTAGGTGGAGGGCCAAGAGGCACAATATGGCCTATACTGCTGGTCCAGGGAGAGAGGTGGACCCCTGGGTAGCTTGCTGGGTTCAGAAGCCCCTAGGTGGAGGGCCAGGGGGCACCCTGGGGCCTATACTGCAAGATCAGGGAGAGAGGTGGACCCCTGGGTAGCTTGCTGGGGTCAAAGACCCCTAGGTGGAGGGCAAGGGGGCACTCTGGGGCCTCCACTGCAAGTCCAGGGAGAGAGGTGGACCCCTGGGTAGCTTGCTGGGGTCAGAGGCCCCCAGGTGGAGGGCCAGGGGGCACCCTTGGGCCTACACTGCAAGTCCAGGGAGAGAGGTGGACCCCTGGGGTGCTTGCTGGGGTCAGAGACCCCTAGTTGGAGGGCAAGAGGGCACCCTGGGGCCTTTAATGGAAGTCCAGGGAGGGAAGTGGACCCTGGGTAGCCTGCTGGGGTCAGATTCCCTTAGGTGGAAGGCCAGGGCGCACCCTGGGGCCTATACTGCAAGTCCAGGGAGAGAGGTGGACCCCTGGGTAGCTTGCTGGGGTCAGGGGCTCTTAGGTGGAGGGCCAGGGGCACCCTGGGGCCTATACTGCAAGTACAGGAAGAGATGTGGACCCATGGGTAGCTTGCTGGGGTCATAGGCCCCTAAGTGGAGTGCCAGGGGCACCCTGGGGCCTATACTGCAAGTCCAGGGAGAGAGGTGGACCCCTGGGTAGCTTGCTGGGGTCAGGGGCCCTTAGGTGGAGGGCCAGGGGGCACCCTGGGGCCTACACTGCAAGTCCAGGGAGAGAGGTGGACCCCTGGGTAGCTTGCTGGGGTCAGAGGCCCCTAGGTGGAGGGCAATGAGGCACAATGGGGCCTATACTGCTGGTCCAGGGAGAGAGGTGGACCCCTGGGTAGCTTGCTGGGTTCAGAAGCCCCTAGGTGGAGGGCCCGGGGGCACCCTGGGGCCTATACTGCAAGATCAGGGAGAGAGGTGGTCCCCTGGGTAGCTTGCTGGGGTCAGGGGCCCTTAGGTGGAGGGCCAGGGGGCACCCTGGGGCCTACACTGCAAGTCCAGGGAGAGAGGTGGACCCCTGGGTAGCTTGCTGGGGTCAGAGGCCCCTAGGTGGAGGGCCATGAGGCACAATGGGGCCTATACTGCTGGTCCAGGGAGAGAGGTGGTCCCCTGGGTAGCTTGCTGGGGTCAGAGACCCCTAGGTGGAGGGCAAGGGGGCACCCTGGGGCCTCCACTGCAAGTCCAGGGAGAGAGGTGGACCCCGGGGTAGCTTGCTGGGATCAGAGGCCCCCAGGTGGAGTGCCAGGGGGCACCCTGGGGCCTACACTGCAAGTCCAGGGAGAGAGGTGGACCCCTGGGTAGCTTGCCAGGGTCAGAAGCCCCTAGGTGGGGTGCAAGGGGGCACCTTGGGGCCTATACTGCAAGACCAGGGAGAGAGATGGACCACTGTGTAGCTTGCTGTGGTCAGAGACCCCTAGGTGGAGGGCAAGGGGGCATCCTGGGGCCTATACTGCAAGTCCAGGGAGAGAGGTGGACCCCTGGGTAGCTTGCTGGGGTCAGGGGCCCTTAGGTGGAGGGCCATGAGGCACAATGGGGCCTATACTGCTGGTCCAGGGAGAGAGGTGGTCCCCTGGGTAGCTTGCTGGGGTCATAGGCCCCTAAGTGGAGTGCCAGGGGCACCCTGGGGCCTATACTGCAAGTCCAGGGAGAGAGGTGGACCCCTGGGTAGCTTGCTGGGGTCAGGGGCCCTTAGGTGGAGGGCCAGGTGGCACCCTGGTGCCTATAATGCAAGTCCAGGAAGAGAGGTGGACCCCTGGGTAGCTTGCTGGGGTCAGAGGCCCCTAGGTGGAGGGCCAGGGGGCATCCTGGGGCCTACACTGCAAGTCCAGGGATAGACACGGACCCCTGGGTAGCTTGCTGGGGTCAGGGGCACCTAGATGGAGGGCCAGGGGTAACCCTGGGGCCTATACTGCAAGTCCAGGGAGAGAGGTGGACCCCTGGTTAGTTTGCTGGGCTCATGGGCCCTTACGTGGAGGGCCAGGGGCACCCTGGGGCCTATACTGCTAGTCCAGGGAGAGAGGTGGACCCCTGGGTAGCTTGCTGGGTTCAGGGGCCCTTAGGTGGAGGGCAAGGGGGCACCCTGGGGCCTACACTGCAAGTCCAGGGAGAGAGGTGGACCCCTGGGTAGCTTGCTGGGGTCAGAGACCCCTAGTTGGAGGGCCAGGGGGCACCCTGGGGCCTTTAATGGAGGTCCAGGGAGGGAAGTGGACCCTGGTCAGCCTGCTGGGGTCAGATTCCCTTAGGTGGAAGGCCAGGGCGCACCCTGGGGCCTATACTGCAAGTCCAGGGAGAGAGGTGGACCCCTGGGTAGCTTGCTGGGGTCAGGGGCCCTTAGGTGGAGGGCCAGGTGGCACCCTGGGGCCTATACTGCAAGTCCAGGAAGAGATGTGGACCCCTGGGTAGCTTGCTGGGGTCAGGGGCCCTTAGGTGGAGGGCAAGGGGGCACCCTGGGGCCTACACTGCAAGTCCAGGGAGAGAGGTGGACCCCTGGGTAAATTGCTGGGGTCAGAGGCCCCCAGGTGGAGTGCCAAAGGGCACCCTTGGGCCTACACTGCAAGTCCAGGGAGAGAGGTGGACCCCTGGGTAGCTTGCCGGGGTCAGAGACCCCTAGTTGGAGGGCAAGGGGTCACCCTGGGGCCTTTAATGGAAGTCCAGGGAGGGAAGTGGACCCCTGGGTAGCTGGCTATGGTCAGATTCCCCTAGGTGGAAGGCCAGGGCGCACCCTGGGGCCTATACTGCAAGTCCAGGGAGAGAGGTGGACCCCTGGGTAGCTTGCTAGGGTCAGGGGCCCTTAGGTGGAGGGCCAGAGGGCACACTTGGGCCTATACTGCAAGTCCAGGAAGAGATGTGGACCCCTGGGTAGCTTGCTGGGGTCATAGGCCCCTAAGTGGAGTGCCAGGGGCACCCTGGGGCCTATACTGCAAGTCCAGGGAGAGAGGTGGACCCCTGGGTAGCTTGCTGGGGTCAGGGGCCCTTAGGTGGAGGGCCAGGTGGCACCCTGGTGCCTATAATGCAAGTCCAGGAAGAGATGTGGACCCCTGGGTAGCTTGCTGGGATCAGAGGCCTCTAGGTGGAGGGCCAGGGGGCATCCTGGGGCCTACACTGCAAGTCCAGGGATAGACACGGACCCCTGGGTAGCTTGCTGGGGTCAGGGGCACCTAGATGGAGGGCCAGGGGTAACCCTGGGGCCTATACTGCAAGTCCAGGGAGAGAGGTGGACCCCTTGTTAGTTTGCTGGGCTCATGGGCCCTTACGTGGAGGGCCAGGGGCACCCTGGGGCCTATACTGCAAGTCCAGGGAGAGAGCTGAATCTCTGGGCAGCTTGCTGGGGTCAAAAGCCCCTAGGTGGGGTGCAAGGGGGCACCCTGGGGCCTATACTGCAAGTCCAGGGAGAGAGGTGGACCCCTGGGTAGCTTGCTGGGGTAAGGGGCCCCTAGGAGGAGGGCCAGGGGGCATCCTGGGGCCTATACTGCAAGACCAGGGAGAGAGGTGGACCCCTTGGTAGCTTGCTGGGGTCAGGGGCCCTTAGGTGGAGGGCCAGGTGCACCCTGGGGCCTTTAATGGAAGTCCAGGGAGGGAAGTGGACCCTGGGTAGCTTGCTGGGGTCAGATTCCCCTAGGTGGAAGGCCAGTGTGCACCCTGGGGCCTATACTGCAAGTCCAGGGAGAGAGGTGGACCCCTGGGTAGCTTGCTGGTGTCAGGGGCACCTAGATGGAGGGCCAGGGGCACCCTGGGGCCTATACTGCAAGTCCAGGGAGAGAGCTGGTCCTCTGGGTAGCTTGCTGGGGTGGGGGGCCCTTAGGTGGAGGGCAAGGGGGCACCCTGGGGCCTACACTGCAAGTCCAGGGAGAGAGGTGGACCCCTGGGTAGCTTGCTGGGGTCAGGATCCCTTAGGTGGAGGGCAAGGGGGCACCCTGGGGCCTACACTGCATGTCCAGGGAGAGAGTTGGACCCCTGGGTAGCTTGCTGGGGTCAGGGGCCCTTAGGTGGAGGGCCAGGGGGCACCCTGGGGCCTATACTGCAAGTCCAGGAAGAGATGTGGACCCCTGGGTAGCTTGCTGGGGTCAGGGGCCCTTAGGTGGAGGGCAAGGGGGCACCCTGGGGCCTACACTGGAAGTCCAGGGAGAGAGGTGGTCCCCTGGGTAGCTTGCTTGGGTCAGAGGCCCTTAGGTGGAGGGCAAGGGGGCACCCTGGGGCCTACACTGCAAGTCCAAGGAGAGAGGTGGACCCCTGGGTAGCTTGCTGGGGTCAGAGGCCCCTAGGTGGAAGGCCAGGGGGCACCCTGGGGCCTATAATGCAAGATCAGGGAGAGAGGTGGACCCCTTGGTAGCTTGCTGGGGTCAGAGACCCCTAGGTGGAGGGCAAGGGGGCACTCTGGGGCCTCCACTGCAAGTCCAGGGAGAGAGGTGGACCCCTGGGTAGCTTGCTGGGGTCAGAGGCCCCCAGGTGGAAGGCCAGGGGGCACCCTTGGGCGTATACTGCAAGTCCATTGAGAGAGGTGGACCACTGGGTAGCTTGTTGGGGTCAGAGACCCCTAGTTGGAGGGCAAGGGGGCACCCTGGGGCCTTTAATGGAAGTCCAGGGAGGGAAGTGGACCCTGGGTAGCCTGCTGGGGTCAGATTCCCTTAAGTGGAAGGCCAGGGCGCACCCTGGGGCCTATACTGCAAGTCCAGGGAGAGAGGTGGACCCCTGAGTAGCTTGCTGGGGTCAGGGGCACTTAGGTGGAGGGCCAGGGGCACCCTGGGGCCTATACTGCAAGTCCAGGAAGAGATGTGGACCCCTGGGTAGCTTGCTGGGGTCATAGGCCCCTAAGTGGAGTGCCAGGGGCACCCTGGGGCCTATACTGCAAGTCCAGGGAGAGAGGTGGACCCCTGGGTAGCTTGCTGGGGTCAGGGGCCCTTAGGTGGAGGGCTAGGGGGCACCCTGGGGCCTACACTGCAAGTCCGGGAGAAAGGTGGACCCCTGGGTAGCTTGCTGGGGTCAGAGGCCCCTAGGTGGAGGGCCAGGAGGCACAATGGGGCCTATACTGCTGGTCCAGGGAGAGAGGTGGACCCCTGGGTAGCTTGCTGGGGTCAGGGGCCCTTAGGTGGAGGGCCAGGGGGCACCCTGGGGCCTACACTGCAAGTCCAGGGAGAGAGGTGGACCCCTGGGTAGCTTGCTGGGGTCAGAGGCCCCCAGGTGGAGGGCCAGGGGGCACCCTTGGGCCTACACTGCAAGTCCAGGGAGAGAGGTGGACCCCTGGGTAGCTTGCTGGGGTCAGAGACCCCTAGTTGGATGGCCAGGGGGCACCCTTGGGCCTTTTATGGAAGTCCAGGGAGGGAAGTGGACCCTGAGTAGCCTGCTGGGGTCAGATTCCCTTAGATGGAAGGCCAGGGCGCACCCTGGGGCCTATACTGCAAGTCCAGGGAGAGAGGTGGACCCCTGGGTAGTTTGCTGGGCTCATGGGCCCTTACGTGGAGGGCCAGGGGCACCCTGGGGCCTATACTGCAAGTCCAGGAAGATAGTTGGACCCCTGGGTAGCTTGCTGGGGTCATAGGCCCCTAAGTGGAGTGCCAGGGGCACCCTGGGGCCTATACTGCAAGTCCAGGGAGAGAGGTGGACCCCTGGGTAGCTTGCTAGGGTCAGGATCCCTTAGGTGGAGGGCAAGGGGGCACCCTGGGGCCTACACTGCATGTCCAGGGAGAGAGGTGGACCCCTGGGTAGCTTGCTGGGTCAGGGGCCCTTAGGTGGAAGGCCAGGGGGCACCCTGGGGCCTATACTGCAAGTCCAGGAAGAGATGTGGACCCCTGGGTACCTTGCTGGGGTCAGGGGCCCTTAGGTGGAGGGCAAGGGGGCACCCTGGGGCCTACACTGCAAGTCCAGGAAGAGATGTGGACCCCTGGGTAGCTTGCTGGGGTCATAGGCCCCTAAGTGGAGTGCCAGGGGCACCCTGGGGCCTATACTGCAAGTCCAGGGAGAGAGGTGGAGCCCTGGGTAGCTTGCTGGGGTCAGGGGCCCTTAGGTGGAGGGCCAGGTGGCACCCTGGTGCCTATAATGCAAGTCCAGGAAGAGAGGTGGACCCCTGGGTAGCTTGCTGGGGTCAGAGGCCCCTAGGTGGAGGGCCAGGGGGCATCCTGGGGCCTACACTGCAAGTCCAGGGATAGACACGGACCCCTGTGTAGCTTGCTGGGGTCAGGGGCACCTAGATGGAGGGCCAGGGGTAACCCTGGGGCCTATACTGCAAGTCCAGGGAGAGAGGTGGACCCCTGGTTAGTTTGCTGGGCTCATGGGCCCTTACGTGGAGGGCCAGGGGCACCCTGGGGCCTATACTGCAAGTCCAGGGAGAGAGCTGATTCTCTGGGTAGCTTGCTGGGGTCAAAAGCCCCTAGGTGGGGTGCAAGGGGGCACCCTGGGGCCTATACTGCAAGTCCAGGGAGAGAGGTGGACCCCTGGGTAGCTTGCTGGGGTAAGGGGCCCCTAGGAGGAGGGCCAGGGGGCACCCTGGGGCCTATACTGCAAGACCAGGGAGAGAGGTGGACCCCTTGGTAGCTTGCTGGGGTCAGGGGCCCTTAGGTGGAGGGCCAGGTGCACCCTGGGGCCTTTAATGGAAGTCCAGGGAGGGAAGTGGACCCTGGGTAGCTTGCTGGGGTCATATTCCCCTAGGTGGAAGGCCAGTGTGCACCCTGGGGCCTATACTGCAAGTCCAGGGAGAGAGGTGGACCCCTGGGTAGCTTGCTGGTGTCAGGGGCACCTAGATGGAGGGCCAGGGGTAACCCTGGGGCCTATACTGCAAGTCCAGGGAGAGAGGTGGACCCGTAGTTAGTTTGCTGGACTCATGGGCCCTTAGGTGGAGGGCCAGGGGCACCCTGGGGCCTATACTGCAAGTCCAGGGGGAGAGCTGGTACTCTGGGTAGCTTGCTGGGGTGGGGGGCCCTTAGGTGGAGGGCAAGGGGGCACCCTGGGGCCTACACTGCAAGTCCAGGGAGAGAGGTGGACCCCTGGGTAGCTTGCTGGGGTCAGGATCCCTTAGGTGGAGGGCAAGGGGGCACCCTGGGGCCTACACTGCATGTCCAGGGAGAGAGGTGGACCCCTGGGTAGCTTGCTGTTGTCAGAGGCCCTTAGGTGGAGGGCAAGGGGGCACCCTGGGGCCTACACTGCAAGTCCAGGGAGAGAGGTGGTCCCCTGGGTAGCTTGCTGGGGTCAGAGGCCCTTAGGTGGAGGGCAAGTAGGCACCCTCGGGCCTACACTGCAAGTCCAGGGAGAGAGGTGGACCCCTGGGTAGCTTGCTGGGGTCAGAGGCCCCCAGGTGGAAGGCCAGGGGGCACCCTTGGGCGTATACTGCAAGTACATTGAGAGAGGTGGACCCCTGGGTAGCTTGCTGGGGTCAGAGACCCCTAGTTGGAGGGCAAGGGGGCACCCTGGGGCCTTTAATGGAAGTCCAGGGAGGGAAGTGGACCCTGGGTAGCCTGCTGGGGTCAGATTCCCTTAGGTGGAAGGCCAGGGCGCACCCTGGGGCCTATACTGCAAGTCCAGGGAGAGAGGTGGACCCCTGAGTAGCTTGCTGGGGTCAGGGGCCCTTAGGTGGAGGGCCAGGGGCACCCTGGGGCCTATACTGCAAGTCCAGGAAGAGATGTGGACCCCTGGGTAGCTTGCTGGGGTCATAGGCCCCTAAGTGGAGTGCCAGGGGCACCCTGGGGCCTATACTGCAAGTCCAGGGAGAGAGGTGGACCCCTGGGTAGCTTGCTGGGGTCAGGGGCCCTTAGGTGGAGGGCCAGGGGGCACCCTGGGGCCTACACTGCAAGTCCAGGGAGAGAGGTGGACCCCTGGGTAGCTTGCTGGGGTCAGAGGCCCCCAGGTGGAGGGCCAGGGGGCACCCTTCGGCCTACACTGCAAGTCCAGGGAGAGAGGTGGACCCCTGGGTAGCTTGCTGGGGTCAGAGACCCCTAGGTGGAGGGCCAGGGGGCACCCTGGGGCCTATACTGCAAGATCAGGGAGAGAGGTGGACCCCTTGGTAGCTTGCTGGGGTCAGAGACCCCTAGGTGGAGGGCAAGGGGGCACTCTGGGGCCTCCACTGCAAGTCCAGGGAGAGAGGTGGACCCCTGGGTAGCTTGCTGGGGTCAGAGGCCCCCAGGTGGAAGGCCAGGGGGCACCCTTGGGCCTACACTGCAAGTCCAGGGAGAGAGGTGGACCCCTGGGTAGCTTGCTGGGGTCAGACACCCCTAGTTGGAGGGCAAGGGGGCACCCTGGGGCCTTTAATGGAAGTCCAAGGAGGGAAGTGGACCCTGGATAGCCTGCTGGGGTCAGATTCTCTTAGGTGGAAGGCCAGGGCGCACCCTGGGGCCTATACTGCAAGTGCAGGGAGAGAGGTGGACCCCTGGGTAGCTTGCTGGGGTCAGGGGCCCTTAGTTGGAGGGCCAGGGGCACCCTGAGGCCTATACTGCATGTCCAGGAAGAGATGTGGACCCCTGGGTAGCTTGCTGGGGTCATAGGCCCCTAAGTGGAGTGCCAGGGGCACCCTAGGGCCTATACTGCAAGTCCAGGGAGAGAGGTGGACCCCTGGGTAGCTTGCTGGGGTCAGGGGCCCTTAGGTGGAGGGCCAGGGGGCACCCTGGGGCCTACACTGAGAGTCCAGGGAGAGAGGTGGACCCCTGGGTAGCTTGCTGGGGTCACAGGCCCCTAGGTGGAGGGCCAGGTGGCACAATGGGGCCTATACTGCTGGTCCAGGGAGAGAGGTGGACCCCTGGGTAGCTTGCTGGGGTCAGGGGCCCTTAGGTGGAGGGCCAGGGGGCACCCTGGGGCCTACACTGCAAGTCCAGGGAGAGAGGTGGACCCCTGGGTAGCTTGCTGGGGTCAGAGGCCCCCAGGTCGAGGGCCAGGGGGCACCCTTGGGCCTACACTGCAAGTCCAGGGAGAGAGGTGGACCCCTGGGTAGCTTGCTGGGGTCAGAGACCCCTAGTTGGAGGGCCAGGGGCACCCTGGGGCCTTTTATGGAAGTCCAGGGAGGGAAGTGGACCCTTGGTAGCCTGCTGGGGTCAGATTCCCTTAGGTGGAAGGCCAGGGCGCACTCTGGGGCCTATACTGCAAGTCCAGGGAGAGAGGTGGACCCCTGGGTAGCTTGCTGGGGTCAGGGGCCCTTAGGTGGAGGGCCAGGTGCACCCTGGGGCCTATACTGCAAGTCCAGGAAGAGATGTGGACCCCTGGGTAGCTTGCTGGGGTCATAGGCCCCTAAGTGGAGTGCCAGGGGCACCCTGGGGCCTATACTGCAAGTCCAGGGAGAGAGGTGGACCCCTGGGTAGCTTGCTCGGGTCAGGATCCCTTAGGTGGAGGGCAAAGGGGCACCCTGGGGCCTACACTGCATGTCCAGGGAGAGAGGTGGGCCCCTGGGTAGCTTGCTGGGGTCAGGGGCCCTTAGGTGGAGGGCCAGGGGGCACCCTGGGGCCTATACTGCAAGTCCAGGAAGAGATGTGGACCCCTGGGTAGCTTGCTGGGGTCAGGGGCCCTTAGGTGGAGGGCAAGGGGGCACCCTGGGGCCTACACTGCAAGTCCAGGGAGAGAGGTGGACCCCTGGGTAGCTTACTGGGGTCAGAGGCCCTTAGGTTGAGGGCCAGGGGGCACCCTGGGACCTACACTTCAAGTCCAGGGAGAGAGGTGGACCCCTGGGTAGCTTGCTGGGGTCAGAGGCCCCTAGGTGGAGGGCCAGGAGGCACCCTTGGGCCTACACTGCAAGTCCAGGGAGAGAGGTGGACCCCTGGGTAGCTTGCTGGGGTCAGAGACCCCTAGTTGGAGGGCCAGGGGCACCCTGGGGCCTTTTATGGAAGTCCAGGGAGGGAAGTGGACCCTTGGTAGCCTGCTGGGGTCAGATTCCCTTAGGTGGAAGGCCAGGGCGCACTCTGGGGCCTATACTGCAAGTCCAGGGAGAGAGGTGGACCCCTGGGTAGCTTGCTGGGGTCAGGGGCCCTTAGGTGGAGGGCCAGGTGCACCCTGGGGCCTATACTGCAAGTCCAGGAAGAGATGTGGACCCCTGGGTAGCTTGCTGGGGTCATAGGCCCCTAAGTGGAGTGCCAGGGGCACCCTGGGGCCTATACTGCAAGTCCAGGGAGAGAGGTGGACCCCTGGGTAGCTTGCTCGGGTCAGGATCCCTTAGGTGGAGGGCAAAGGGGCACCCTGGGGCCTACACTGCATGTCCAGGGAGAGAGGTGGGCCCCTGGGTAGCTTGCTGGGGTCAGGGGCCCTTAGGTGGAGGGCCAGGGGGCACCCTGGGGCCTATACTGCAAGTCCAGGAAGAGATGTGGACCCCTGGGTAGCTTGCTGGGGTCAGGGGCCCTTAGGTGGAGGGCAAGGGGGCACCCTGGGGCCTACACTGCAAGTCCAGGGAGAGAGGTGGACCCCTGGGTAGCTTACTGGGGTCAGAGGCCCTTAGGTTGAGGGCCAGGGGGCACCCTGGGACCTACACTTCAAGTCCAGGGAGAGAGGTGGACCCCTGGGTAGCTTGCTGGGGTCAGAGGCCCCTAGGTGGAGGGCCAGGAGGCACAATGGGGCCTATACTGCTGGTCCAGGGAGAGAGGTGGACCCCTGGGTAGCTTGCTGGGGTCAGGGGCCCTTAGGTGGAGGGCCAGGGGTACCCTGGGGCCTACACTGCAAGTCCAGGGAGAGAGGTGGACCCCTGGGTAGCTTGCTGGGGTCAGAGGCCCCCATGTGGAGGGCCAGGGGGCACCCTTGGGCCTACACTGCAAGTCCAGGGAGAGAGGTGGACCCCTGGGTAGCTTGCTGGGGTCAGAGACCCCTAGTTGGAGGGCAAGGGGGCACCCTGGGGCCTTTAATGGAAGTCCAGGGAGGGTAGTGGACCCTGGGTAGCCTGCTGGGGTCAGATTCCCTTAGGTGGAAGGCCAGGGTTCACCCTGGGGCCTATACTGCAAGTCCAGGGAGAGAGGTGGACCCCTGGGTAGCTTGCTAGGGTCAAGGGCCCTTAGGTGGAGGGCCAGAGGGCACCCTTGGGCCTATACTGCAAGTCCAGGAAGAGATGTGGACCCCTGGGTAGCTTGCTGGGGTCATAGGCCCCTAAGTGGAGTGCCAGGGGCACCCTGGGGCCTATACTGCAAGTCCAGGGAGAGACGTGGACCCCTGGGTAGCTTGCTGGGGTCAGAGGCCCCTAGGTGGAGGGCCAGGGGGCATCATGGGGCCTACACTGCAAGTCCAGGGATAGACACGGACCCCTGGGTAGCTTGCTGGGGTCAGGGGCACCTAGATGGAGGGCCAGGGGTAACCCTGGGGCCTATACTACAAGTCCAGGGAGAGAGGTGGACCCCTGGTTAGTTTGCTGGGCTCATGGGCCCTTACGTGGAGGGCCAGGGGCACCCTGGGGCCTATACTGCTAGTCCAGGGAGAGAGGTGGAACCCTGGGTAGCTTGCTGGGGTCAGGGGCCCTTAGGTGGAAGGCCAGGGTGCACCATGGGGCCTATACTGCAAGTCCAGGGAGAGAGGTGGACCCCTGGGTAGCTTGCTAGGGTCAAGGGCCCTTAGGTGGAGGGCCAGAGGGCACCCTTGGGCCTATACTGCAAGTCCAGGAAGAGATGTGGACCCCTGGGTAGCTTGCTGGGGTCATAGGCCCCTAAGTGGAGTGCCAGGGGCACCCTGGGGCCTATACTGCAAGTCCAGGGAGAGACGTGGACCCCTGGGTAGCTTGCTGGGGTCAGGGGCCCTTAGGTGGAGGGCCAGGTGGCACCCTGGTGCCTATAATGCAAGTCCAGGAAGAGAGGTGGACCCCTGGGTAGCTTGCTGGGGTCAGAGGCCCCTAGGTGGAGGGCCAGGGGGCATCCTGGGGCCTACACTGCAAGTCCAGGGATAGACACGGACCCCTGGGTAGCTTGCTGGGGTCAGGGGCACCTAGATGGAGGGCCAGGGGTAACTCTGGGGCCTATACTACAAGTCCAGGGAGAGAGGTGGACCCCTGGTTAGTTTGCTGGGCTCATGGGCCCTTACGTGGAGGGCCAGGGGCACCCTGGGGCCTATACTGCTAGTCCAGGGAGAGAGGTGGAACCCTGGGTAGCTTGCTGGGGTCAGGGGCCCTTAGGTGGAGGGCAAGGAGGCACCCTGGGGCCTACACTGCAAGTCCAGGGAGAGAGGTGGACCCCTGGGTAGCTTGCTGGGGTCAGAGGCCCCCAGGTGGAGGGCCAGGGGGCACCCTTGGGCCTACACTGCTAGTCCAGGGAGAGAGGTGGACCCCTGGGTAGCTTGCTGGGGTCATAGGCCCCTAAGTGGAGGGCCAGGGGGCACCCTGGGGCCTTTAATGGAAGTCCAGGGAGGGAAGTGGACCCTGGGTAGCCTGCTGGGGTCAGATTCCCTTAGGTGGAAGGCCAGGGCGCACCCTGGGGCCTATACTGCAAGTCCAGGGAGAGAGGTGGACCCCTGGGTAGCTTGCTGGGGTCAGGGGCCCTTAGGTGGAGGGCCAGGTGCACCCTGGGGCCTATACTGCAAGTCCAGGAAGAGATGTGGACCCCTGGGTAGCTTGCTGGGGTCAAAGGCCCCTAAGTGGAGTGCCAGGGGCACCCTGGGTCCTATACTGCAAGTCCAGGGAGAGGGGTGGACCGCTGGGTAGCTTGCTGGGGTCAGGGGCCCTTAGGTGGAGGGCAAGGGGGCACCCTGGGGCCTACACTGCATGTCCAGGGAGAGAGGTGGACCCCTGGGTAGCTTGCTGGGGTCAGGGGCCCTTAGGTGGAGGGCCAGGGGGCACCCTGGGGCCTATACTGCAAGTCCAGGAAGAGATGTGGACCCCTGGGAAGCTTGCTGGGGTCAGGGGCCCTTAGGTGGAGGGCAAGGGGGCACCCTGGGGCCTACACTGCAAGTCCAGGGAGAGAGGTGGTCCCCTGGGTAGCTTGCTTGGGTCAGAGGCCCTTAGGTGGAGGGCAAGGGGGCACCCTGGGGCCTACACTGCAAGTCCAGGGAGAGAGGTGGACCCCTGGGTAGCTTGCTGGGGTCAGAGGCCCCTAGGTGGAAGGCCAGGGGGCACCCTGGGGCCTATACTGCAAGATCAGGGAGAGAGGTGGACCCCTTGGTAGCTTGCTGGGGTCAGAGACCCCTAGTTGGAGGGCAAGGGGGCACTCTGGGGCCTCCACTGCAAGTCCAGGGAGAGAGGTGGACCCCTGGGTAGCTTGCTGGGGTCAGAGGCCCCCAGGTGGAAGGCCAGGGGGCACCCTTGGGCGTATACTGCAAGTCCATTGAGAGAGGTGGACCCCTGGGTAGCTTGCTGGGGTCAGAGACCCCTAGTTGGAGGGCAAGGGGGCACCCTGGGGCCTTTAATGGAAGTCCAGGGAGGGAAGTGGACCCTGGGTAGCCTGCTGGGGTCAGATTCCCTTAGGTGGAAGGCCAGGGCGCACCCTGGGGCCTATACTGCAAGTCCAGGGAGAGAGGTGGACCCCTGGGTAGCTTGCTGGGGTCAAGGGCCCTTAGGTGGAGGGCCAGGTGGCACCCTTGTGCCTATAATGCAAGTCCAGGAAGAGATGTGGACCCCTGGGTAGCTTGCTGGGATCAGAGGCCTCTAGGTGGAGGGCCAGGGGGCATCCTGGGGCCTACACTGCAAGTCCAGGGATAGACACGGACCCCTGGGTAGCTTGCTGGGGTCAGGGGCACCTAGATGGAGGGCCAGGGGTAACCCTGGGGCCTATACTGCAAGTCCAGGGAGAGAGGTGGACCCCTGGTTAGTTTGCTGGGCTCATGGGCCCTTACGTGTAGGGCCAGGGGCACCCTGGGGCCTATACTGCAAGTCCAGGTAGAGAGCTGGTTCTCTGGGTAGCTTGCTGGGGTCAAAAGCCCCTAGAAGGGGTGCAAGGGGGCACCCTGGGGCCTATACTGCAAGTCCAGGGAGAGAGGTGGACCCCTGGGTAGCTTGCTGGGGTCATAGGCCCCTAAATGGAGTGCCCGGGGCACACTGGGGCCTATACTGCAAGTCCAGGGAGAGAGGTGGTCCCCTGGGTAGCTTGCTGGGGTCAGCGACCCCTAGGTGGAGGGCCAGGGGGCATCCTGGGGCCTACACTGCAAGTCCAGGGATAGACACAGACCCCTGGGTAGCTTGCATGGGTCAGGGGCACCTAGATGGAGGGCCAGGGGTAACCCTGGGGCCTAAACTGCAAGTCCAGGGAGAGAGGTGGACCCCTGGTTAGTTTGCTGGGCTCATGGGCCCTTATGTGTAGGGCCAGGGGCACCCTGGGGCCTATACTGCAAGTCCAGGTAGAGAGCTGGTTCTCTGGGTAGCTTGCTGGGGTCAAAAGCCCCTAGAAGGGGTGCAAGGGGGCACCCTGGGGCCTATACTGCAAGTCAGGGAGAGAGGTGGACCCCTGGGTAGCTTGCTGGGGTCATAGGCCCCTAAATGGAGTGCCCGGGGCACACTGGGGCCTATACTGCAAGTCCAGGGAGAGAGGTGGTCCCCTGGGTAGCTTGCTGGGGTCAGCAACCCCTAGGTGGAGGGCCAGGGGGCATCCTGGGGCCTACACTGCAAGTCCAGGGATAGACACGGACCCATGGGTAGGTTGCTGGAGTCAGGGGCACCTAGATGGAGGGCCAGGGGTAACCCTGGGGCCTATACTGCAAGTCCAGGGAGAGAGGTGGACCACTGGTTAGTTTGCTGGGCTCATGGGCCCTTACGTGGAGGGCCAGGGGCACCCTGGGGCCTATACTGCAAGTCCAGGGAGAGAGGTGGACCCCTGGGTAGCTTGCTGGGGTAAGGTGGCCCTAGGAGGAGGGCCAGGGGGCACCCTGGGGCCTATACTGCAAGACCAGGGAGAGAGGTGGACCACTGGGTAGCTTGCTGTGGTCAGAGACCCTTAGGTGGAGGGCAAGGGGGCACCCTGGGGCCTACACTTCAAGTCCAGGGAGAGAGGTGGACCCCTTGGTAGCTTGCTGGGGTCAATGGCCCCCAGGTGGAGGGCCAGGGGGATCCCTTGGGCCTACACTGCAAGTCCAGGGAGACAGGTGGACCCCTGGGTAGCTAGCTATGGTCATAGGCCCCTAAATGGAGTGCCAGGGGCACACTGGGGCCTATACTGCAAGTCCAGGGAGAGAGGTGGACCCCTGGGTAGCTTGCTGGGGTCAGGGGCCCTTAGTTGGAGGGCCAGGTGGCACCCTGGGGCCTATACTGCAAGTCCAGGGAGAGAGGTGGACCCCTGGTTAGTTTGCTGGGCTCATGGGCCCTTACGTGTAGGGCCAGGGGCACCCTGGGGCCTATACTGCAAGTCCAGGTAGAGAGCTGGTTCTCTGGGTAGCTTGCTGGGGTCAAAAGCCCATAGAATGGGTGCAAGGGGGCACCCTGGGGCCTATACTGCAAGTCCAGAGAGAGAGGTGGACCCCTGGGTAGCTTGCTGGGGTCATAGGCCCCTAAATGGAGTGCCCGGGGCACACTGGGGCCTATAATGCAAGTCCAGGAAGAGAGGTGGACCCCTGGGTAGCTTGCTGGGGTCAGAGGCCCCTAGGTGGAGGGCCAGGGGGCATCCTGGGGCCTACACTGCAAGTCCAGGGATAGACACGGACCCCTGGGTAGCTTGCTGGGGTCAGGGGCACCTAGATGGAGGGCCAGGGGTAACCCTGGGGCCTATACTACAAGTCCAGGGAGAGAGGTGGACCCCTGGTTAGTTTGCTGGGCTCATGGGCCCTTACGTGGAGGGCCAGGGGCACCCTGGGGCCTATACTGCTAGTCCAGGGAGAGAGGTGGAACCCTGGGTAGCTTGCTGGGGTCAGGGGCCCTTAGGTGGAGGGCAAGGAGGCACCCTGGGGCCTACACTGCAAGTCCAGGGAGAGAGGTGGACCCCTGGGTAGCTTGCTGGGGTCAGAGGCCCCCAGGTGGAGGGCCAGGGGGCACCCTTGGGCCTACACTGCTAGTCCAGGGAGAGAGGTGGACCCCTGGGTAGCTTGCTGGGGTCATAGGCCCCTAAGTGGAGGGCCAGGGGGCACCCTGGGGCCTTTAATGGAAGTCCATGGAGGGATGTGGACCCTGGGTAGCCTGCTGGGGTCAGATTCCCTTAGGTGGAAGGCCAGGGCGCACCCTGGGGCCTATACTGCAAGTCCAGGGAGAGAGGTGGACCCCTGGGTAGCTTTCTGGGGTCAGGGGCCCTTAGGTGGAGGGCCAGGTGCACCCTGGGGCCTATACTGCAAGTCCAGGAAGAGATGTGGACCCCTGGGTAGCTTGCTGGGGTCAAAGGCCCCTAAGTGGAGTGCCAGGGGCACCCTGGGGCCTATACTGCAAGTCCAGGGAGAGAGGTGGACCCCTGGGTAGCTTGCTGGGGTCAGGGGCCCTTAGGTGGAGGGCAAGGGGACACCCTGGGGCCTACACTGCAAGTCCAGGGAGAGAGGTGGACCCCTGGGTAAATTGCTGGGGTCAGAGGCCCCCAGGTGGAGTGCCAAGGGGCACCCTTGGGCCTACACTGCAAGTCCAGGGAGAGAGGTGGACCCCTGGGTAGCTTGCCGGGGTCAGAGACCCCTAGTTGGAGGGCAAGGGGGCACCCTGGGGCCTATACTGCAACTCCAGGGAGAGAGGTGGACCCCTGGGTAGCTTGCTAGGGTCAGGGGCCCTTAGGTGGAGGGCCAGAGGGCACCCTGGGGCCTATACTGCAAGTCCAGGAAGAGATGTGGACCCCTGGGTAGCTTGCTGGGGTCATAGGCCCCTAAGTGGAGTGCCAGGGGCACCCTGGGGCCTATACTGCAAGTCCAGGGAGAGAGGTGGACCCCTGGGTAGCTTGCTGGGGTCAGGGGCCCTTAGGTGGAGGGCCAGGTGGCACCCTGGTGCCTATAATGCAAGTCCAGGAAGAGAGGTGGACCCCTGGGTAGCTTGCTGGGGTCAGAGGCCCCTAGGTGGAGGGCCAGGGGGCATCCTGGGGCCTACACTGCAAGTCCAGGGATAGACACGGACCCCTGGGTAGCTTGCTGGGGTCAGGGGCACCTAGATGGAGGGCCAGGGGTAACCCTGGGGCCTATACTGCTAGTCCAGGGAGAGAGGTGGACCCCTGGGTAGCTTGCTGGGTTCAGGGGCCCTTAGGTGGAGGGCAAGGGGGCACCCTGGGGCCTACACTGCAAGTCCAGGGAGAGAGGTGAACCCCTGGGTAGCTTGCTGGGGTCAGAGTCCCCCAGGTGGAGGGCCAGGGGGCACCCTTGGGCCTACACTGCAAGTCCAGGGAGAGAGGTGGACCCCTGGGTAGCTTGCTGGGGTCAGAGACCCCTAGTTGGAGGGCCAGGGGGCACCCTGGGGCCTTTAATGGAAGTCCAGGGAGGGAAGTGGACCCTGGGTAGCCTGCTGGGGTCAGATTCCCTTAGGTGGAAGGCCAGGGCGCACCCTGGGGCCTATACTGCAAGTCCAGGGAGAGAGGTGGACCCCTGGGTAGCTTGCTGGGGTCAGGGGCCCTTAGGTGGAGGGCCAGGTGGCACCCTGGGGCCTATACTGCAAGTCCAGGAAGAGATGTGGACCCCTGGGTAGCTTGCTGGGGTCAGGGGCCCTTAGGTGGAGGGCAAGGGGGCACCCTGGGGCCTACACTGCAAGTCCAGGGAGAGAGGTGGACCCCTGGGTAAATTGCTGGGGTCAGAGGCCCCCAGGTGGAGTGCCAAAGGGCACCCTTGGGCCTACACTGCAAGTCCAGGGAGAGAGGTGGACCCCTGGGTAGCTTGCCGGGGTCAGAGGCCCCTAGTTGGAGGGCAAGGGGGCACCCTGGGGCCTTTAATGGAAGTCCAGGGAGGGAAGTGGACCCCTGGGTAGCTGGCTATGGTCAGATTCCCCTAGGTGGAAGGCCAGGGCGCACCCTGGGGCCTATACTGCAAGTCCAGGGAGAGAGGTGGACCCCTGGGTAGCTTGCTAGGGTCAGGGGCCCTTAGGTGGAGGGCCAGAGGGCACCCTTGGGCCTATACTGCAAGTCCAGGAAGAGATGTGGACCCCTGGGTAGCTTGCTGGGGTCATAGGCCCCTAAGTGGAGTGCCAGGGGCACCCTGGGGCCTATACTGCAAGTCCAGGGAGAGAGGTGGACCCCTGGGTAGCTTGCTGGGGTCAGGGGCCCTTAGGTGGAGGGCCAGGTGGCACCCTGGTGCCTATAATGCAAGTCCAGGAAGAGATGTGGACCCCTGGGTAGCTTGCTGGGGTCAGAGGCCCCTAGGTGGAGGGCCAGGGGGCATCCTGGGGCCTACACTGCAAGTCCAGGGATAGACACGGACCCCTGGGTAGCTTGCTGGGGTCAGGGGCACCTAGATGGAGGGCCAGGGGTAACCCTGGGGCCTATACTGCAAGTCCAGGGAGAGAGGTGGACCCCTGGTTAGTTTGCTGGGCTCATGGGCCCTTACGTGGAGGGCCAGGGGCACCCTGGGGCCTATACTGCAAGTCCAGGGAGAGAGCTGAATCTCTGGGCAGCTTGCTGGGGTCAAAAGCCCCTAGGTGGGGTGCAAGGGGGCACCCTGGGGCCTATACTGCAAGTCCAGGGAGAGAGGTGGACCCCTGGGTAGCTTGCTGGGGTAAGGGGCCCCTAGGAGGAGGGCCAGGGGGCATCCTGGGGCCTATACTGCAAGACCAGGGAGAGAGGTGGACCCCTTGGTAGCTTGCTGGGGTCAGGGGCCCTTAGGTGGAGGGCCAGGTGCACCCTGGGGCCTTTAATGGAAGTCCAGGGAGGGAAGTGGACCCTGGGTAGCTTGCTGGGGTCAGATTCCCCTAGGTGGAAGGCCAGTGTGCACCCTGGGGCCTATACTGCAAGTCCAGGGAGAGAGGTGGACCCCTGGGTAGCTTGCTGGTGTCAGGGGCACCTAGATGGAGGGCCAGGGGCACCCTGGGGCCTATACTGCAAGTCCAGGGAGAGAGCTGGTCCTCTGGGTAGCTTGCTGGGGTGGGGGGCCCTTAGGTGGAGGGCAAGGGGGCACCCTGGGGCCTACACTGCAAGTCCAGGGAGAGAGGTGGACCCCTGGGTAGCTTGCTGGGGTCAGGATCCCTTAGGTGGAGGGCAAGGGGGCACCCTGGGGCCTACACTGCATGTCCAGGGAGAGAGGTGGACCCCTGGGTAGCTTGCTGGGGTCAGGGGCCCTTAGGTGGAGGGCCAGGGGGCACCCTGGGGCCTATACTGCAAGTCCAGGAAGAGATGTGGACCCCTGGGTAGCTTGCTGGGGTCAGGGGCCCTTAGGTGGAGGGCAAGGGGGCACCCTGGGGCCTACACTGCAAGTCCAGGGAGAGAGGTGGTCCCCTGGGTAGCTTGCTTGGGTCAGAGGCCCTTAGGTGGAGGGCAAGGGGGCACCCTGGGGCCTACACTGCAAGTCCAGGGAGAGAGGTGGACCCCTGGGTAGCTTGCTGGGGTCAGAGGCCCCTAGGTGGAAGGCCAGGGGGCACCCTGGGGCCTATACTGCAAGATCAGGGAGAGAGGTGGACCTTTTGGTAGCTTGCTGGGGTCAGAGACCCTTAGGTGGAGGGCAAGGGGGCACTCTGGGGCCTCCACTGCAAGTCCAGGGAGAGAGGTGGACCCCTGGGTAGCTTGCTGGGGTCAGAGGCCCCCAGGTGGAAGGCCAGGGGGCACCCTTGGGCGTATACTGCAAGTCCATTGAGAGAGGTGGACCTCTGTGTAGCTTGCTGGGGTCAGAGACCCCTAGTTGGAGGGCAAGGGGGCACCCTGGGGCCTTTAATGGAAGTCCAGGGAGGGAAGTGGACCCTGGGTAGCCTGCTGGGGTCAGATTCCCTTAGGTGGAAGGCCAGGGCGCACCCTGGGGCCTATACTGCAAGTCCAGGGAGAGAGGTGGACCCCTGAGTAGCTTGCTGGGGTCAGGGGCCCTTAGGTGGAGGGCCAGGGGCACACTGGGGCCTATACTGCAAGTCCAGGAAGAGATGTGGACCCCTGGGTAGCTTGCTGGGGTCATAGGCCCCTAAGTGGAGTGCCAGGGGCACCCTGGGGCCTATACAGCAAGTCCAGGGAGAGAGGTGGACCCCTGGGTAGCTTGCTGGGGTCAGGGGCCCTTAGGTGGAGGGCTAGGGGGCACCCTGGGGCCTACACTGCAAGTCCGGGAGAGAGGAGGACCCCTGGGTAGCTTGCTGGGGTCAGAGGCCCCTAGGTGGAGGGCCAGGAGGCACAATGGGGCCTATACTGCTGGTCCAGGGAGAGAGGTGGACCCCTGGGTAGCTTGCTGGGGTCAGGGGCCCTTAGGTGGAGGGCCAGGGGGCACCCTGGGGCCTACACTGCAAGTCCAGGGAGAGAGGTGGACCCCTGGGTAGCTTGCTGGGGTCAGATGCCCCCAGGTGGAGGGCCAGGGGGCACCCTTGGGCCTACACTGCAAGTCCAGGGAGAGAGGTGGACCCCTGGGTAGCTTGCTAGGGTCAGAGACCCCTAGTTGGATGGCCAGGGGGCACCCTTGGGCCTTTTATGGAAGTCCAGGGAGGGAAGTGGACCCTGAGTAGCCTGCTGGGGTCAGATTCCCTTAGATGGAAGGCC
Source organism: Danio rerio (assembly GCF_052040795.2). NCBI lineage: Eukaryota > Metazoa > Chordata > Actinopteri > Cypriniformes > Danionidae > Danio > Danio rerio. Next base: position 27,525,971 of record NC_141041.1, on the reverse strand, counting down.
AGGGCGCACCCTGGGGCCTATACTGCAAGTCCAGGGAGAGAGGTGGACCCCTGGGTAGCTTGCTAGGGTCAGGGGCCCTTAGGTGGAGGGCCAGGTGCACCCTGGGGCCTATACTGCAAGTCCAGGAAGAGATGTGGACCCCTGGGTAGCTTGCTGGGGTCATAGGCCCCTAAGTGGAGTGCCAGGGGCACCCTGGGGCCTATACTGCAAGTCCAGGGAGGGAGGTGGACCCCTGGGTAGCTTGCTCGGGTCAGGATCCCTTAGGTGGAGGGCAAGGGGGCACCCTGGGGCCTACACTGCATGTCCAGGGAGAGAGGTGGACCCCTGGGTAGCTTTCTGGGGTCAGGGGCCCTTAGGCGGAGGGCCAGGGGGCACCCTGGGGCCTATACTGCAAGTCCAGGAATAGATGTGGACCCCTGGGTAGCTTGCTGGGGTCAGGGGCCCTTAGGTGGAGGGCAAGGGGGCACCCTGGGGCCTACACTGCAAGTCCAGGGAGAGAGGTGGACCCCTGGGTAGCTTACTGGGGTCAGAGGCCCTTAGGTGGAGGGCCAGGGGGCACCCTGGGGCCTACACTGCAAGTCCAGGGAGGGAGGTGGACCCCTGGGTAGCTTGCTGGGGTCAGAGGCCCCCAGGTGGAGGGCCAGGGGGCACGCTTGGGCCTACACTGCAAGTCCAGGGAGAGAGGTGGACCCCTGGGTAGCTTGCTGGGGTCAGAGGCCCCTAGGTGAAAGGCCAGGAGGCACAATATGGCCTATACTGCTGGTCCAGGGAGAGAGGTGGACCCCTGGGTAGCTTGCTGGATTCAGAAGCCCCTAGGTGGAGGGCCAGTGGGCACCCTGGGGCCTATACTGCAAGATCAGGGAGAGACGTGGACCCCTGGGTAGCTTGCTGGGGTCAGAGTCCCCTAGGTGGAGGGCAAGGGAGCACTCTGGGGCCTCCACTGCAAGTCCAGGGAGAGAGGTGGACCCCTGGGTAGCTTGCTGGGGTCAGAGGCCCCCAGGTGGAGGGCCAGGGGGCACCCTTGGGCCTACACTGCAAGTCCAGGGAGAGAGGTGGACCCCTGGGTAGCTTGCTGGGGTCAGAGACCCCTAGTTGGAGGGCAAGGGGGCACCCTGGGGCCTTTAATGGAAGTCCAGGGAGGGAAGTGGACCCTGGGTAGCCTGCTGGGGTCAGATTCCCTTAGGTGGAAGGCAAGGGGGCACCCTGGGGCCTATACTGCAAGTCCAGGGAGAGAGGTGGACCCCTGGGTAGCTTGCTGGGGTCAGGGGCGCTTAGGTGGAGGGCCAGGGGCACCCTGGGGCCTATACTGCAAGTCCAGGAAGAGATGTGGACCCCTGGGTAGCCTGCTGGGCTCAGGGGCCCTTAGGTGGAGGGCCAGGGGGCACCCTGGGGCCTACACTGCAAGTCCAGGGAGAGAGGTGGACCCCTGGGTAGCTTGCTGGGGTCAGGGGCACCTAGATGGAGGGCCAGGGGTAACCCTGGGGCCTATACTGCAAGTCCAGGGAGAGAGGTGGACCCCTGGTTAGATGCTGGGCTCATGGGCCCTTACGTGTAGGGCCAGGGGCACCCTGGGGCCTATACTGCAAGTCCAGGTAGAGAGCTGGTTCTCTGGGTAGCTTGCTGGGGTCAAAAGCCCCTAGAAGGGGTGCAAGGGGGCACCCTGGGGCCTATACTGCAAGTCCAGGGAGAGAGGTGGACCCCTGGGTAGCTTGCTGGGGTCATAGGTCCCTAAATGGAGTGCCCGGGGCACACTGGGGCCTATACTGCAAGTCCAGGGAGAGAGGTGGTCCCCTGGGTAGCTTGCTGGGGTCAGCGACCCCTAGGTGGAGGGCCAGGGGGCATCCTGGGGCCTACACTGCAAGTCCAGGGATAGACACAGACCCCTGGGTAGCTTGCTGGGGTCAGGGGTACCTAGATGGAGGGCCAGGGGTAACCCTGGGGCCTATACTGCAAGTCCAGGGAGAGAGGTGGACCCCTGGTTAGTTTGCTGGGCTCATGGGCCCTTACGTGTAGGGCCAGGGGCACCCTGGGGCCTATACTGCAAGTCCAGGTAGAGAGCTGGTTCTCTGGGTAGCTTGCTGGGGTCAAAAGCCCCTAGAAGGGGTGCAAGGGGGCACCCTGGGGCCTATACTGCAAGTCAGGGAGAGAGGTGGACCCCTGGGTAGCTTGCTGGGGTCATAGGCCCCTAAATGGAGTGCCCGGGGCACACTGGGGCCTATACTGCAAGTCCAGGGAGAGAGGTGGTCCCCTGGGTAGCTTGCTGGGGTCAGCAACCCCTAGGTGGAGGGCCAGGGGGCATCCTGGGGCCTACACTGCAAGTCCAGGGATAGACACGGACCCCTGGGTAGCTTGCTGGGGTCAGGGGCACCTAGATGGAGGGCCAGGGGTAACCCTGGGGCCTATACTGCAAGTCCAGGGAGAGAGGTGGACCACTGGTTAGTTTGCTGGGCTCATGGGCCCTTACGTGGAGGGCAAGGGGGCACCCTGGGGCCTACACTGCATGTCCAGGGAGAGAGGTGGACCCCTGGGTAGCTTGCTGGGGTCAGGGGCCCTTACGTGTAGGGCCAGGGGCACCCTGGGGCCTATACTGCAAGTCCAGGTAGAGAGCTGGTTCTCTGGGTAGCTTGCTGGGGTCAAAAGCCCCTAGAAGGGGTGCAAGGGGGCACCCTGGGGCCTATACTGCAAGTCCAGGGAGAGAGGTGGACCCCTGGGTAGCTTGCTGGGGTCATAGGCCCCTAAATGGAGTGCCCGGGGCACACTGGGGCCTATACTGCAAGTCCAGGGAGAGAGGTGGTCCCCTGGGTAGCTTGCTGGGGTCAGCGACCCCTAGGTGGAGGGCCAGGGGGCATCCTGGGGCCTACACTGCAAGTCCAGGGATAGACACAGACCCCTGGGTAGCTTGCTGGGGTCAGGGGCACCTAGATGGAGGGCCAGGGGTAACCCTGGGGCCTATACTGCAAGTCCAGGGAGAGAGGTGGACCCCTGGTTAGTTTGCTGGGCTCATGGGCCCTTACGTGTAGGGCCAGGGGCACCCTGGGGCCTATACTGCAAGTCCAGGTAGAGAGCTGGTTCTCTGGGTAGCTTGCTGGGGTCAAAAGCCCCTAGAAGGGGTGCAAGGGGGCACCCTGGGGCCTATACTGCAAGTCAGGGAGAGAGGTGGACCCCTGGGTAGCTTGCTGGGGTCATAGGCCCCTAAATGGAGTGCCCGGGGCACACTGGGGCCTATACTGCAAGTCCAGGGAGAGAGGTGGTCCCCTGGGTAGCTTGCTGGGGTCAGCAACCCCTAGGTGGAGGGCCAGGGGGCATCCTGGGGCCTACACTGCAAGTCCAGGGATAGACACGGACCCCTGGGTAGCTTGCTGGGGTCAGGGGCACCTAGATGGAGGGCCAGGGGTAACCCTGGGGCCTATACTGCAAGTCCAGGGAGAGAGGTGGACCACTGGTTAGTTTGCTGGGCTCATGGGCCCTTACGTGGAGGGCCAGGGGCACCCTGGGGCCTATACTGCAAGTCCAGGGAGAGAGGTGGACCCCTGGGTAGCTTGCTGGGGTAAGGTGGCCCTAGGAGGAGGGCCAGGGGGCACCCTGGGGCCTATACTGCAAGACCAGGGAGAGAGGTGGACCACTGGGTAGCTTGCTGTGGTCAGAGACCCTTAGGTGGAGGGCAAGGGGGCACCCTGGGGCCTACACTTCAAGTCCAGGGAGAGAGGTGGACCCCTTGGTAGCTTGCTGGGGTCAATGGCCCCCAGGTGGAGGGCCAGGGGGCTCCCTTGGGCCTACACTGCAAGTCCAGGGAGAGAGGTGGACCACTGGGTAGCTAGCTGGGGTCATAGGCCCCTAAATGGAGTGCCAGGGGCACACTGGGGCCTATACTTCAAGTCCAGGGAGAGAGGTGGACCCCTGGGTAGCTTGCTGGGGTCAGGGGCCCTTAGTTGGAGGGCCAGGTGGCACCCTGGGGCCTATACTGCAAGTCCAGGGAGAGAGGTGGACCCCTGGTTAGTTTGCTGGGCTCATGGGCCCTTACGTGTAGGGCCAGGGGCACCCTGGGGCCTATACTGCAAGTCCAGGTAGAGAGCTGGTTCTCTGGGTAGCTTGCTGGGGTCAAAAGCCCATAGAAGGGGTGCAAGGGGGCACCCTGGGGCCTATACTGCAAGTCCAGGGAGAGAGGTGGACCCCTGGGTAGCTTGCTGGGGTCATTGGCCCCTAAATGGAGTGCCCGGGGCACACGGGGGCCTATACTGCAAGTCCAGGGAGAGAGGTGGTCCCCTGGGTAGCTTGCTGGGGTCAGCGACCCCTAGGTGGAGGGCCAGGGGGCATCCTGGGGCCTACACTGCAAGTCCAGGGATAGACACGGACCCCTGGGTAGCTTGCTGGGGTCAGGGGCACCTAGATGGAGGGCCAGGGGTAACCCTGGGGCCTATACTGCAAGTCCAGGGAGAGAGGTGGACCCCTGGTTAGTTTGCTGGGCTCATGGGCCCTTACGTGGAGGGCCAGGGGCACCCTGGGGCCTATACTGCAAGTCCAGGGAGAGAGGTGGACCCCTGGGTAGCTTGCTGGGGTAAGGTGGCCCTAGGAGGAGGGCCAGGGGGCACCCTGGGGCCTATACTGCAAGACCAGGGAGAGAGGTGGACCACTGGGTAGCTTGCTGTGGTCAAAGACCCTTAGGTGGAGGGCAAGGGGGCACCCTGGGGCCTACACTTCAAGTCCAGGGAGAGAGGTGGACCCCTTGGTAGCTTGCTGGGGTCAGTGGCCCCCAGGTGGAGGGCCAGGGGGCTCCCTTGGGCCTACACTGCAAGTCCAGGGAGAGAGGTGGACCCCTGGGTAGCTAGCTGGGGTCATAGGCCCCTAAATGGAGTGCCAGGGGCACACTGGGGCCTATACTGCAAGTCCAGGGAGAGAGGTGGACCCCTGGGTAGCTTGCTGGGGTCAGGGTCCCTTAGTTGGAGGGCCAGGTGGCACCCTGGGGCCTATACTGCAAGTCCAGGAAGAGAGGTGGACCCCTGGGTAGCTTGCTGGGTTCAGAGGCCCCTAGGTGGAAGACCAGGGGGCATCCTGGGGCCTACACTGCATGTCCAGGGAGAGAGGTAGACCCCTGGGTAGCTTGCTGGGGTCAGAGGCCCCTAGGTGGAGGGCCAGGAGGCACAATGGGGCCTATGCTGCTGGTCCAGGGGGAGAGGTGGACCCCTGGGTAGCTTGCTGGGGTCATAGGCCCCTAAGTAGAGTGCCAGGGGCACCCTGGGGCCTATACTGCAAGTCCAGGGAGAGAGGTGGACCCCTGGGTAGCTTGCTGGGGTCAGGGGCACTAAGGTGGAGGGCCAGGGGGCACCCTGGGGCCTACACTGCAAGTCCAGGGAGAGAGGTGGACCCCTGGGTAGCTTGCTGGGGTCAGAGCCTCCTAGGTGGAGGGCCAGGAGGCACAATGGGGCCTATGCTGCTGGTCCAGGGAGAGAGGTGGACCCCTGGGTAGTTTGCTGGGGTCAGGGGCCCTTAGGTATAGGGCCAGGGGGCACCCTGGGGGCTACACTGCAAGTCCAGGGAGAGAGGTGGACCCCTGGGTAGCTTGCTGGGGTCAGAGGCCCCCAGGTGGAGGGCCAGGGGGCACCCTTGGGCCTACACTGCAAGTCCAGGGAGAGAGGTGGACCCATGGGTAGCTTGCTGGGGTCAGAGACCCCTAGTTGGAGGGCAAGGGGGCACCCTGGGGCCTTTAATGGAAGTCCAGGGAGGGAAGTGGACCCTGGGTAGCCTGCTGGGGTAGGATTCCCTTAGGTGGAAGGCCAGGGCGCACCCTGGGGCCTATACTGCAAGTCCAGGGAGAGAGGTGGACCCCTGGGTAGTTTGCTGGGGTCAGGGGCCCTTAGGTGGAGGGCCAGGTGCACCCTGGACCTATACTGCAAGTCCAGGAAGAGATGTGGACCCCTGGGTAGCTTGCTGGGGTCATAGGCCCCTAAGTGGAGTGCCAGGGGCACCCTGGGGCCTATACTGCAAGTCCAGGGAGAGAGGTGGACCCCTGGGTAGCTTGCTGGGGCCAGGGGCCCTTAGGTGGAGGGCCAGGGGGCACCCTGGGGCCTACACTGCAAGTCCAGGGAGAGAGGTGGACCCCTGGGTAGCTTGCTGGGGTCAGAGGCCCCTAGGTGGAGGGCCAGGAGGCACAATGGGGCCTATACTGCTGGTCCAGGGAGAGAGGTGGACCCCTGGGTAGCTTGCTGGGGTCAGGGGCCCTTAGGTGGAGGGCCAGGGGGCACCCTGGGGCCTACACTGCAAGTCCAGGGAGAGAGGTGGACCCCTGGGTAGCTTGCTGGGGTCAGAGGCCCCCAGGTGGAGGGCCAGGGGGCACCCTTGGGCCTACACTGCAAGTCCAGGGAGAGAGGTGGACCCCTGGGTAGCTTGCTGGGGTCAGAGACCTCTAGTTGGAGGGCCAGGGGCACCCTGGGGCCTTTTATGGAAGTCCAGGGAGGGAAGTGGACCCTGGGTAGCCTGCTGAGGTCAGATTCCCTTAGGTGGAAGGCCTGGGCGCACCCTGGGGCCTATACTGCAAGTCCAGGGAGAGAGCTGGACCCCTGGGTAGATTGCTGGGGTCAGGGGCCTTTAGGTGGAGGGCCAGGTGCACCCTGGGGCCTATACTGCAAGTCCAGGAAGAGATGTGGACCCCTGGGTAGCTTGCTGGGGTCATAGGACCCTAAGTGGAGTGCCAGGGGCACCATGGGGCCTATACTGCAAGTCCAGGGAGAGAGGTGGACCCCTGGGTAGCTTGCTCGGGTCAGGATCCCTTAGGTGGAGGGCAAGGGGGCACCCTGGGGCCTACACTGCATGTCCAGGGAGAGAGGTGGACCCCTGGGTAGCTTGCTGGGGTCAGGGGCCCCTAGGTGGAGGGCCAGGGGGCACCCTGGGGCCTATACTGCAAGTCCAGGAAGAGATGTGGACCCCTGGGTAGCTTGCTGGGGTCAGGGGCCCTTAGGTGGAGGGCAAGGGGGCACCCTGGGGCCTACACTGCAAGTCCAGGGAGAGAGGTGGACCCCTGGGTAGCTTACTGGGGTCAGAGGCCCTTAGGTGGAGGGCCAGGGGGCACCCTGGGACCTACACTGCAAGTCCAGGGAGAGAGGTGGACCCCTGGGTAGCTTGCTGGGGTCAGAAACCCCTAGTTGGAGGGCAAGGGGGCACCCTGAGGCCTTTAATGGAAGTCCAGGGAGGGAAGTGGACCCTGGGTAGCCTGCTGGGGTCAGATTCCCTTAGGTGGAAGGCCAGGGTGCACCCTGGGGCCTATACTGCAAGTCCAGGGAGAGAGGTGGACCCCTGGGTAGCTTGCTGGGGTCAGGGGCCCTTAGGTGGAGGGCCAGGGGCACCCTGGGGCCTATACTGCATGTCCAGGAAGAGATGTGGACGCCTGGGTAGCTTGCTGGGGTCAGAGGCCCCCAGGTGGAGGGCCAGGGGGCACGCTTGGGCCTACACTGCAAGTCCAGGGAGAGAGGTGGACCCCTGGGTAGCTTGCTGGGGTCAGAGGCCCCTAGGTGAAAGGCCAGGAGGCACAATATGGCCTATACTGCTGGTCCAGGGAGAGAGGTGGACCCCTGGGTAGCTTGCTGGATTCAGAAGCCCCTAGGTGGAGGGCCAGGGGGCACCCTGGGGCCTATACTGCAAGATCAGGGAGAGACGTGGACCCCTGGGTAGCTTGCTGGGGTCAGAGTCCCCTAGGTGGAGGGCAAGGGGGCACTCTGGGGCCTCCACTGCAAGTCCAGGGAGAGAGGTGGACCCCTGGGTAGCTTGCTGGGGTCAGAGGCCCCCAGGTGGAGGGCCAGGGGGCACCCTTGGGCCTACACTGCAAGTCCAGGGAGAGAGGTGGACCCCTGGGTAGCTTGCTGGGGTCAGAGACCCCTAGTTGGAGGGCAAGGGGGCACCCTGGGGCCTTTAATGGAAGTCCAGGGAGGGAAGTGGACCCTGGGTAGCCTGCTGGGGTCAGATTCCCTTAGGTGGAAGGCAAGGGGGCACCCTGGGGCCTATACTGCAAGTCCAGGGAGAGAGGTGGACCCCTGGGTAGCTTGCTGGGGTCAGGGGCCCTTAGGTGGAGGGCCAGGGGCACCCTGGGGCCTATACTGCAAGTCCAGGAAGAGATGTGGACCCCTGGGTAGCCTGCTGGGCTCAGGGGCCCTTAGTTGGAGGGCCAGGGGGCACCCTGGGGCCTACACTGCAAGTCCAGGGAGAGAGGTGGACCCCTGGGTAGCTTGCTGGGGTCAGGGGCACCTAGATGGAGGGCCAGGGGTAACCCTGGGGCCTATACTGCAAGTCCAGGGAGAGAGGTGGACCCCTGGTTAGTTTGCTGGGCTCATTGGCCCTTACGTGTAGGGCCAGGGGCACCCTGGGGCCTATACTGCAAGTCCAGGTAGAGAGCTGGTTCTCTGGGTAGCTTGCTGGGGTCAAAAGCCCCTAGAAGGGGTGCAAGAGGGCACCCTGGGGCCTATACTGCAAGTCCAGGGAGAGAGGTGGACCCCTGGGTAGCTTGCTGGGGTCATAGGCCCCTAAATGGAGTGCCCGGAGCACACTGGGGCCTATACTGCAAGTCCAGGGAGAGAGGTGGTCCCCTGGGTAGCTTGCTGGGGTCAATGGCCCCCAGGTGGAGGGCCAGGGGGCTCCCTTGGGCCTACACTGCAAGTCCAGGGAGAGAGGTGGCCACTGGGTAGCTAGCTGGGGTCATAGGCCCCTAAATGGAGTGCCAGGGGCACACTGGGGCCTATACTGCAAGTCCAGGGAGAGAGGTGGACCCCTGGGTAGCTTGCTGGGGTCAGGGGCCTTTAGGTGGAGGGCCAGGGGGCACCCTGGGGCCTACACTGCAAGTCCAGGGAGAGAGGTGGACCCCTGGGTAGCTTGCTGGGGTCAGAGGCCCCCAGGTGGAGGGCCAGCGGGCACCCTTGGGCCTACACTGCAAGTCCAGGGAGAG